>NC_022020.1:46808312-46823113 GCF_000317375.1 Microtus ochrogaster
TCTCATCAGGTTTATAGGAAAAGCATCTCTAGCCTTATGCGCCATAGCTCAAATCCTGCCCCATGGCTTCCTGGCCCCCTTCAAAGGGCTTGGGGGAGTATGTTTGCTAGGCTCCCATGCTGGTTTCTTTGTTACTATTTGTTTAGGGTTTTGTTTCGATTCTCTCTCTCTCTCTTCTTTTTTTAGTATGTGGCTGTGAACTTGAATGACCACTGCTCAAACTTTCTGCTACTGGGGGTGAGGGTGGGGGTGGAGGGAGGGGAGAAGAGGTGTCTGTTTTATTCTTGGTGTTTTCAGTGCAATAAATAGCTACAAATTTATGTGGCTCCATGTCTTCTTGAATTGGTCAAGGCACAGAACTCTAGGGGATGTTTTTGTTCCAATTCTCCCCTGTGTTGTCCTGGTCGGTCTTCAAGTAGGTCAGAATAACTCGGTTCATATTCTCAATGCTGAGCCAATCGGTATGCGATTGTCTGGACCACATGTTTGCACCCTTAGGACCAAGGATGGATTCTGTTTCCTTTCAGGCACTTTGGGGGTACCCTTTACAAGAATTAGGAGTGATTATGGATTGTCACAGCAGTCAAGAACTCAAGTCTCTCTGAGGGGCCTTCAAGTCAAGGCTCATCTTCTGTTAGGGCCTCAGCGTCCCTTGGACAATGAGAAGGGTTGTCTAGAAGAGGCCCTCCCTACCCGTTATTTTCCTTCTGCATGACCTTGAAGACAATCCCTAAGCTTCAGAGTCGCCAGTGAGCCACGCGATGATGAGCTAAGGGGAGGAAAGGTCTCCAGACTACACATGTAATCTGGCGAGACTGCTGTCTGGGAGGAGCCTTGTGCCTGCCGGACAGCAGGGTACCAGTGAGAGGCCCCGTGGACTCCAGGGAAATTCTATGTGCCCACACCACTCACCTTCAGCCCAGCAGGGCTGGTGTGACAAGGTGGCGGTGTCTGTGTGCTGTCGTCATTCCCCCCTCCTCTGCTCACAGCAGACACCAGCAAACTCATCTAGTTTGCTTGAGACCGTCCCAGATGTTGACATGAGCTTCTTAGTCCTATAACTAGGACAATTGACCTGGCCTGGTGATGCATAACTTTAATCCCAGCACTATGGAGGCAGAGGCAGGGGGATCTCTGAGTTTGAGGCCAGCCTGGTCTGTGGAGTGAGTTCCAGGACACTCAGAGCTACACAGAGAAACCTTGTCTCGAAAAACTCAAACCAAACCAAACGAGCAAGGACAGTCTCAGAAAAGCCAGATGAAATCAGTCATCCTAAGCCACAACCCCAAAGGCCTGGATTTCACAGGGCCAAGGGGATTGTTTAATGGTGTCCTCTTAAACTGTGGTCCTTGTGCTGGTACCCCAAAGTCCCTGTATCAACTGCTTTCCAGGTCTGTCCTTATTAATAGTATGTGGGGGAGCCAAAGGGAGTGTCTAAGAGAAATGTGCCCCTTGTACACAGCTGAGGATCTTCACAGTGAGATTACAGATCAAGGCTCAGAAGAACGTGGGAGAGCACACAAATTCTCTTTAAGCCCCGGGCACCTTGCAGAGGGCCTGAGAGTTTGCTTAGGCTGCAATTGCATATTCTCACCAGCAGGTGGCAGAACATGAGTGGGTTACAGGCGTGTGTCATGGCGTATATAGTCTGGGCAGGTCCTGCTGATCTCAAGGGAGCGTTTGAACTCTCTAAGTGTCCCAGCTCAGATTAGAACTGTGTTTTTTTACCTCATACGAGCCTGCAATGCTACAGTTCTCAGTGTGTTTTCACACTACTTTCCCTAGTTACAACAGTTTGGGGGAGCAAGGAAGACAGCAAGACTCAGCTGCTTAGGAACCCTGAGCCCAAACGCACCTAACTTTTAGGTCCTCTAGGGATCCCCGTTCCTCTGTTCTGTGCCTTTCCAACTCTGGACATCAGCAAATAGTGAGTGGGGATCTGAGAAGCTCCCCAGCTTTTGACACCTGATCCCCTTTTAGCCTCATCTTTACTGTCCACTCCTGTGGTTTCTACCTTCTTGGTTAGGTCCCAGCCTCCTCCAATGCCCTCTCCCTACCCCATCCACAGACCTAAACAAGTGTCCATAAATCCATGTGCTCCTCAAAGGCAGGAGGGCAGCAAGTACCCACTCGGGACGCATGCAGGAGGCATTTCCCCTCTTGCCTGAAGCCGACCCCGGCAAGCCTGTCGCTGGGATTAAAGACGCACAGACATGACACAAGCAGACGTGTCATCCCGCCAATCTGCAACAGCAATGGCCATCCCTTATTGGGTGCTGACCAAGTCCACACATCTCCCGTCTTTTTCACTTGGATGCTCTCAGTCCTCAGCCCAGCCCCATGGCGGGCCACGCGTGAATAGGGCAACTGTGCAGCTGAAGGGTAAGAAAAGCTGCCCAATGAGGCTGGGGTATTGGTGGGGGTGAGTCGGATCCCGAGCCACACCAAACGCTGACTTTTCTGGGCTGTGCTGGGGCCAGGTCGGGGTCTCAAGAAGACTTGAAAATGAGCTATTTCCTGTCTTCCAGAATCCCTGACACTGTGTCGGGCCACAAGAGGCAAGTCTCAGGACAGGCTGGGGGGAGGGGAGGAGAGCGGATCTGGGGCTGGGGGAAAGAGGAGAGGCTGACAGGAGACTCTGAGGGGACACTCACAGGAGGGACGGGAGAGAACTAGAGACAAGGCACGAGAGCAGACAGCCTGGAAGCGTGTGCGCGTGTGCGCGTGTGTGTGTGTGTGTGTGTGTGTGTGTGTGTGTGTGTGTGTGTATGTGTGTGTGTGTGAAGCAGGCTTAGGAGGAAGTTGTGGGGAACCAGAAGTATGAGCGGGCCAAGGGAGCCCTGAACCGAATGCAACATGGTTGTGCCGTTTCATGACGCAGGTGGGCCTCCAGCAGTGGAAACGGGCTCCCCGGGCCTGGGGTGTAAATCCTTCAGAAAAACGCCCCCTACCTAGTGGGTTCTGGGGGTGCTTACTCAGGAAGAGGCAGAACAAATACAAACTCAGAGGGAATGGCCTCTCTCCTTGTCCATCCTCCATTCCCCCACCTGGACTACCAAGGCCCCAGAGGCCACTTCCTTGAGGGAAGTCTAACCCAGACACCTCACTTCTCAGACCTAGACGGAAGGAGCTGGAAGTGTTAGCTTCCTAACACTCAGAAGAAGGATAAAGACTGTCCTCCCTTGGTATGGCTCTCAGTGAGACACAGCCCCTCTCTGGACCTCTGTTTCCTCATTATAAGTATGACCTTGGGGAACTGGAGAGATGACTCAGCAGTTGGGAGTGCCAACAGCTCTTCCAGAAAACCGGGGTTCAATTCCCAGCACCCACACGGCGGCTCACAACTGTCTGTAACTCCAGTTCCAGGGGACCTGACACCCTCACGCAGGCAGAATACCAAAGGCACATAAAATAAAAATAAATAAATTTTAAGAATGACCTTGAGTTGTGGTTCTAAAATGTGGGACTGGGGTTGGCTGTTTCAGATTCACTCATGGAGTCTACTAGATATACGTGTGTAGCAGGTCCTACTCTGGGGGAGTAAAATCTGTTAGACTGGGCAGGGGCCCAGGCAGCAATGGTTTTAAAAGTCCCTGAGTTAGGGGCTCTGCACTCATTCACCACCCCCTCCCAGTCTCAAATGCTATGCTGGCTGCCCCAAGATGCCGTTAGGGGACGATCTACCCAAGGCTTCCCACTTCAACTTACTTGATTTAGGATGGGAGCACTGAGGGCTGTCGTCACAGTATTGCTAAGTCCTGGGCCCGATGGCAGCTTGTTCCAGGCTCCAGAATTGTGAGACCCTGGCCTCCTCCTCCCTGGGCTTACTGGAGGTGGAAGCTGAGTCTCTTTCTTGCCTGCATGATCTTACCTAACAGGTTTCTAAGTATTCAGTTTTGTATTAGGCACTTTGATGGTATTTTTATTTTCCAAGTGTGGTCTAGGGACCTAACAGTATCCCATTTAATCTCTTGCAAAAGGAAAAGTAACTCGCCATTTTACAGAAAAGGTGCTTTGGGTTTGGAAACATCAAGTAGCAGATTCTCAGGGCTGTGGAGCCAGGATTTGACTATGACCATGTCGCGCTGCCTTGGCTCCTACATACAGCAATCCCTTAGGGGCTGTAGCTCCCAGACGCTGTGGACATTAATGGAAAAAACGTTTTTTCTCTCTGCCTAACCAAAAAAAAAAAAAAAAAAAAAAACCAAGCCTGGACGAGGGTGCTGGGAGGAGACCTCCCCGATCAGGACTGAGTGGGCGGACTGTTGTCCAGTCCCTTGGAGAGAAGTCCCGGGTTACAGGAAGTCAGGCGGAGACAGGGGGATACAGGCCAAGGACATGCTGTGGGCAGACATCCCTGGACGCCTTTCCAGGCCAGGGCCAGTGTCACTGAGAACTCAGGCCCTGGAAGGAGGGGCCTGAAACTAAAGAAGCCAAACTTTCCATGAGCCACCAGCAAAAAAAAAAAAAAAAAAAAAAAAGAGTGTTAAAAACAGCGCACCACAATCCTGAAAGCTGAACAACCCAGGACCCATGGTATTCCCAGGGGCCCACAGTTCTCTTAACGCTAGACGGTTGTCCCCAGAGCCACCAGAGAACTGAGTTCAGTTTGCCACTCCACAACTGAGAAAGACCAGTGGTGTCCAAGGTTGGTCCTGGAGGCCTTCAACCGACAGATGTATGCCTCTGCTTGTGTTGGAGACTCACAGAATCCCCCCCCACACACACACACCCTCAGCCCCACTGAGGTTCCTTCTGAAGAACTGTGGCTATCCCTTTATAGGGAAAGAGCCTGAAGCTTGGAGAGGCATAGCGACTTCTTTTGATCACATGGCTCAGGCAGGCAGAGCTGAGAACAGGCCAAGCCTGTGGCCGAACAGCCAGAGTCCCCTGCCGCATCCTAAGTCCGAGGAGCATGAGATAAGAATCTCGATGGCATAGAAATAGAATATGCTGTCTCGGAACAACATGAGTGCCACAGACATAAAGGCTTGGCTGTCTGAACTCACCAGATGTGGGGCTGAGTCAGACTCAGGAGTCACATGTGGCCGGGAGTTGAAGAAAGCTCATGTAGTTGGCTAGGAGTCTGATGGCACAGGATCAGGGTGGAGGCAGGTCTAAGCAGAGGATAGCCTGGGTTGGTGTGGACGTAGGCAGAGATGAATTTCCTGGGCTGGCGGAGGGCAGCAGGAGTGGGTGGGGCTACTGAGGACCTGCTAAGGTAACCAATGTGCCACCCTCCCCCCTCCTCTCTGCTGGTCTTGGGACTATGGCTATCTTTTTTTTTTTATTTTTTTTATTTTTCGAGACAGGGTTTCTCTGTAGCTTTTGGTTCAACTACGGCTATCTTTAACCCGACTGAAGAAGAGACATTTGGCCCATCCCATCTAGGTTGCTATCCAAAGAGAATAAACTAAACGTGGTTGCGGGGAAGAGTCAGCAGCCTTTTCCGGTACCCAGGAGGACACTCGCTCTAACAAACTCTAGGGCAGAAGTGCATGGACCCAGAGCATCCTCTACCACATCCCTGCCAGGCTGACGTGCTGCCTCTCCGTGCTCCCCAAGAGCACAAAGTTCAGAGACGCAAGGGTGCAGAGATCAGCTGAGGCTAGAAGCAGATGGCCCAGTAGGAACAGAGACTAGGCCTGGCCTTGCTCCAGCACGGTCCTGGGAGATTTTGGTAAGTGCCAAAATGTCCTCTGAGCTGCTCAGCTCTGAGTCTGCTGAGCTCAGAACCTGCACCCAAAATCCACACCACCAAGTACTCTTTGGAAGCGAGGACACACATCTACCTTCTGAGAGCAGCTAGGACACACTGCAACCAGGCTGCCTGCTGGGACATGGCAGAAGTCTCAAGATCAAGACCGCGATAGATATGGTTCCTGTTCTGCTTCCCACACCCATCCGCCCTCTTGTCCTGCCAATACCCACAGAGGATCGCTTCCTTGTCCTCCCACCCATTTCAAAATTATTGCTCACCTTGCCTCCCTAACCTGGTTCTATGGACCGTTGGGGTTTTATGCAACCAGTACCTTCTAGATTCCAGACTGGGGTCCTTCGTATTGTGGACAGAGCCAGTGTCTCCTTTGGTTTGCATCCTATGCTGCAATGGAGCCCTCCAGATGGCATCTCTGGTTCCCATTTAGCTCCCCAAACTGGCTGGCATCTACCCAAGTCTGTTGTGACTCAGAGAGATCTGAAATCGGTGAAGAGCTGGGTCGGGGCAGTTGGGAGTGGGCACAAGCAAAGGGACACTGTGGCCCAACAGGAAGCGCAGTCAGAGAACATGGGAATGGAAAAGGCATTCTGGGTAGAAACTGAGCGGAGTTAACACAAGAACTTGCGAGTCCAGGGCCTGGGCTGGAGAGCAGGGCCAGGAAGGTGAAGAAATCAGGTGTGCAAAGGAAAGCTGAAGTTTTGAGGTTGCAGCCACAAAACTGGGGTACCACATAACCTTCCGACCCTTCCACCTCGCACTGCAATTTGAGAAAAGTGAGGTCCTCCAAGTCCTCCAGTCTCAGGCCTTGGTCACCAGCTGCAGCCCTGACTAGGTGCCCAAGGCAAGGCCCTCAACCCCAGTGAGCAGAGTGAGTCAGCTCTCCGTGGATGTGGCAAGAAGGCTGCAGGCCAGCCTAACTCCCCCCCCCCCAACACACACACATCGCCGACAGAAAGTGGAGGCTGTACCTGGTGTGGAAAGGGGAGCCTGCCTTGGGAAAAAGGGGTGCCACATCAACCCTTTCCCACTTGCAGTACCAGCAAAGGGGTGGGCGGGCCTGGCCCTTTGTAAAGGGAAATGTATTAATACCCAACGGCAGCCACCTTCCTTTCTTCCCCATCAAAGCCTTGCAGATACCTGGGTCTGCATTAGAAAGGCTTGGGGCTCTTTCATGTGTTGAGGCCCTGCGGGAAGGGGCTGAGAACACCAGGAGATTCTTCTGCTTAGCAAACCCTAAGACCAATCCATCAGCTCCAGCTCAGACTTTAGGGGTGGTGGAGGATGCTGTCATGACCTGCTATCTTCTCCATTTTGGGTAAGTCTCTCCCCTCTGGGGCTCCATTTGTCTTATTGTAAATTGGGGAGACAGCATTTTTAGGTGTTGGGATGAACTGAGTCCTGGCCTTCAGCTGCTTTTCCCTGTCTAGAGCCTTCTAATTGAAGTTACTAGAAGCTGTGCCTAGCCTAGAGGATCAGAGGATGGGATTTTTCACCTGTTGGCCATTGACGGCAGGGTATTTAAGCCTCCATGGTGCTATTAAAGAGGGGCTTTTGTACCAGCAATTGGAGGTCCCTGTGTTGGTATGTCTCTGCATGTGTTTCCTCAACCTCCAGCCCCTTGCCCGAAGCTCGCGAACTAGGTTCTAGCTCACAGAGCGCAGACGGGAGGCGCGGTGCACGGCATTTAGCATTAATTCACAGAAACATGACAAAGCGAACACCAGAAGTCAGGGTTGCAAGGCACAGGTGGCCAGTCTTGGGCTCCTCCTCTGTCCAGTGGGAGCTGTCAGGTACTCTGTGATGCCCACTGTGCCCCCCAGTAGCAAAGAGTCAGATAAGGAGGATGACCTCATTTGGTATTTATTGACAATCAGCCAGCAGAACACAAACGGGCTTGGGGAGATGCCAGGAGAATGGTGGGCACAGGGGTCACTCACTATGCTGTATGAAAGTGCCCTGCTCTGCTGGGAAATGCAATGTCAGGACGGACGCCTGGTGGCCACGCCTGATGCCATCTCTCGGGGACCCAGGACAGAGGCTTCCCTCATGTCAGGTGCCCTGTAGCATCAGGACATATGTCCTATGTGAAACCATCTCTGAGTCTTGGGTGTCTCTGTCATTGGAAAGCACAGGGACAGGGGAGCAGGGTCCTGACTGTGGCCTGCAATCCTATTTCCATGGCTGGTGTTCCTTGGGCCTCCTGCCAGTCCATGGCATAAAGTCCACAGGGTGAAGGGTGGGCTCTGCCTACCTACTCCCACCCAAACCTCTCATCTGTCCTTCACCAGCCTCCCGTCTCTATACCTGTCCCTAATCCACACTAAACAGACCTAAAACGATACGCAGCGCCATGCAAGCCCCTCCCACCCCACCTTTCTGGCTCCCCCTCCCTGCTATTCCTCACTCCCTCTCGTAACCTGTGAGAATCGCCATCTCCAGCCATTCTTGGTCTCTGCTCTGGCAGGTTGGCCCCCTCCCGGCTCCGGGACAGCTCTGACCCATAAGCCCTCCCTCCAGTCTGTTCCGCAATCCATCACATCCGCCAGCCCCCTAGGTTCCCACCTCTTCTGGGAAACTTGGCCTTAACACAGGAACCCACAGAGATATTTTACTGCCCAATTCATTTCCTAACTCTATATTCAGGACCTTGGAACCCTCCAGGCTTCTCACTACCTGGAACCCCGGGTCTAAAATCGGCTTGTATGGAAATGTGTCTTGTCAAAATGTCTGAACAAAGATATCAAATATGTCCCCGCTGAACTTGGGAAAAAGGGAATTGGCTGGCTGGAGGCTTGGGAACAAGTCTTCTTGGCTATGTGACCTTGGACCAGCTCTTCCCTCCCTGGCTTCAACACATCCCTCTGCTAAGTGAGGGCTGAGTTGGACCATTGCAGCTTTGAATGGACTACTTGGTGTGTGTGTGTGTCCATCTCGATGGAGGTCCCAGGAGAGGCAGAGGCCACAAAGAGGGACTTCTACCGGGGACTGGCACAGATGTAGTAACCTCCATCTGCCTTTCAGAATCCCAGCAGGCATAGTTGTCCCCTGCGAGGCCCCGGCCAGCCCTCCTGTTTGGTGGTCCCCAGTGTCACATCATGGACTCTTCCTCCTCCTCTGCGATCTCACGGTCCACCTCAATGGCCGTATTCTCGAAGCTGGTGATGCCTCCATATTTGCGCATGTGCACCATCAGTGGCTTTGGTGATTGGCTCCCAGCCAGCGTGGCCACATACATTCCTGTCCGGTTCTCTTCCAGGGATGGGCCCCAGTCTATAGCAGGCCGACTGGCCTGCTGAAGCCGCTGTGGCAGAGCAATGACAATGGGCGTTGAGTGTTTCCCATGACCAGGTACCCAACAAAGACCTGCCTGCACCCAGTGGGAATCTGCTCTGCCACTTCTGGACTGGTGGCATCAAGGAACCGTGTGTAAACTCCACACTGGGACATTGTCAGGATATAACCAATCGATGCTGGGAATAACATGGCTTCCGAGGCTATGAGACAAGACGCACACATGCCCTGACAAGCATCTAAGGGTAGACTCAGAGCCCACTTCAGCTCCCTTCTGCTGAAAGCCAAATCCAGACTTTCTGGGGGCTTTTATGGAAGAAGTGGAAGCCAGAACAGAGGCAGAGCTGAGGTGACCTCCTTGGACACTTCTCAGAGTCCAGTGTCCAAGAAGGGGGGAACTGATGAAGCCTACAATTCCTGATCCCCTTCATCCTCTGCCCGTCCTCCCAGAGGAAGAACCCTGTACCTTGAGAAAAAGAAGGGGGCCACTGACAACTGATGAAGCTCATGGGGTGCAGATTCCAAGGGTACAGTCTGAAAGCTCTTGGTCTAGTGCCAAGGTCACTGGCACTCAGACTGTGGTGGCACTCACTGGGCTATTAGAGCCAGCTCCTCGCAAACTCGCCAATGGTTTCTTCTCTTTCTTGGAATGAAATCTGAATGTTTGCCATGATCTCTGTGCCCTGCCCTGCCTACCTTCCTGTACTGATTGGTTTTTGCCAACTTGACACAAACCAAATAAATCCTTTCCACCCCAGCTTGCTTTTGGTCATGCTGTGGTATGCATGTTGTGTGTGTGTGTGTGTGTGTGTGTGTGTGTGTGTGTGTATTTAAGTTTACTTTTACTTTTAAATACATATATGTGCATGTATCTGTGTGTAGGTGTGTACATGTCAGTGCAGGTGTCTGGGGAGACCAGAAGAAAGTATCAGACCTTTTGGAGCTGGAGCTACAGACAGTTGTGAGTTACCTGATATAGGAATTGAACTCGTGCCCTCTGCAAGAGCAAGTGAGTGCTCTTAACCACTGAGCCATCTCTCCAACCCCGAGTTGTGGTGTTTTAAGGACAACAATAGAAAACAAAGTAAGCTACTCTACAACCTTGGACCTGTTGCTCTCCTTCCATTATCTGCTCCAGTCACATGGGCCTCTTTGCTGGCCTCAAACATGCCAGCTGTCCTTCTATCATGGCTTTTGTCTCTGTTGCCTGCTGCGGGAATGCTCTCTCCCACATCACCTTGTCCATCTTGGCATCTCTCTCTGACTCTGACTGCCCTAGCTAAAATAGCAACTTTTATCACTCTATTTCTGTATTCTGCTTTTCAGTTTGTTCTTTTGAGGGGTAGCGCTTAGCCAGCACTACCAAGTCCTTAATACAAGGTCCCCGAGAGCAAGGATTTAGATGTGTCTGCACACACAAAAAGAAGTCCAAGCTGTGGTTCCTTAGCATCAGCTGTGGGGCTGTCCTGTACATGGGAGGGTGCTAACCACAATCGCAGCCTATAGTCCTTGCAGTTACCCTCCACAACCACCAACAATACCCCTGGAAACTGATCAGGGAAAAACCACCCTCTATAGAAACTCCTGGTCTGGAATTGAGCACGTAGAACACCCAAGCTCTGTGCTAGGTGTTGGCCCTTTTACTCTTTGTGGTACCTGTTTGGTTGGAAGCACCCAATAAAAGGGTCAGTCACACTCCACCCTCTCTGCTCCCATCAGAAAGTTAAAGCTCAGAGAAGTCACTTAAGTTGCCCAAAGTCACACGGGTGGGAAGTGATGGCACTGGGATTTGAACCTGCATAGGTGCCATCCTGAACTTTTCTAATGTTCTGCTTCTCTGGTCCTTAGTCTGACTGGCTCCTTTTCTCCTCACAGCAGCCTTAATGGCAGTCATCCCTGTCTTTATGGAGAAGGACAGACTAGAGGAATCTGGAGTAGGGCCATTAGCGCTGTTGGGACTCTGGTCATGGGAGGACTCCAGACTCATAATGGCCAGGGTGCCCGGGGCTCAGAGACGGGCAGGATCCCTTTGTGGTCATACAGCATATCTGCTGGTCCACTGTGGGTTGCTGTCTGTCTCTTTGGAGCCCTGTTGGCTCCTGTGCCAATTACTCTCTTTAAAATAACCATTCTGTCCTAGTACTTATAAACCCAGCTGGGATCCCGGACACAGAACAAGGGAAACAGCCTACCTTCTGGGGTCTTTCAATGTTGTTCACTGGCTCTGGTCTCCAAGTTCACATCCTGACCCCTACACTATCATCAGTGGTCTTTGGATTCATTCTTCTCTTTAATCCCAGCACCACGGCCCCATGGGATATGAGGTTCAGATCATGATCCCAGTCCCAAGTGAATCTAGACCACACTGGCCTCTGCAGGCTACAAGAATCTTGCCAAGCTCTGGATAAGATGTCGGCACAGGTGGTTTTATAACACCGAGGGCTCGGCCGCAGGGCCGGAAGACTGTAGGTAGGCAGGAAAGGCAGACTCACCTCCCAAAGTGAGCCCTCCTCTCGAAGCACAGCCACCAGCATGCCAGCTGGGATCATGAGGCAGGAGAGCAGGCCCATCAGGATGCCTAGCAGTTCAGCCCAGGCAGGGAAGCGATAGCTGCCGTACTCCGAGGGCTGGTACTTGACGATGCTGTACACCAGCAAGGCCTGCAGAGTGGAGACTCCGGCATCACTGGTCCTCAATGGGACTCAGAGTATGGCATGGCCTGGGTCTGGGTCTGACACCTTAAGGCCTGAGAGAGCCTAACTGGGACTTACCCATAGTTCTAAGCTGTACCAGAACCGAAGACGGTCCATCTCCTGGTCCTTTGCCAGACCTGGGCTATTGGCCAGCTTCAAAGCTGACTCAATATGAAAGTTTGTGACAGCCAAGGTCAGACATATGCTAAATCCTGAGACGGGCTCTCTCCCAGTTGCTCCCATCCTATGACGGAGACCCCCTCCCAAGGTCCTAGGAATTAGCAAAGTCCCATCCACTTGCCAGAATAGCTCAGCTCAGAAAACTAGATCCTTATGCTTACTGGTAGAGGCTCCTTCAGAGCAGGGGCAAGCCAGCTGGACTAAGTGCAAAGGGACCTGCCCTTGACCTTGGGACCCCAGCCAACCACCTTCCCTCCCACCCCTGGTTACCAGGAGTGTGGCTGGGGACAGAAACAGCCAGCAAGCCCTGAAGTAGAGGCCTGGCTTGAACCCCAGCATCATGTGAATGTCTCGGCAGAACCTCTGGATGCCTGCACAGGGGAGGAGAAGGAGTGTCCTCATGATGGGTCCCTCCGGTACCTGGGACCCCCTCCTCCATGCCTGTTTCCCTGACTGACCGCTAGCACAGGGCCCACACCCTGTTCTCTCTGAGGCGTGTCAGCCTGCCTCCCCCGGCCCTTCTCACCATATACCCGGGTGACGGCGAGGCACGTGGTGATCACCACCACCATGAGTCCGAAGCTGGCGCTGTAGTCATCCAGAAGGACCAGCCAGTACATGCCCCCCTAGAACACAAAGCACAGGACTGGGCCTCCAGCCTCGGTATCCTTCTCTGCTGCAGTCTGCTGTAGGAGGCGAGTGGGAAGCAGCTAGAGCACCGGATCTCCTAACAGAACCCATTTATGGATGAGGAAAAATAGGTTCAGAGAGGGAAATTCACTTGTCTGGAGTCACTCAGCACGTGCACGGTTGAGGTTTAAAGCAGGTCAGAACTCTGGAGTAACTACTGCAGCAAGCACTGCCCTGCCCAGCTCCCCGAGCTTGTGCGCCCCCTGCAGGTCACTCACATCGGTGGTGAGGATCAGCCCCATCAGGTACATGGCTACGCAGATGAGGCCTGAGAACACCGCCTTCTTGGGCCGCAGGTAGTATGGGAATTCATCAGTCACTGCGGTCACTATGGTCTCTAAAAAGGCAAACTGCAAAGGGTATTGAGGTTAGCGTTCTACCCACACACATATTGGCATCCACTCCCATGGGTGAGGCTCACCTGGCTATCCAGGCCAAGAGTCAGAAGCATGAAGAAGAAGAGGAAGGACCAGAAAGGTGACAGGGGCAGCATAGTCATGGCCTGTGGGTAGACAACAAAGGCCAGGCCAGGGCCTGGGCCCAGGACGTGCAGGGTCAGCAGCCTGAAGGACACAGTATGCCCCACTATGCATTCAAATACACAGGTGGCTTGTGTCTGTGTGGAACTGCTCTCATTTACCACACCCAAGTCCAGAGAAAAACACTAACTGAACACTAACATTCACACCTCGTTTCCAGGAGGTGTGGCACACGACAGGTGCCCAGCGCATGAGACCCTTGAATACAAATTAGCAGCCATGCACAAACACATGCAGAAACCAAATGTAGCCCCTAGTCAGAACACAGGTCTGCACACACTCCTTTGTACAGAGAATCCCAGCAGTACACATACTTACACTCATCCACTGACACAAGACACGCGGATTCACAGACCACTGGCACCTTAGGTTCACTTCCACACATGCATCTCAACCCGGGACATGACTTGAGTGGGCAAACAAGACCCAAAAGATAAGACAGCCTCATACAGAAACTCTCTCGTCTCTAGCAGATTGTTTCATACTCTTGTACACCCATGCATCTACACACGGATGCTCCCACACACGTGCATGCGTGCGCGTGAACACAGCTATTCCCTATTTCGCCAGTCTGTGTTGATAGCATGCCCTGTAGCCCAGTCACCAATCACCCAACCAAACCCTCAAATGCTACCCCCACCTACCTGCTTTGGCTACTTGGTCCACCGGCACACCCAGCTCCTGAGACATGTAGCCCAGCACCGAGAAGATAGCGAAACCAGCCAGGATACTGGTGATGGCATTGCCCAGAGTAACAATGAACGTGTCTCTGCCGGGAGAGTCCAAACCCAAGCCAGGGTGAGCCGGCCACAACCTCAACCCAAGAGAGCCTCCTGGGCAACTGTCCTCCTGAGTTTGGCCCCTGGCACTGGGAAGCTTGCAGGCACTGACCTGTAGATGTTCTGGTGGAATGTGTTGTAGGAGGCAAAGGTGAGGAGACCCCCAAAACCCACTCCCAGGGAGTAAAAGATCTGAAGAGCAGCTTCAATCCACACCTGTGCCAAGGAAAGAGGGACGGGGAAGGCAGGGAGGGCCCAGGAGAACAGGAAGAGGGTGAGGATGAGAGATAGGTTCAGGAATGAGGAATATCCGGGGTCACAAATGAGGGCCAGGAGCAGATTCAGCCCCAGCACTTACGATGCAGGACGTGGGCAAGTCCTTCCCCTTTTCTGAGACTCAGTTTACCACCCAGGGTCTAGCAAATGGTCTCTAAGCCTGGCCCAGTCTTGAGGGAAGGTGTGACTAATGTAGAGTTGGCAACAGACTGGAGCTGAACACAGGCCCATGTAACCACTTTACTCCCTACCTGGAGTCAGAGGTATCTGAACTGGGACCCATCTTTACCAGTTTTTAACTGTACATCCTGGACAAGCCCTGTTACCTCTCTGCGCTCCCTCGTCTATGGTGAAGGACCTAGAATAGTGCCTGCCTTGTGGGGAGGCACCGTGAGGGTTAAATCACTATGAAAGTAGAGCAGTCTCAGGTACAGTCAACGGTCAATAGTGTCAGCTGTCGAACCATGCTGTGGTCATCACTGGTACGAAGTCCCCACCTGGGCTTTGGAGCCAGACGGATCTGAATGGAGCCCCAGCTATGAGACCTTATGCCCATCACTAATTCTTGTAAGCGTCTCTGTCTCTGTCTCTGTCTCTCTCTCTGTGTGTGTGTGTGTGTGTGTGTGTGTGTGTG
>NC_022020.1:46823213-46843352 GCF_000317375.1 Microtus ochrogaster
AGACTGCTTCATAGGATTTTAAAGAATAAACGTTGATACACAAGAAGGGCTGGTAAATTGCTACTTCTGGAGGCTTCCCTTGGAGGGTTTTCACCCCTGCCCCCCTCTCCTTTCATGCTCCCCGCTCACCTTGGAAGACAATAGGTGGTGGAACTGGGGTGTGAGATAAAACTGGATGCCCTTCCAGGCCCCGGGAAGGGTCACTCCTCGCACTAACAGCATGAGCAGGATGAGGTAGGGAAAGGTGGCCGTGAAATACACCACCTGGAAGAGGGCAGGTGGGAGTGGCAGAGGAGTCCGTACAGCTCTGCCTGACCCAGACTTCATCCCGGACACCCACCTTTTCAACTTTTGGTGGTTCTGAACCAGGAACAGCCATCATTCTGGTCCTGCTCCCTCCATCAGCAGCCCAGTGTTGCTACCCTCCTTCCAAGGCCCCCCAGTCCCGTTTCTACTACTTCCCCTGATACAGGCTAGCACCACTGGTGGTGAGTCTCCTCCTCCTGTACCTAGCTGGTACCCCTGTAAGCCACCAGACACCCCCAACTTCTTGAACATCTAGTCGGCCACTTCTCTATCTCATCTTCTGCCTTGATGGTGACCGTGGTGGCCCCTCCTGGCTAACACTTTCTACCCTATATTGTATAGTGATGTCCTCTTGCTTAGCCGAGGTCATTTATGGCCTTTGACAAACATCCCATTGCCCTTCTCTCTGCCTACCACCTGCAGTGCCTGCTGATTATATCTAGTTTGTCTTCACCTGCTAACAGTAGTCCAACTTTCCCTACAAGGGATTCACTTCATGTCCAGCAGCAGGGTGGGCTCATGAACAGGCCAAGTCAAACAGATAATCCTTTCCTGCCACAAAGATCGGGTATGGGGTGGGTGGGTAAGTTGTAGTAAGCCTGCCTTACCCAATAAGGTAAGTTCTACAAGATCTGCAGACTGGAGAAGCAGGTGGAGGAAGCCAACGTGGAGGAAGGCTTCACTGAGAGAAAGATCAGAGGAGCATAGTGTGGTAACAGCCATGGAACCCCAGACCTACCCATGCCAAAGTTGTCTCCCACCTGGGGGGGGGGTGCTTTCCAGTTAGTGTAACATCTGGGTACAGATCACCTGCTGCTCCAAGAGGTCTGATCTATATACCCACCCCATAAGCATTCCACACATCCTCACTGAATCTGCAAATTGCCAAGCTCTGAGCAAGGATGCCAACTTGAATAAGCTATGGGTATTGCCCAAAGCAGGTACCCAGCCTAGAGAAGCAGGGAGGCCCAGGGTCCCTAGTAACCTCCATGCCCTCTGAGCAGAGCCCTCCTCAGGTACTCTCTTCCCCTCACCAGGTGAATTCTATCACCTTCTCAACCTTGGCCATCACCCTACCTCCTCTCCAGCCCCTGAATTTTGGCCCCCTGCCTCCCAAGCCTCACCTTGCCCGAGGACTTCACCCCTTTGAGGATACAGAGGAACACGATGACCCAGGCCAGCAGCAGGCAGAGGCAGAGGTTCCAGCGAATCTCCCCAGGTTGCCCGATGCCCTGGCTGCCCTGAATGTGCAGGACATAGCGACTGTGGGAGACAACAATCCGAGAGTCTTCTGGTCACCCTGCCACACACACTCCATAGGTATGTGGGGGGAGTCATGTCCAGTAGCTCCCCCCCCATGTGATGCTTTGGAAATCCCTCCCATTTTTCTCAGACTGCCTGAGCCCAGCTTGCCTCTAGCTGTCCCCACCTCCTTTGGGGCGCAAACAGCAGGTGTAGGCTTGATGGACCTGGTATTTGCACACGAATACACACGGGGGGGGGACCCTTGCCAGTGATCATGCGCAGGAGAAGGGGGGACTAGTCACCCAGGGTCTGGGCTCCTCTAGAACATCCTGGAACAAGACCTGAGAGTCGGGAGTCCTTAGTATCACCATTGCCGCTACTGAGCAAGCTCCTGGCCCTTGTTTTTCAGCTGGGATAGGCTAATTAGCCCCAATGTCTTCCCGAAGCCAACATTCCGGGGCTCATGAGAGCCTGGCACTGAAATGATAGCTTTATCCATGTTGCCTGTTTAAACCTCCCAGGCAACCTTCATCTCACCTCTGCTCTTACACTAATCTTGAGATGGTTCTAACTCCATAGGGCCCAGGCTCTATGGTAAGTGTTTTACCAAATGACATAGTAGTGAATTCAATAAATGCTCATTCAAAGAACGGATACATGAGAGAGTGACTTAAATGGACAAAGGTCCGATGAAGCCGGTGTGGTTACCACCCCCACTGCGACAGTGGAGGAAACTGAGACTCTAACATGTCACTTTCGATAATAAACGTCACTTTCATTAATAAACGGGCACCTACTAACCCCTCACCCTGGAGCTAGACCACAGTTCTCATGCACTCTTTCCCGCAAGCTGCACAGCCACCTTCTGAATTAGTCAGGACAGTTGTCTTGTTCTAAGAGTAGCTGGCCAGGAGAGGAGCCTCCACAGGCTGGCACAGCACCCCCTCCTCCTGCCTACCCTCAGCGGCTTCCCCGGTCCCACCGACCTCCAGTACTCCTCGCTGGGGCTGACAGTACTGCTGAGGTTAAGGGGCAGCACCCCATTGCCATCCCTGGGGCCTCTGTGCTCCAGGCAGCGCTCTGTGTTCCACCAGTTGCCACAGTGCTCCCAGGGCAGGTTGCTGGTGAGGGAGGCGAAGAGGTAGAAGAGGACATAGGCGATGATCATGTTGTAGTAGATAGCCACCAGGCCTACGATGAGCAGCATGGCCGCACCTGCACCTGGAGCAGGGGAGGGACAGCGTCACCTCCCTGCTAGAGCCTGAGAGGAGGGCAACTTCTCCCCCAAGGTTCCCGCTGGCTCGCTGGCTCGACAAAGCCAGGAATCACTGCGGCCTTACCTTTGAAGAGGGGGCTGATTTTCCAGACAGCCAGGGGTCCCAGGCTGGAGAACTGGCCCAGGGAGAGCTCAAGAAAGAAGAGGGGGATGCCGCAGATGGCCAACATGAGGAAGTAGGGAACAAGGAAGGCTCCTGCAGAGAGGAAGCAGATGGGGGTGGGAGTCAGGTGAACTCCCCCCAAGGCCCCACCGCTGTCCCTTGACAGCAGCCACCTACCCCATCCACCTGTGGGGGATGAAGCAGGTTTCCCAAGAGTCACTGAGGCCAGGGGAGCTAGTGGGTATTTGCACATTCCTGTAGCAAGAGAGCCCAGGAGTGGCTGGGCACAGAGCAGACACTCCAGAAGCACCTGCTGAGTGAGTGAATTCGTGAAGAGTGGATAAATGAGTTATCTTGCCAAGAGTGGCAGCTCTGCACCTCCAGAATCGGTTCCAGTGGTCCCTTCCTCATGAATGCTGCCTCAGACGAGCTGGCTGACACCTGAGATTTCATGGGCCTTGCAGTTTCCTGGGCCTGGCATCCCTTCCCCTTCTCTTCACACATAGACAGCCACCTCCTTCAGACAGCTGCCTACTACCAGCTGGCTCTGGAAGGGCTGGAGTCGCACAGCTAGCCCTCTGCCCTCCCTCCTGAAGAGATGTGGGTAGATATCCAAGTCACACCCCTCACTTCCCTTGCAATCCTGTATATGGATTTATTCAGGTGATCGTTTTTTTGTTGCTTTTGTTTTTGAGACAGGGTTTCTCTGTAGCTTTGGAGCCTGTCCTGGAACACGTTCTGTAGACCAGGCTGCCCTGGAACTCACAGATCTACCTGCCTCTACCTCCTGAGTGCTGGGATTAAAGGCGTGCGCCACCACCACCCGGCCAATTCAGGTGATCTTCTAAGAGGTTCTGGATGGCTAAACCCTCCAGAGCAGAGTCATCCCGGAAGTGCATATATCTGGGCTCCCCACCCCAACTTCATGGATGAGGGCTGCTTGTCTGAGGAAAAAGTGAGGTCAACATACAGAAAGGATAGGGAAGCAGGGAGTGGGGGAGGGGAGAGTCTTGGTGGGCTCATGATTTTGCTTGCTCTAGTGTTACCTGGGTTTCTCTTTACCAACACACACTTCTTAACAAGTTTGGGAGAGGGATTTGGAGCTATAGTAAGAGCATGTAGCCCTGGGGAAGACAGTTGGAAGGTTGAATCTGCATCAGGTGACTTTGAACAAATAATTTGGCCTCTCCAGACCCCAATCACCTCAGCATTTCCAAGGTGCCTACCTAGAAGGGTTGTTCTCAGGGCATGAGACAGGCACCAAGGCCAGGATCTAGCCCTAGCCATTGTTGATGAGGCTTAGAATGTTAACCTGATGGAGAATCAAGGACAAAGGGAATTGCTTGTAAAATAGCATAGATCTTGTGTCTGCAATCTGAATGGAAAGAATCAGGAGAGGGGACACTGAAGATTCTAGAGCAGGAATGGTGGGTGGAGCAGGGCCTTGGAGGAGGTGTGGGAGGGGACAGGAGACAAGGCAAAGTGTATGAGAAGTGACTGTGGGTACTACACTTTACACTGTGAGCTAGTGGGCAGCTCCTCCTGCCCACTGAAGAGTCTGGAATGGTGATGAAAAGAGACAGGCAGAGTAAGCTCCTTCCTCCTAAGTTTACTTCAAAGGTCACCGTATAGCTCCCCCAACACAAGAAGTCTTGATCTGTCACCCCAGCTACTCCCAAGAGGTCCCCAGACTCATACCGCCTCCATTGGTGTAGGCTCGGTAGGGAAACCGCCAGACATTTCCCAAGCCCACGCAGTAGCCGATACAAGACAGCAAGAAGTCCAGCTTGCCCGTCCAGTTGCCCCTGTCTGCTGCAAAGTCCACATCCAAGTCCACATCACCCTGGTCACTGGGGGTCATCAGCAGGTCTGGGGTGACAGGCTGCCAGGAAAGGGGAACAAAACAAAGAGGGAGGTGGATGAGGCCAGAGTGGAGCTGGGAACCCAAGCCAAGACCGTGGAACTGGACAGGGCTGAGTGGGAGATGCTCTATCAGTTCAGATAATCAAGCGGTTTCACCTGGTTGCAAGAGGCTCTAGTTTGGAGATCTTGAGGGACCAGCAGGGTAGCTCAGGCCTTAGGAAACTGTCTGGCTTCATCTTGGCCAGCAGAAACAGGCCAAGGATGATCCGATTTTAATACCATGGCCAACGATGACCTTTGTGACGGTCATCGTGTGTTAGTGATCACAGCACTAAACTTTCTACTCATGTCACCTGAGCCAACTACTCATCTACACTGCATTCTGAGCACGAGGAAAGGCGAGGCTCTGGGAGGGGTCATGACCTACCTGAGGCTTTTGCCTGCTTGGCTGTTAGGAGAGCCACGTCTGGCACCCAGCACTCATGAGGCTAATGGCCTGGTCTTTACCCACTTGGAGGTTATCTCCATCCGGATACTAGGACACCCAAGGACAGGTGGACAGACTGCAAGGTGTTCGGGAAAAGAGGCTCCAGGGGTGACAGAGAGAAGAAATCAGGGTACCCTTGGTAGGGGAGGCAAAGAACTTGACTGAATGTGGGCTTCCCTGAGGGAAGGCATCCAAATTCTGTCTTGTGGCTCAGAGAGCCTAGCAGGGACTGTGGGTTTCGCCTGCACTCAGAAAGAAACCTCTTATGTTCTGTCTCAGAGAGTCAGAGTCCAACTGTCATTAATGGATAGGAAAATGCAGACGAGAATGAGGTCAAGTGTCCTGACTGGTTCCTTCCAGGATCTGCTGTGGTTGGTGCGGCCCCCTAGGTACTCTCCCTGTGGCTGGGGCTAAGAGGCCGAGGTCAGCCTCAGACGCTTGGGATCTGGGCCCCAAAGAACGCAAGCTGGCCTGTTTGTGAGTTATTCTGGTCTGGGCATCTTGGCCCCAAAGAACGCAAGTTGGCCTGTTTGTGAGTTATTCTGGCTTTAGTACCTGAAGGAGGCTCCGAGGTACCAGGAGGACCATCTGAAATTCAGAGAGCAACTCCCAGGAAGGAACATGGGAGGGGGTCAGAAGATGGCAGCCCACATTGCCTCTTTGCTTTTGAAACTCCCTAGTGCCCAGGAGAATGGAAATACAAAGCAGACCAATCGGTAAATATCCAGCCATGGTGTGTAGCACAGGAGAAAAGCACATGCCCTCAGCTTCCTATCCTGGGAAATCCTGGGAACCAGGGCACCGATTCTGGCCCCTGGCCTATGCTAATACACTGTGTGACTGTGGTCTTCTGAGCCTCAGTTTCCCCATCTAGACAATGTGGAGATTGGGGAGATCATTGTTTCCAGAAACATATCCTTTGAGGTGCTCATAGTCAGACTGTGGAAAAATTCTCCAGTCAAAAGCTGGGTTGAAGCCGGGCGGTGGTGGCGCACGCCTTTAATCCCAGCACTTGGGAGGCAGAGGCAGGCGGATCTCTGTGAGTTCGAGAGCAGCCTGGTCTACAAGAGCTAGTTCCAGGACAGGCTCCAAAACCACAGAGAAACCCTGTCTCGAAAAAAACAAAAACAAAAAAAACAAAAACAAAAACAAAAAAAGCTGGGTTGACACAATTTAAAATGTTTATCTTCGCTTGTAGGACAGGACAGCTTATTTAGTGAGCCAGGCCATTCCAAATAGGGACTAGAATGCAGTGTTCCTAATTTCTGTTTAAGAAAAGGGTCTCATCAATGTACTATTTAAAATCTGTAGTGCATACTTAGAAATGGGAAAAAAAAACCTTTTACAATTATTTTTGTATTGCAAAAGAATTATATACCATTGTACTATAAAATAAAAAAAAAAAGAAAAGGGTCTCAAGTGCTGGTACCTTCAGGTATGTGAGTCTAGGCAGTGTCAGGGAGCCAAGGTCTTCGCTAGAGGCTCACAATGACTGGGGGCCAGGTAAGAGCCTCCCCAGGGACTCAGCCAAGCCAAACTAGATGAGTTTTCTTCCTAAAGACTTTCCACCCAAAATAGGTAGTGACAGAGACGTCACCGGGCACTGGCCACATGAGCATTACTGATGAAAGGGGAGCCGGGGTGTGGCTCAGTGGTGAGCATCTGCCCTCATATTCCAGGCCTGGCTTTCATCCCTGGAAATAGAGGTGAACAGAGGTATCACACAGCTGGAGATGTCTGCTCTAGTGTCAGGCTGGACAGTGGCTCCTGCGGCCTCACTGAAATTGCAGGCTTGAGGTGACTCAGTGACAGCGGTGTGACCATGGCAGCAAGTGTGTTTGTGGTTAGGCAACAGTGTCAGGGACAGCCTGGCATAATTGTGGGTGATGGTGACAGACAAAATGAAAAAGGTGCTTTAAAACTAAGATCCGTAGATGCTGGAGTGGCGGTTTTCCGCTGTGGCCTAGGACAGGCTGTGGTGAGGGTGACAGCAACTCCCAGGCTTAGCTGAGCTCCTCCCTCCCCACCCTCCCCTGCTCTCCGGCTGCCTCTCTAGTTGTGAGAATCAGCCTTTGGGGACCCTCAGGCTTGTACAGGCAGCCTAAGAGCAAGGCGGTGTCAGCCAGCTACCCTTGTCACTAGGGTCCAAGGTAAGCCTGTCACCCACAGATACCCTGCCCCTTTCAGGCGGGCTGACAGGAGGTCCCAGTAACGAGGCTCTTCTGATCCCCTCAGAGACGCTGCCCTTTCCACACTCACAGAGCAGTCCGATCCGTTTCCATGGCGACGAGAGTTCTAAGAGCAGAAGGCTGCCAACTGGTCCCCCACCTCCCCCAATCAGAAGGAAGCTTTCTCCTATTCTAGGGCCAGGGGATAGGGGGTCCCCCAAAGCTGAGCCAATCAGGAACCTACATGACACCCTAGCCTCACCATCAGGTGAATCCCAGGAGGCTTTGGGGATGGTCCAGGAGCTGCAGACAGCAGCCAAGTAAATGGGGCAGGGCCAGAACCTACCTGGCTGGCTTTTCTTTTCCACCTGGTTGGGAGCTCCCGCTCCCCACTCTGAATCATTCAGGAAAACACTTCTGAGCAGGCACCTGCACCCCCCCTTTTAGGAACCAACAGATATGGGTCCCACTCCCAGACATCAGGAGAAGGGGGCTAGGAGAGGGAGTACTGCCAAGCCTGGGGGGGGGGATCCTCTACCGTCTTGGAAAGACAAAAGGCATTGGGGAATCCCCACTTCGCTGCAGAAAACAGAGCTTCAGAAAGGAAAGGGAGGGGCCCAAGGTCAAATGGCAAGTCAAGGGCAGAGCTCTTCCTTGGCATTGCTCACAAATGCCCTCTTCTCTCTGAGTCATGGGGGGGGGCGTCAGCTCTGTTCTGCTTGTTCTAGGTAGCTTCTACTTCCAGGTAAGTCGTGAAGCACTTCCTTCTGTGCCTCAGCTGCCCCATCTATAAAATGGGCTAGTGGAGTCTAGTGCGTGGCTCAAGAAGAGGCTGGAGAAGCTCCTGTGGAGCATCCAGCAAGAGCTTTCTACTGCATGCTATCACGTGTGGCTGTGACAGAGAGGGGAAGAGGTTCTAGTGGGAAGGAAGAGCAAAGAAGAGAAAGAAAACCCTCGAGGGAATGGGAACAAGACCAATATGATCCAAGAGACCATAAACGGCTTTAAGAAGTGACTCCTGTCAGCCAATAGAAAAGACCCAACTATCCCAGCGTTTCCAGGCCTGGGAGCATAAGGACAGAAATCGTGAATGAAGGCGTGTGTGTGTGTGTGTGTGTGTGTGTGTGTGTGTGTGTGTGTTGTGATAACAGCAACCAGCCCCGGTGAAGTCTTTTCCATTGTAGTGGCCCCTTCCTGTTTATAGCATCTCCACATCTCACACAACCCAGTGGGTGGGGGGTTGTTTTCTCCACACGGGAGATGACTGGCTGGAGAATGAACCTGACCGGTTACCACCTAGTGGCAGCTTCCGAAGCAGTACTCAGTTCTCTTACCCTGTCTAGGGCTGACTCTTTAAAGCTAGTCGCCTGAAAACTTACCTCAGTAGTTCCCCTCCCCCACAAACAACCGGGAGGTCCAGCATGGAAGGTAGAGAGATCGAGGTCTGCCTGATATCTCTACCGGTACCTTACCTCCTATTTTTAGGTACCCAGATCCCACCCTTGCCTCCCTTCAGTCCCGATCACGGACTGCCTGGGGTCTTCTCAGGGGAGAGGTCCGCTCAGCAGGAAAGGGAAGGCTGCAGTGAAAACGGACAAGGGAGACCGCAGAGGGACCCAGCCCGAGTCCTTAGGACTGAAATGAGTGTGCTGGAGGCGGACAGAGGCCCTTGGGTCTATACAGCGTGTCCAGGAGAGGCCAGGGCGTGATACTACCTCAGAAGAGCTCTGTAGCGCTTAACGCCCCCACCTTGTCAGGCCCTGGTAGAACAGATGGTGAACTGGAAGAGGGGGCGGTATCTGACCCCAGTCATCCATCCGAGCCCCCTGGGGCTGCAGACACCTGTTTGCAGATGGAGCACAGTGAATCTGGACCCTAGCTCTACACCGCGACCCACTAGTGGAGATCGTGACCCCGCCCCTCCCCGTAATCCATCTTGGGAGGAGGTTCTCTAGCCTTGCGGGGTGGGGTGGGGGGGGGGACATCTCTTTGGCCCGTCGATCCTCCCAGCCTCAGGCAGGTGCGCTCCGCCCTCGTGCCCTACCTTGCGGAGGTGAGCTCCCTGGAGCTTCTTCATCTTGGAGAACTGGCGCTGGTGCTTGCTGGAGAGCAGAGAGCCAGCGAGGCGGGCGGAGCGCTGGTCCTACCGCTGCGCCTTTGCCCCCCGCGGCTCCCGCGCACCGGCTGAGGAGGGCGCAGGCGCTGCCGTGAGGCCGCTGCGGGCGTGGGGCGCTGCGAACGCCCTGACTCTCTGTCTCTCTCTCCTATCTCTGCTCAGCGCCCTACGCCGGGAAAACACCCAGACAGATCTGATGACGGACAGACGGCGGCGGGGGGATGCGCGCGCCCCCGCACGCAGAGATGCGGATTGGAGCGGCCAGAGCGGGTGGGGAGGGGGGTGCGTGACAGAAACCATCGGCAGCAGCTACGGTCTCCTGCGTGACCTTGGGCAAGTGACTGCCTTCTCTGGGTCTCCCTTTCATTAGATGGGCGAGCAGAGACGCAGGCAGAGTGCTCCTGAACACTAATATTCATGTATGGAGTTCTAGCACACTACATCTTCATTGCTGATGACCTTAAGTTTCTTACCTTACACTTTACTGGGCCCGTAAGGAACTCAGGGAGGCCAAACAAAACAACCAGCATGGAGCTGCCACACAGTAGGTACTCAAGTAAAGCTGCTTGTTACTAACTGACTGTTGTTTCCAGTAGTCTATCAGTACTTCTCCAGTACCTTAAAATGATCCTGGCCTCATCTCGTTTTCTCAACCTAGAGAGGCCCGTGTTAGTCCTTCTATTTCACAGGTGAGGAAATTAAAGATCAGGTAAGGCCACACAGTTAGTGTGTGACATCAACAACAGAGTCAGGCTTCATAGACTTCCCGTAGACATGGTGGCCCTCAGCACTACTCCTCTTCATGGGATGAAAGTGCAATTGGGAGGCTTGGGGGAGGAAAAGGACAGGTAGGTCTCACTGTGCTGTGGTGGCTTGTGATGTAATGATAAACCAAGTTCCTGTCTACCAGCACTATGGCCCCAGAGCCATGTGTTTTATCTGTGACTAGGGCCATCAGCCAGCAGGTATCTGGCTGAGCCCTCTGAGCGCCTGGGCATCTTGTGAGCCTTCTGCTAGGATGGGGAAATAAGAGCTGGGGTATCTGAGAGATCAGAGCACTAGGAGAAACCAGACATGGCAAATCCCTGGCCACTAAAGGTGCCCCCTTCAGACATTTGCCATTAACATGTTTGCCAGCTCCAGCAGGGAGAGGACTTCAGGAGATGGCAGGATAGGTCTGCTCTGACCTCTGGGGTTTGAGAAGAGAAGAAAGCTCCAGAGTTCCTGAGCTGGGTAGAGGGCCCACCTCGCTTTCCCAACATCTGAGCTATTCCTACCAGAGTCTAACCAGTCAAGGCTTCCCTGACTTAGGAGAAAGGAGCTTCCCCTAGCTGCTTCTGCCCCTAGGAACCTCAGGAGGCCAAGATGGGCAGAGGACATTTCCTGAGCCCTGCTGTATTATGATGGGCACTCATGTCTAGTATTCAATTATTAATTCTTCCCAACATCCCCAGAAAGCAGGTATGTGTAGAACAAATTTTATACATGAGGAAACTTGCTCAGAGGAATGATGTCATATGCCCAAGACCTCAGAGGATCTCAGGGCTTTGGAATAAGCCTGGAGTGCCTATGGCCCTGTCTGGGGAGGACCAGAGGCCTGGGGCTCAGGAAGGAGGCTCTTGCAGGTTCCCCCTCCTACTTCTCTCCCTTTGCCACTGGAAACTGTCAGGCCTTTGGAAGGTCCAGAGGACTTCGGGACAGGGCTGGGGTGAGGCCATTGACTTTGGATCCCAGAATACTGGCCTCTTTCTGGCCCCTGCATAGCAGCACGTGGTTGGAAGTCGGAGGCCATACTGAAGCTTCGCCTTCCTTGAGCAAGTATGATGACCAGTGAGCTTTGGCGATAGTCACTGAGGGCATGGGGTGCAGGGGGCTGCGCCCATACTTTCGAGATGGGGAACTGAAACTCACAGAGGGCAGTACTGGCAAAAATCACTTAGGGTGGGGCAGAGCCACACCTGGAATACCAAATGTGAGCCCACGCAGGCAACACTTCCTGATCACCTCTGCCACCATCTCCCTGTCACCAGCCTTGGGTGGGGAAAAAAAAGCAAAATACTAAGGTTTTCTGGCAGATGCTGCCCCCGCATCAGCCATTCTACCCCCTGAAGTTCCAACTTTGCAATTATGCAATAAGCAAGGGTTCAGTGACCAGACATACTTGACTATTCCCTGTCACCCATCCTGAGGGACTAGGATGCTAACACCCCTTAAATGCTCTTCCCCTGCCCTCTTATCCCCGCCCCTCCCTTTCCTTCTCCAGGCACATCTCCTGGTCTCACCACAAGCCAGAAGTGAAATGGAGATGCGTGCTGATTTAAGGAAAGTGTTAGATGGAAATGTACTTCCTTTATTATATAGGGAGATATTTTTAAGTGCATATAAATAAACATTTTTAATTTGCTTAAACGTTCGGATTTTGTCACCGTAGAGCATGTGTTTTGCTACAACGAGGAGTGGGGACTGTGAAAACCGAGGCTCCAGACTGCCAGTCCATCTGGTGCAGAGAGGAGGATGCCCTTCTAGAACAGCCCGGCTGACCGGCCGGCCGGGATTGCCCTCTAGGGCCGCTCTGGTGGGCTGCCCGTCTGTTTCCCCATCGCAGGCCAGGCAGTTTTTCTCAGATAGAAGACCTCTTCCAAGTTTCTGCTGCCATGCACGCATAACCCCTCAGGTGTTGGAGCCCGCCTCTTCCAAAGCTTCCAACCTGGAGTCTCTAGAACATTCCTGGGGCCTCATAGCCCCTGCCATACTTGTGGCAATTGATAGTGACTTAGTGCTTCTACAGGACTAGGGTTCTCAGTGTGGAGCTAGTGTTCTACGGATCCAAGAAAACTATATACAAAACAGTGCTGCTGTGCTCTGTTTTCATTTGCTAGAGCTCGGGCTAGAGAGATGGTTTAGCGGTTAAGAGCACTGGCTGCTCTTCCAGAGGACCCAGGTTCAATTCCCAGTATCCATATGGCAGCTCAAAACTATCTCATTTGCTAGTGCCTTAGAGGACCAGCCCAAGACAGCTCTACTATTGGATTCTATATCCCCAGCAGCAGCTCAGGCCTGTCACTTAGCAGAAAGGCATGTATAGCTCCCCTGTACAAAATAGCACCTGCTGTCCCCAGAGGATAGCTGGGACACCTCCATCTCTGGGGTGGTTGCAGGGTCTGATGTAACCTGAGGAGTTTTCTTTCCTTAGTCACTGCTACACCCCTCAACCTCTCCTGGAACTTACGTTTCTTCTGGACAGGGTGTCAGGTTCACCAGGCTGATCTTGAACTTACTACGTAGCCAAGGATGACCTTGAATTCTTTATCTTCCTGCCTCCACCATTCAGGTGGCTGGGATTACAGGCATGTGCTACCAGACCCACAGTCCTGGAGGTTGAACCCAGGGCTTCATGCACCTCTACCACCTAAGCTATATCCCCAGCCCTCCAACGGAATGTTTTTAGGTGACAGGAAGACCATAGCATGCTTATAAACATATACAGACCACGTCTCTTCCTCATGGAGTTCAAATACTAAGGAGCAGGTAATCAACATCCAACCTTCCAAGCTCCCATGTGAGTGACCACTGTCTGCTGGGCAGGGTCTTCTAGAGCCAGGACCTCATCTCCTCATGACACCAACTGACCTCAGGGCTATAGTGGCTGGGACTGCAGCCAGACACGCAAGCATCTCAAGTGGGATGCAAAGCATATGCCGAGCCTGTACACTTCAGTCCCAGCAATAGCTGCTTTAGCTCCCTTTGTCAGATGAGGAGACCCAGAGAGGCTAAGCACATCTTAGCTTCCAAGTCTCATAACCTAGAGGCTGTCACGCTGGAACCCAGTGTGTTACACTCAACTGTCACACTTAACTCCAAAACCTGATGATCCAGTCAGTCATGGGGAGGTCATGGCCCTTCAGCCACGAAGCTTCCAGAACTCCCTTGTAGGTGTGTGTGTGGGGGGGGGAGTAGGGAGTGGTCACAGGTGCAATTATCAGTTTCCTGGGTTTGAAGCATGAGGAACATTGTTATCCCAGCATTCTGGAGGCCGAGGTAGGAGGATCAATTTTTGTTCAAGGCCACGCTAGACTATATGGTGAGCTTGAGGTCAGCCTGGGCAGTAAAAGGGCTCAACAGGTAAAAGCATTTGCTGCAAAATTCCGTTTACATCCAAAACAACTGGACCGGAGCAGGAAATGGGGGCCCAGAGAGGGAAGTAGTTACCCTATGGTCATGTGGATCAGACAGCTAAACTCAGCCGCTACCAGCCTCTCCCCACTCCATTCTTCTGGTGCCACCTGATTTCTGCGGCTCAGATGTCAAACTGCTACAGGAGGCTCTGTTGTCTCCCCCAGAGGATGGCAGGAGACAGAAGAGGCTGGTGTGTTGGGACTGGAACACCTGTGCACTCTTATCCCAGGCCCAGGAGCAAAGGGCGAAGGGAGGCACGCTGAGCACACTTTTTATGACCTAGCCACCTCCCAGAACAGTAAACAGAGGGGCAAGCAGCTGGCACCAGAACCCTCTGGGCAGAGAAGGTCCTATGTAAGTGACTTCTGCCCACCTCTCTGGGAAGAAGGTGAGAAGTCCCCTCCCAGAAGCTTAAGGAACACTCTACGTTCCCATTGCGCTGTTCCTCCTTCCCTTCTGGACTTGACCATCACACAGGGTCTTAGCTCAGCACTGCCTTCCCCAGGAAGCCTCCTAGGCCTCTGGGTGCACAGGGAGCCCATCTGCATTCCATCCCCACACACCGCACTGGTTCCTGCTGTGTCCAGAGCAAAGTTCTGGCTGGCCCTTATCTTTTTATATTAGCACCACTATGAGTGTGGCACTCTTCCCACTGGGCCAGGTACCTCTTGGGGAAAGGGCTATGTGCTTCCCGCAAGGCCTGGTGCGCAGAGTGCAGTGTGAATTTTTTCACAATGTTTTTCAACAGTGTTGCAAGAAAAGCTAAACTGAACGCGCCAGGAAGCGTTGGAGCTTGTCCTGGATCTAGCTCTGTAGGCCAGGTTGGTCTCGAACTCACAGAGATTCACCTGCCTCTGCCTCCTGAGCGCTGGGATTAAAGGCGTGCGCCACCACCGCCCAGCGACTGGTCGTGTTTTAAAGGTGATTTTTGTTGGGGGAACTACAGAATGGGAAGGAGACACAGTCAGTCACAAGGAAAGGATGATGGTGATGAAACTTTTTATAAAATTCCTTTAATCCTATGTATGATTTTTATAAATTGTTTAAGGGGGAAAAACTTATTTCTGAACCTGCATTCAAGAGATTCCATTCTCCCTAACCCCTGTCCAGTTATGAGTTCCCCATGGCCTGGGGCCTCCCTGGGTGTGATGGACAGTCAGTCTATGGGGAGGTGGGCATGGGCAGGCGGTAGACTCTGTCTAAGTCTACCCTGAGAGGCTTCCCTTTCATCCATAGACCTTCCTGGGGTGCTAAGGAGGGGACAAGTTCTGTCTCAAGAGCAGGGACCAATTGCCCAGCCTTTACCTCGGGCCCAGTCCTGGTAGCTTTGAGAGCACCTCCAGGCTGGGGAGGGATAGAGGGCAGGTGGAGGTGAGGTTTCAGGTGGAGACAGGTGGGACTGGCATCAATCTTACGCTTCACATGTGAGTCTACACCCTTGTGTGCCCCTTCTCTCAACACCGACTCCTCTCCAGGGCCAGTCTGCTCCATGCAGCAGCCTCCCAGGAGGAGGAGGAGGTGGAGCCTCAGTCTTGTCTGGACAGCTTGTTGAGCCCTCTGGATCTTGAGATAGCTCCAGGTGACTGAGACCTCTCAGGGTGCCCCCCCCCATCACCCCATGGCGTAGGACACAGGAGCTGGAAGAGGTCCTTGTCCAAAAGGCTCATCACATAGCCCAGCCAAGGGAGGCAGGGAGTTGGCAAGTGACTTGTCCTAGGTAGGAAATTTGTCCACAGTGACCTCAAGGGTCAGCAACAGGGCTGGAACTCAAAACAGGCTTCTTTGGCTCCAGCAAAGCCAGGTGCCCAGCATTAGAGTCCCTAGATCCCTGGGCCCCAGGCTGGAAGGGTCTAGGGTAGAAATTCCTCCTTGACAGGCACTGGGGAGGGGGTACCCAGAAGGCCAGCACTGGTGGGGCATAGACTACCCAGGGGTGGCCCTGATGGTGTGGGGTTGTCATCCAGCGGCAGGGGCAGCTGCGAGGGAGGTAGTGGCTGCTGCTGTTGCTGTTTCTTCTTGTTCACTTTGCGCTCCTTGGCTCGACGGTTCTGGAACCATATTTTTACCTGTGGGATTGTACAGACTTTTTATGGAGCAGGGGTTAGAGGGAGCTGGGTCAGGGTAGGTGGTCTTCATGGTCCACTTCCTGCTGTAGCCACCAGACCTCAGGCACTGATACACATTCTCCTGTGCCCTAGACACCGTTCTCTGTAACCTCCTTCTTCCCCTTCCAAGGCCCGATTACTCCAGAGTCCCTCGTGTCCACCCTTTGTCTAGGTCTGAAGAGCACTGAATGGCACTAATGCCCACTGTAGCCTGTGTATGTATATGTGTGTGTATGTATGCACAGCAATACTGGGCTTAGGTAGCAGTATGGCAGTGTGCATTGTGTAGTACTGTGCCAGTAGTCGGGGAGACAACCTCTCTGTTCTCTTTTTGTGAGCCCTGTATCTTCATGACATCCTGAAAGCCCGACTCTGGGCCCTGTTACTTGAACTGAGGCGGAGGACCTACATACCTGCCGCTCTGTGAGCCCCAAGTTAGCAGCCAACTCGGACTTGCGTCGGATGGTGATATACCGGCTGTAGTGGAACTCCTTTTCCAGCTCCAGGCGCTGGTGGTCTGTGTAGACCACTCGGTATTTGTCCTTGGTCCGAGTCTTACCTGAGGAGTAGAAGGGGCAGTGAGGGAGGGTGAGTGCAATGGAGCACCCCAAAAGGCCAGGAGGCCCCAGGCAGGCAGCTGGCAGCTAAGAAACTGCTAGCTGTGTCAGATCTTCTGTTCACTCAGAAGGGCTCAGTGCTGTGGGAACAAACTCCCCAGATGGTTTTGACTCAAGGGTCCCCAGGGTGTGTGTCTGAACACCAGTGTTATGAAGGGGACACCTGACTGGTGAGGGTAGACTGTGGCTAAGGGAGTTGCCAGACGCTCCCCCTGCCCACCCTGTGCAGGGAAGTCACAACGGTGGAGGATACACAGGACTCAGAAATACTCTAGCTTGGGGGGCTCCCCAGATCTACTGAGTGCTAACCCAAAGACTGAAAGGCCGGGGACTGTTGGTGGACCCCAGGGTCTGCTGGGTACCCAGGACATTCAGGACACCAGGCCTGGCTCTAGGTTGCACCAGGGACCAGGGGCTGATCTACCGGAGCCGTTCACACTCCCTCCCATGTCCAGGCACAGAGCAATGACTCAGCTCCTTCCACTAGACAAACCAAGTCCCTGCCTCAAGCCACACTCTGAGGGGGGCAGGGGAATAAAATGAGAAGTCCCTGCTTGAATGCTAGGGGAAGGACGCAGACAAAAAGAAAATAAAAATGGAAAACATTGGCATTGTTCACTGGCAATTATTTTGAGGGAAAGAAAGAAGACAGGGCTCCTAAGAATTTGGCGGTGGGAAGCTGTGGGGATTTCAGACAGAGTGGGGCTGGCTGAGGAAGGTGGCAGTGCCACCTATAGTCCCAGCTACTCGTTTGGGTCACTTGAATCCAGTGACCAGACTGGGTAACATAGTGGGACCCCTGTTTCAAAAAGAAAAAAGAAAAAGTCAAACATTCAACACCATGGCTCTTGAAGCTGAACCGAGAGAAAGAGCATGCAGGCTACCTAGAGAAACAGAATCTGGTGGAGCGAACAGAGAATGCAGAGGCCTTGAGGTGGGGGCATGTCTGACCATGAGTGAGGAAGCTGATGGGCCAGGGTGCGAGGAGCAGAGGGGATGGGGCAGAGGTCAAGGGGAAGGGCTTAGGTTTTCCTCTGCCTGGAATGGGACTCACTGCAAAGTTCTAAGCAGAGAGGACATGCCGTCTGCTGCAGGCTTTCATGTTTTTCTGGCTGCTGTGTGGAGAGTAGATTAGGGGCAGGAATAAGAAGGAGGTGCAGGAAGGACTGACATGTCTCAGGAAAAGAGGGTGGTGGCTTGGTTTCCAGATAGTGCAGCCTGGGCCAGGAGCTGGACTTAAGGGTTGTCTGAGGTTATTAATATCAGGGTTGCCTTTGGAGCTGAGCGTGGACGGTTGTCTGTGAAGAATATTACTGTACGGGGACCTGGATGAACACCAGCTTTCTCTGTAAGAACCTGAACCCATGGCTGAACTAGAAGGTGCACGCCGACAGCAGGCATGCACACACCAGGGCACGACCGATCCTGGGATAACCCTGGATCTCCCTGCCACCCACACACCCACAAAAAGCCTGGCCTTTGCCTCCCCACTCCGTTGGCTATGCCTGTTCCCCCATGCTCCTGCACTAAAGACCTACATCTGGCCCACCTCCACCCATCCATCCCACACGGACTTGGCAGGACAGACTCAGGCTCTTCTCCAGCCAAGTGGTTCTGTGGGGGAATGGGAGACAACAGCTGTTCCCAGGCGGCTTCTCCCTGGGTTTTCTGCCAGAATGGCAGAGCCACACTGGCCACTTCCACATGCACCAAGCTCACAGTACCACCTGACAGCAGAGACATAGCCCAGGATGGCCTTCAGTCCTGTGCCAGGCATGGTGAGAGGAGGGGCTGAGGGAGAGGCTGCTAAGGCCTTGGCTCCAGATGAGGCTCCTCCTTGACCTAGAAACGTCACTCTTGGCTCAGAAACAGCTCTGCCTGAGGCTGCTACCACCACAGCTTAGCTGGGCTCTGAACCCACAGCCCACTACTGGGGTCACTAGCTAGAGTCAGGAGTCCTGGGATTTTGGTCCCCTGCCAGCTTCAGATGAAGAGACCATGGTTTAAGGAAGTGGTGCGGCTGCTGGAGGTCTAAATAAGAGGCCGGTGAGCTCTTCCAGGAGTGTCCAATGCAGCTGTGGGCCCCAAGTGTCCCACGACAGCGATGGGCGCTGCACTACACATCCTTAGATTACTACTGAATAGAATAATGTCAAACTGTTGGCTACTCCTGCTAGATCTAGTCCAACCTCTCTGCAGAGTCAGGGTCACAAGAGGACAAGTGGGCACACATGTGCCAATGCCATGCCCTCTAGCCTAGAGTTGCCTCCAACGCATAGCTCCCCATCTCATCATTATTAGGTACCACCGAGCTGCCCAATATCCTGTGTAGGCAATAGAAGCTACAGAGCATACCACGCCTCTATGTCCATTCCCTGGAATAAAAGGTCAAATCATGGCAAAAGTAGACCAGAAAGTCTGGGCCGGCTGGGATTGATGGCCTCGGGCTGGGAATTTCAAATGCCAGGAAGACTCCTAGTGGTGTCCAAAAGGATAAGCTGAGCAGCAGAGGGGGCTTTGATTGCAAGAGCCCAGTCATGAAGGCAGCTGTTCTTTTAGTACCTAGCTTGCTCACCCTCTCTGTCTCTCTCAGCTCCCTGCCTCTGTCCCCTTATGCTGAACAACAGGGACCCACAACAGTCAGTTATAGCTGGGAGCCAGGGCACAGAAAGCTACTCTCTCTGAGGCCATCAGCCTGGTAATAACAGGAACCAAGATCTCCAGATTAGGGTGTTGGCTGCACTGCAGCACCTCTGTCCCCACCGGGGTCAGTGGAGCCCTAGTCCATAGCCCTGGAGGGGAGTTGATAGAATTAGGAACCTACTGGCCAACTTCTATCTAGCCCATCTGCTTAAAGTGCACAGGTTGATTGCTAAGAAAACATTCAGCAATGAGCAAAATGTTCAATCCCTTGTATGGTCCAGAAACCAGGGACTCCTATCTACTGTCCAGAGTGAGCACTAGCTGGAGCACCCTCCTAGGAGCCAACTAAGCATCATGTATCCTGATTTTCTAGGCACAAAACCTTGGCCATAAGCTCGACTCCCAGGAAACAACCTCGCAGAGAACTGCCCACAGCAGTGATTGTTGCTAATAGCACAAGACTAAACACAATGCCCATACCCAAGATCAGGGAGCTGGTGAGCCCCCATGGAGAGGAGCACTGAGCAACTAGACATGTATGAGGGCGCAAGACACAGGCTACTAGAAGAACAGCCTGCTACCAGCCTGGGGAGATGGCTCAGTAGAAAACGCGATGGCTACACAGGTAGGGGACCCGAGTTCAGATCCCCAGAACCCATGGAAAGCCAGTTATGGGGGCTCCCTCGCCTGTAATCCCACTTCTGGGGGTATAGGGTGGAGACAGGTGAAGCCCTGGGGCTCCCTGGCCAGTCAGTCTAGCTGAAACAGTCAGCTCTGGCTTCAGTGAGAAACCCTGCCTCAAAGACTAAGGTGGAGGGCGCTGGAGATACCCAAAGGTACAGGTGAACACATGTTTATGAACACACACACACATAGGCACACGCAAAAATACATAAGAATTAGACATTTGTGAACTTTAAGTAGCATATCATTTTAGTTTTATGTTATTTTTTTCCCTAAAAATATGTACAAGAAGCCAACAACAGAAGCTACCTCCTCCAGGAAGGCAGCTGGAGGTGGAGAGACATAGGGAC
>NC_022020.1:46843452-46846600 GCF_000317375.1 Microtus ochrogaster
TGTGTGTGTGTGTGTGTGTGCATGTCAGTGGAGGTTGACTTCAGGGCTTCATCTGTAGTAGACAAGCATTTGACCATGAATACATATTCCCCCAGCCCTTTTTGTGCTTTTTAAACTTTGAGATAGAGTTTCCTAGGTGAACCCTGAATTCACTTTGTAGCCCAGGCAATTTTTGAAGTTATAAACTTCCTTACCTCGGCCTCTTGTGAGTGGGGATACAGGCCTCCTTCACCAGACCTGATTTTATTTTTTATTTTTATTTTATGTATTTACTTTAAAGATAGGGTCTCGAGCTAGCCTTGGACCGCTGTGCAGCTGAGGATAACTTTAGACGCCTGGTCCTCCTGTCTCCATCTCCAAGTACCTGGATTACAGGTGTAGCACAGCCCCTGGTTTATATGCACTGAGAAGGAACCCAGGGTCTTGTGCATGCTAAGACAGCAAGCACTCCAGGGAGCTACACTCCCAGTCCCTCAACTCTATTATTTATTTGTTTGTTTATTGTTTCTCTGTGGCTTTTTTGGAGCCTGTCCTAGAACTAGCTCTGGTAGACCAGGCTAGCCTTGAACTCGCAGAGATCCACCTGCCTCTACCTCCGAGTGCAGGGATTAAAGGCATGCGCTACCACCGCCCGGCTTTATTCTTCGAGAATTTCATACATATATATAATGGATTTTGATCATAACCACCATTATGCCCTCCTCCAGCTCCCCTAGGAGCCACCTTCTCCTTCCCAACTTCATCTGCTACCCCCTCCCGCCCTCCTCTTCATCTTCCTTCCCCTCTAACCCAGAATCCACTTGGTGCTGTTTGTATGCGCATGAGGGTGGGGCCATCTGCTGGAGCATGGGACACCTACCAGTGGCCACGCCAAAGAAAAATGACTCTCCTTTCCCCTGTAGCCATCCAGTGCCAAAAGCTCCTTGGCCAGGGGTGGGGCCTTGAGAGCCCCTCCCCCATCCTGGGAAACTGTATTTTTCAGTGACAGTCAGAAGTCCTGGGTTCCAGCTGCAGCTCTGGACAGAACTCAAACCGGTAACTTTTTTTGTGAGCACCTGTGCCCCCTGGAACCCAAAGAGGAAGGGCAAGGTGGTGCATGAGAGGAACAGAGCAAGGGGGTGGCAAGGTGAATGATTTACAGGCCCCTGGGACACTGGGCCTAAGGGGAAGTCCAGTATCCGGCAACAGGTGTCTGATGAGGGGCCAGACACGCCCAGAAGCTGAACGAGTAAGTTCTGGGCAAAATGCCAGTGAGAATGGGAAAAGGGAGAGGGTGCAGGTTTTCAGGGCTGAGCACGGTGGAAGAGCCTTGGTTCACTCACCTAAGCGGTGAAGGTTCACCCTCTGCTCTGGTTCTGTCATTCGCAGAATGGCTCATTCCCGTAGAACAGGCTGCCATGAGAAGCATGAATGGACTTCCCCATCTCTAAAGTACGCGCAGTTTAAGGTCCAGGGAAGCCTCAGGCAGATGGTTCCCAGTGACTGGCCCTTAACCTCAGCATTCCTGGTGAGCTGTCCAGAAAATCCTGGTCCCCAAATTTGGAGTAGGTGGGGCTGACACTGGTTCCTGGGGTTTGGTACTTGGCTAGCTCTCCAGGTGTCCGTGGTATGTGGTTGTTTGAACAAGCAGGACCTCTAGGGATGTGCAGGTTACCTACATGCCAGGGTGGCTAAGGACCATCTCCTTACCTCTCTAAGCCCAGTATCTATAATATGGAGATAACCATTAAGAACAGCCACCATGGCCATGGGCCAAACACTTTGTATTTGTGCCTCAACAACCAGTGAGATGGTGTAATGTAGTTTGTTTGTTTGTTTTCTGAAACAATGTTTCTCTGTGCAGTCCTGGCTGTCTTGGAACTTGCTTTGTAGAGCAGGCTGGCCTCGAACTCAGAGATCTGCCTGCCTGTGCCTCCTGAGTGCTGGGCTTAAAGGCATGCACCACCATGCCTGGCTATGTATTCATTTTTACATAAAAGAAATGGGCTCAGTGAGGCTTATATACCAAACAATGGGGCTCAAGACTGTCCAGGTCTGGGGAGATGGTTCAGGTAAGGTGTTTACTGCCAAGCTTGATGGCCTGAATTCCATCCCTGGGACCCATAGGTCCCAAATAAACAAATGTAATTGCACCTGTTTTCAAAGCCAGGTCTAGCCAGGGGGTGGTGGTGGCACACGCCTTTAATTCCAGTACTTGGGAGGCAGAGGTAGGAAGATCTCTGTGAGTTCGAGGCCAGCATGGTCTATAGAGCGAATTCCAGGACAGACTCCAAAACTACACAAAGAAACCCTGTCTTGCAAAAAAAAAAAAAATCATGTATATTTGTACTTAGAAATTTGTCTGGGCAACCAGGGAAACAAAGGCACAGGCTCCATTTACACACTAGAGCCAGGCATGGTGATGCCTGCCTTTAAGCTCGGCAATTGGCAGGCAGAGGCAGGTGAATCTCTGGGTTTAAGGTCAGCATGGTCTACGGAGTGTGTTCTAGGCCAGCCAGGGCTACACAGACAAACCCTGTCTCAAAACAGACAAAAACAAAACAAAAAGAAACACTAGAACCCACCACATAGGGCATGGTTTTTCGCAATCCTTTCCAGGTTTGAGACATACAGGGTTTCACGTGTGATGAGGAGGTCTCTTTGTGTAATACCTGACATGTAGCAGGTACAAAGAGGGAGGGAGGGAGACCACTCTTTCCCGATACTGGTGGGGTAGCCCCCCTGTAGGAATGTCAGGAAATGGGGTGGTGTCTAGCGGTATGCTGTATCTGTCAGGTCCCTTCCAACTTGGAAGCTGGAGGCTCTAATGTTTGTTGATTCTTAGACTGTGTTTGTTATTATTGCTGAAAGAACTCTAAGGCTGATTTCCCAGTTTCAGAGTCTAGACACCAGGCCTGCCCAGCTGGAAGACAGGGATAGGGTTGTGGTGGCCTGTATTGGGGCCCTCATCCAGCCCAGGACAGACAAGAGGAGCCTTGACTCTGCTCCAAGACAGAGTGACTCCCAGAAGAATCACGTGGTCCCTAGGTCAGATTTGCTTCTGTGTTTGTGGCTCCTAGGGCTGACTTTCAAGACATGGACCTCAAATCCGGTCCCAGGCCCTCTGTGAGCTCTCTCTGGGGGGGTGGGGACACCTCGACTGGCTGTA
>NC_022020.1:46846989-46853660 GCF_000317375.1 Microtus ochrogaster
GCCACCACCGCCCGGCTAGCTGGAGTGTTCTTAAACAAGCCCCTCATGTGTGGGTCTCCATCTCTCCTAATGAAGGATGGGTGTCAGCACCAAGGTGTGGAACACAGAAATTCATGTAGGCTAGGTATGTTAGGTATGTACTCCCACTCAACTACAACCCCAGACTACAGGTTTTCTATGCTCAAGTTCTGGACAACTCACTAGCAGGGACTCACTACTCACCCACTCCCCGGAACATGCATAGGGAGAGCACACCCACACACCCTCCAGCCTAGTAGAGCAGGGGGCAATGGCCTGCCCATCTATGTCAATGGTGCCTGCTGGGCGATACAGGGAAGGTGGGAAAGGAAGACATTGGATCCCACTTCAAGATGGAGATGACAGAACAGGCCCAGAAAGGTCATCAGGTCATGTGATGAGGAAGTTGTAGAGGCAAGAAATAAAAAGAAGCAAAGAAAGAATGGGTTCAAAGGTATGTGAAAGACCAGCTTCCCTGCCAACACTGGTATCTGGGCACCATTGGCCAACACCTTTCTCAGGCACCAAAGAACAGGTTTTGGCATAGGCGATTTGTACCAGCACTGCCCCTGAGTCTTGGTAGGACCCCCTTCTTCACTCTGTGCCTCCACATCCCCATCTAGTGAGAAAGAGCTGGACAGTGTTCTGTCCTATAAAAAGAGGTAAAAACAGGGTGAGCATCTTTTGTCTAGATGTGTGAGAAGAGAGAATTCCAAGTATGCTGAGCATACAAATAACTCTCACATAGGAGCAGAGTAACATAAGAGGGATGCTAAGGAGTGACAGGATGTGAGCATCCCTGCGGTGTGCACTCTTAAGAGTCTAAGCCTAGCACCAAGGCAGAGAGCTGGGAGGTGGCTCAGTCTATATCGTTAGTGGAACAACCAGAGATTTCCTGGGTCCCCTCCCTACCTAGTACACAAAATAGATGTGAAAACAATTTGTAAGGGCAAAGGACTTTTTACAGAACCAAAAAGCAGAACTGAGCTATTTGCAGAAGTGAATGCTGGAGAGCTCCCTTGGGAGCAGGAGGAATGTTGCCTGATGGGAAGTCACATGTCAAAGAATACCCTGGAGTTTATAAAGCTGATTAGGTCATCAGTTGCCATGCTGTCTCAATTTGGGCCTGTTTCCCCGATCTGTGTCACCTGTGGCGGGGTCTCTGCTGCAGAAGCAGTAGCCCCGCCCATCCTCAGGATGATGGAGGCCATTCTGGAGTCATGGGGCCTCCTGCTGAGCCCACTATTCATCCTTGAGGTTCAGGGGCAACTATAGACTAAAATATTAAGGCTCGTCACTCAAGGCCTGGAAGAAGGATGAGGTTGGCAGGGTCGGGTTGAACACAGCCAAGTCTGAGGAAGTCTCATGAGGAAATCAGTAACCTAGGTGAAGGCTCCCCTGAAACACCCCTCTTCCTAGTCAGAGTCATCGATCACAGCTACGCCCTGTTGCTCTGGAGCCACCTGTGTGTTGTTGACCACCATTATCTTCCTCAAAGCCCACAACCAGGCCTGTTTTGGGTGGCAGCAAAAAGGAACTTTAGAGTCTTGGGCTAAAGAGATGGCTCTGAGCATTGGCTACTCTTCCAGAGGGCTGGGTTCAATTCCCAGCACCCACATGGTGACTCACAACCATTTGTAATTCTAGTTCCAGGGAATCTGATGCCCTCTCCTGGTCTCCACAGGCACAGTAGACACAAACATGGGTATAGACATAAACACAGGCAAAACATTCATACACATAATAGAATAATTTAGAAGTTTAGAGCTAGACGGCCCTGAAAGTCGGCACCTATTGGCCATGGGCTGGTGATGTGTCCCCAGGCAAACCACTAGAGCCCTTTTATTTTTGGTTTTTTTGTTGCAATAACCAGATTCCAAGTGCTCGCTGCTGTCTGCACTGTTGGCTGGAGCTGGAGAGTCCAGATCTGTGCATTTCCACAATGACAGGAAGCTCTGTGAGACACGCACCACTGCTGGTTCTCTGCCAACCAGGGACCAGGAGCCAAGCTGCCTAACTCACCTAACTACACGGAGTCTACACTAGCTGCAGCTCCTGTCACCCATTCTCATCCTTCCAAAGTTATTCTACAAGGACCCTCGGTCCAGAGTGTAACTCCATCCCTTCAGCTAATGGCTCAGCCTCCAAAGCAGCCCTGCCTGCCTGTGGCTACGGTGTTCTCATCTTCGCTCAGCCTCAATGCCATTCGAGAAGCCCACCATTCTAGGGTCAGTAATGCTGCATTTGAAGAGGGGCTGAGCACACACGCTGAATGCATAGGAGATGCCAGCCCATTTCGCCCTGTGTTAGGTGCTCAGCACTGTTCTGGTCCCTGCTCCTGTGGCAGGCATGCAGAAAGCAAGCACACCAATTAAGTGATTACCAAGTATGAACAGGAGTGTGAAGAACCAGGAATAAGGAGATGAGGGCTGGGCTAAGTTGGTTGGAGGGTGGACCCCCTTTACTTAGCCTTGGGGAAGTCTCTTAGAGGGTTAGCATATAGGCCAAGACCTGCAGGTTGAAAAGGAAGCTTCCATGTCACAAAATGAGGAACAGTATTCCAGAGAGAGAAAAAACTGCGGATAATAGACCCTCTGATGAGGACCAGTGGGGAATCAAGTAGTACACCACCTTTGTTCAGTCATGGCCCCCCACCAGCCAACAGAATCTTCAGCATAGAAGAGAATACTATTGCCTGCTTTTTGGGAGGATGGATAAAGGGAGGAAGATGAAGGGGAGGAAGGCAGAAGCTGCAGCTGGAGGACTAACAGAACCTCTGGTTGAGAGGTCTGCGTCTGATTTCCAGAGCCCAGGCAAAGCTGAGGATATCAAGCACGAAGTGGCAACCTCAGACTTTTCCTTTCGGCTCACGCAAAGGAGGATGCTGAGGAAGACAGAGGGGAAAGAGCAAGACATAGCAATGACCCTGACTCCAGACGTTATGGCGGCTTGTCCTGAGAGGCCTGTCCAGGAAGAGGACTTCCTTCACAAAACCTGGTCCCTGCTGCTAATAAAGCTGTCTGGATGTCAAAACAACTCCGGAGGCTCTAAATACAAGATCTGCTGGGGGAAGGGGACCCATTCCACAACACAAAAATCTCCTGCCACTTTCTAACTAGGTCATTCCCAGCTACATCTGAGAGCCGAGGTGTCAGGTGCGGCTTCTGCTGCAGGGAAAGCCAGCTTTTAAAGACGTAGTCTTCCCTCTCTCTCCCCCTCTCCTTCCCACCTACCTCACCCAGTTCCTCCCGGCTGGCCTCTTTCTCCTCACCTGGGTGGGCACTGGCTGGGAAGGATGCAGCAGAGGAGAGATCGTGAGCTGGAGATTGTTGCTTTACTTGACAGACCCTCGGCAGGCTGTGGATCCTGGCTAGAACCATATGCCGCCATACCCTAGCTGTGTGAGCTTGGGTAGGCCACATGACCTCTCTAAGCCTCTTCAATTTTATCTGTAAAACGTGTCCAATAATAGACCCTTTCATCTCTTGGGGTAGTTATAAGATCTAAGTGAATTGACCCAAGAGGAGCTCTTTGTATAGTGACTACATGATGAACTCCTACCATGTGCCAGCCTGGGCAGGAGAGGGTTGATTAGTACTAGTCCTTGATGGGATTACAGATGGCAATTGGCAGGCATAAGCAACTTGACAGAGGTAGATAGTGACAGAGATGGCTAAAACAAGAGGCTGTGAGTAGGCTATAACTGTATGTCACTCCAAGTGCTGCACTGGAGTCGGGAGAATCAACGTTTCCTGGAGGAGGTGGCCTTGGAGAAGGCACAGCATTTGAACTGGTAAAGATGCAGTAGAGAGAGCAGGGCAGGAAAAGGGCCCAGGATGTAGAGGCAGGAAGTGTGAGGTTTAGGTCTGCTGTACAATCTGCCAAGAAGTGGCACTGAGCACCAGTGACCAGCCAGATGCTGGACTGTGCTTTACAAACACTGGGCTTCCAGAAATTATCCAAGCTAGGGGCCGGTGGAGTGGCTCAGAGGTAAAAAGCACCTTCTACTCAAGTTGACAACTCAGGTTTGAGTCCTAGATCCTACAGGAAGGGGTAAGGAGAGGGCTGACTACACAGCTGTCTTCTGGAATCCACACGGGGTGTGAGCATGCAACTCCCCATGCTAATAAATAAAATTCAAAAGAAAGGAAGGAAGGAAGAAAAAAGAAACGATCCAAGCTAATGAGCCTCTAGCTACATACAAAGCAACCCCAGAGGTAAGTCTCCCAAGCTGCACGTTCTAATAAATCCCTGGGCTCCAAGCGAACTTCCAGGAAAGTGTCAACACTGAGTGGGATCAGTTTTCCACAGGACTCTAGATGCCTCAGAATCAGGGCACCCAGAAATGGGGGTCCAGGGACAGTCAAGTGCCTGGCCTAATAAGGGAGGTCTGGCAGTGCTTTAGAAGATGGGCGGAGGTCATGAAAGGTCAGAGGGAGAGTCCAGGTTAGTGGCTGTGGCTATGGGGTAAGGGACGGGGGTGGGGGGTTATGTTCATCCTTTCGTGTGCCTCATTTTCCACATCTGGAGCTGAGGGGTTAGACAGGATGCAAACCCATTACAATAACCCCATCATCTGGGCAGACATCTTCCAGGCCTGTGAATCAGTGTTTAGCCACGAGGGATTAAACAGGGCCTCTGGAGAAGGACAATTATAACCTCCTGACAGAAAGGCTCATAAGTTTTTGTTTTGTTTTGTCTTTTGTTTTTCAAGACAGGAATTCTCTGTGTTGTTTTGGTACCTGTCCTGGAACTAGCTCTTGTAGACCAGACTGGCCTCAAACTCACAGAGATCCGCCTGTCTCTGCCACCCGAGTGCTGGGATTAAAGGCATGTGCTACCGTCGTTGGGCCAAGACTCATATTTTAAACACATGTGGCCAGACAGACAAGGGAACCCCTTGCAATTATCTGCACCCTGGCCTCAGAAGTGACAGTTAACACTTGTTCGTGTAGTATAGCCTAACTGAAGCCCGCCCCAGCTCCCCGCCCCCCCGGTCTGGCACCCTTAGAATAAAAACCAAATCAAATCACAATCTGGCCTTGGCGACTCCTATTGCTTAGAGTCAGGAGCACTGACCCAGTGTGGGGAAGACAGCCAAGCTTCAAACCACTAGCCTGAAGTGCTGCCTGGACCGTCATAGGTCCAACCCCTAGGGAGGGACCCTAGAAACTTGTGGAGGTTGAGCTCTTTTTCCTCTTCTGGTCTCCAGAGGCATCTCTGCCCCTTCATTTTCCTGGTTTATCCATCTAATGGAATGCATTGAGCACATATTGATGCCAGGCACGGAGCTGGTGCCCCCAGGCAGTTTGGGTCAGACAGACGTGGCCCTGGAGCTTTTGGGAACAGACAGCGTGTAGGAGAACAAGTTGGAATTTGTCGCTGTTCTAAAAGACACCCAGTAGAAGTCATCAAAGGAGTGGAGGCGGGGAGTCTAATTTGGGAATCACAAAGGGCCTCTCATTCAGCTATGGACTGAAGGTGAGAAGGAGCCAGGTGGGCAAAGAGTCAGAGGGAAGAGAAAAGAACCTGGACATAAGACCTGAAGAAGACTTGGCGGGCACGAAGTTCAAAGTGGGCTGGGTCCTGGAGCTTAGTGGCTAAGGGGAGTGGCCCGGGGTGAGGTCCAGAACAGGGAGTTATAGAGTCTCCTGGAGGAGAGCGCTGTTCATCCTAAACAGGATGGGAAACCACACAAAAAAATTTAAATGGACTCATCTGCATCTGGAACATTCCTTATAGCCTCGGGACCTCACTTTCCTCGTTAGTGTATCTGCTCTTGTCCAAAGCAGACATTCTAGAATGTCAGGAGCTCAGAGAGAAGGGAGGAAAGCTGAAGACTGTGTGACCAGTGTCACTGGGCACTACGGGGGGGGGGGAGGGGGCATGCAGTGAACTTCCCTGAGCTGTCCTAGACAACAGCACTGTACAAGAGTCCCCTCTGGAAACCTGTGCCTTCAGTGCCGTGGAGGAAAAACTGAGCAGAAGAGGGGGAGGGGAAGGGATTTTCCCGGGGCGGGGGAAGAGCTCTGACCCCCTCCCCCAGCTTTCACTCAGTCCTTCTGGAGCATGAGAGAGAAGCCCATGGCTTGAGCAGAATAGAAGGCCAGCCTCTTGCATCCTCAGCCAAATGTCTGGTTCCTCAGAAGTCTTCCTCAAGCCTCCTGGGATCCAAGCCCGAAGTCCTGCCCTCTACTCTCAGCACTGAGAGAAAAACACTTTTGCTTCTGGATAGTCACAGCCCTATCTGCATGCAGGGAACAATCTATAAGTGATGGGTGCTTGGGAGTAGAACTAGGCTTGGAGTTCATGCCCAAGGGTAAATGAGGTTGGTGGGACCTCAGACCTCACCCAAGTTGGAAGACTACACTCCTTTCCTACCCTACTTGCCCACTCCTTCCTGCTCACACTGCTGCACGACGATGGCCTTTCTCCAAGGCTCTACCCGAGGGGAACCTCCCCATCCTTCTCCAGAGCCACCTGACCCACAGGAAGTGCTAGTGGGAGATAAGAAATTGTGCCTGCCTTCCTAGACTTCCATAGCGGACCACAGGGTGCTGGGGGGCAAGGCCTCTATTCGTCCTCCCCTGTCACTCAGTGAGAAGCTCTTCCCCATGCTTTTCACGGACAAGACTTCAGAGGGCCTACACACA
>NC_022020.1:46853760-46868071 GCF_000317375.1 Microtus ochrogaster
AGAGAGAGACACAGAGAGAGAGAGAGAGAGAGAGAGAGAGAGAGAGAGAGAGAGCGAGCACACATAATCTACCAAAGGAGAAACCATCATCTTCTCCATCAGCTTTTTCAAGACTCTTTTTTGCAGCTTGAAGCAGGATAGAAGTCGCCATGTAACTTTCCCCTGTCCCTTGTTAATTGGCCATAAAATGAGACCAAGAAAAGGTGAGCCATCCAGGGAATTGATTGGACAGAGGATTAGGGCACAGGTTGGGTGTTCGGTCCCCAGCTGGGGCCTTGGACCAGTGTTGACCATCATTGTACCATAGTGTCTTCATCTTCCAAATAGGAAGGGACAGCACCCATAGCAGTATCTCATGGAAGACTTCCAAGATGTCTACTGCTATTACTCAAGGCCCAGAAGTGAGTGGTCCAGCCTTGCCCCTCAAACATCCCTGCTCAGTCAGACAGGAGCTTCTGTGACCCTTGGACTGCTAAGGAGCTGCTAAGGATCAAACCCTCCCCGCAGCTGCCCAGAGGAGCCATGGGTGTGTGGGAAAAATGGAGGGAATGGGGAGGAGGTGGAGGAAGTTCCGGGCTGGCTCCCAGCTGGGGAAGGGAAGGAGGGGCTGAACATCAAAGAGGAGGCAGGCCAGCTTCCCGCCCTCAAGGCCAGGTGGCCTTTGTCAGGACAGGCCAAACACAATCTGGACAATGAGGTATCCTGTATACCTTCCTGCCAACAGGAGTCACTACTGAGCTAAAGCAAGGCCGGTTACATGACAAAGGGGGGCACCTAAAAAGGTCAGGCTGTCCGTCATTAAGCTGAACCTTTGTCCAGCCCCGTCCCCTGCCTTTGAAGAGGGTGGATCAGAGAGGCCTGCCTGGGGGCAGGAGCTTCACAGGCTAAGGAGCCAAACAGCAGCCACCTTCCCAACTGCTCCTACTGCCCCTCCCCCGGGGTCAAGAGTTCAGGGAGAGTCCTGGGGAGGCTAGGTAGGGACCCCTGTACCAATGCAACCAATGGGGGCTTTGTCAACCAAAGGATAGGCCCCTATCTCTTCACTGTATGGTAGGGAGCCAGTTGGTCCTGCAGAGGTGACCCGTGCACGTTCCCACAGCCGATAGGTGCTTGGGTGTGCGTGTGGCGGGTTTAGGAGTGGAAGAAGCTACCTACGAAAGAAAGATCACCATTGCCAATGGTGCTGCGGAGATTTGGCGTCTGGCCTTCTAATTCCGACCTTGCCACTTACACACACACACCCATGTCCTCTCTTCACGGGGTAGCAGTCTCCCCATCTATACAGAAGGATTCAGTTGTGTTGCTCAAAGCTCGCAAAGCCCCTAGATAAGAAAGGGCGAAACAAAATGACTCTTCAGGGCAGAGGTGGTGGTGAGCCACACTCTTTTGAGATATCAGTCAAGGCCAGGACAGAGGTCAAAGAGAGGGCAGCCTGGGCACCTGCCAGGGCCAGGAGCCCGTCAGAAGGTCCAGGGCGGGAGAAGGGTCCTTACCGCTGCCACCGCCGCCTGCGGTTGCCACGCTGCGCCGCATCCATTCGTAGGGCGTCCGTCTCTGCGCTCCTGGCGAGGACGGTGCGCCCGGGCCGCCGAGGGACTGCGCCAGGAGGCCAGGACCAGGCCCGGGAGGTGCTGGCACCGGGCTAAAGTCCGGAGGGGGCCCAAAGGCCAGCGGGGCCGGGCTGGCGGCAGGGGCCGCGGGGCCCGGGCCATAGGCAGCTGCCCAGTCGTCCTTGGGCGCAGGGAAGGGCGCGGCCCAGGTCGGAGGGGGCGCAGGCGCGGGCTCCACGTGCGTGTAACCCGCGAAGTCGGGGTACTGCGGGGGTGCGGGCGCCGGGCCGGGTGGCGCGTAGGCCGGAGGGCCCAGACCGAGGCTGGATGGCCTGGCAGGGCCTGGATACACGGGGGAGTCCTTGTCCAGCACATAGCCCAAGTACATGGTGACCGCAGGGTCCCCCGCGCATGCTGGGCCCTGGAGCCGCCGCGCCGGCCGGCCGCCCCGACGACCAGCGACTGCTCACCTGGACCCGCGGCCGCCGCCGCGCCCGCCCCACCCCGGCCTTTTATAGCCGCGGGCCGTCCGCGGCCCCAGCCGGGCGGCTTTGCATTTCAAAGCGGGGGGAAGCCTCGGGGCCGCGAATCAAAGGGGGAAGCCCGTCGGGCGAAGGGGTTCAAAAGGAGACAAATTGCCGCCCTAAGCAGGAGGTGGATGGGCCTGGGGGCTGGGGACCCAGAGGGCGCGGCCTGGGTGAGGGTCCAGGCTCCGCTTCAGGTTCCGACTCCTCCTTCGGTGGTCGCGGGGACCTCCCCATCACCGACCCTGGGTTACAGGTGGAGAAACTGGCTCCGAGGGGCGTGGGGGAGGACCCTAGGCCAACCTCACACAGCACAAGGAGCCTGTGGCGCTGTCAGCAGTGACCACCAGTTTGAGGTGGGGGGGGAGAGCAAGACTGACTTCAAACGGGGTTCCGTCTGTAAAGTAGAGGGAGTCTGGGGGGGGGCAGGGGTCACGACCTCTCGGGTCCCAGATGAAAGCTGCGGAGAATGTGCATATGCAGATAGCCTGTCTGCTTGCTACCGAGTGTGTTTCCCTTGGTGGCTCCACAGAGAGATTTCTCAAAGGTGTGGGCTATTTCTGGGGACACCTTGGGAAACTTCACAAGCTCTCCCCGGCTCCTTATCCTTCCTTACTATCGTTTTGGTTGAGATGCTTCAACTATACATGAAAACAGAGTTTTATCATGAACCCGCCGTGCAGCTTCCGTAATTATAAGGTTTCTGTCACTTTTTCCCCCCATCGACTGCCTTTTTCCTAAAGCATTTTAATACAAATTTCAGGCTTCATGTCATTTTACCCCTACACGTGTCAGCCCGATTCTCTAAAATACATGGACAAATTCCTGAGTGTTTATCGTCTAATGCAGTTTATAGCCAACGTGCTCCAATTGATTGGGAAAAGTGTGTTTTTACAGTTGACCTGACGGATCCTCATTGGCTACGGGTGGGGACCCGCTGGCATTTTAAATGTCTGTGTGTGTTCTCTCCTACTCCATTGAAAACAGGCAGACAACCCACAGCTGTTTGAATGGGAAAGGGGATCGGATCGTTGAGACTGGTAGTGGGGGGGGGCATGGCTGAGGAATTGGGGAAGGATTCAGAAAAGATGTCTCTGGGTCAGGAAGGCTAGTGTAGATGAGGACCCCTCCGCATGGCGCTTGGGGCCAGGGAGGGAACAGTGCAAAAGAGTCCTCTGAGAGTTGATCTTCTCTCCTGTCCTAGCGCCACGAGATGCGAGATGCGCAGGATTCGTGAGCCCTCTAAAGAAGGCAGAACCAGGTCTTAGCTGTTAATGCTTTCTTTCTCTTCCCAGGACCAGGCAGCAACCCTTCAGGGCAGGCAGGTGAGTCAAGGTCACACTGCAACTTGCTGGAGGACCCAGTGCAAAATGAACTTGGCAGGTCTGTTGTTCAAAACTGACCTGGCATTTCATGGTGGTGGGATTCAGCCAAGCATGCGGTCCTTTGAAACTGAACCCTGTGTGACTGTACGGACGACTGGCCGGAGCAGGCGTCCCTGATGAGAATCACACTTACACATAGCAGTAAGCCTAGCGTTTTTCTTCCAGCTCCAGGGAAACTGCCCATTGAATGGATGGAAGCAGGGAGGCCCAGGGAGGAGAGGGAAAACTCTGTTCATGCTTCCTAACGACGGCTGAGTGTATGACACAGTGGAGCTCACAGCCGTCTCAGCAGGGGAGGCCACCACTTCCCCCACGTTGGAAGACATCTGACGTTCTGGGCTCCGCTGAGAGCCCAACCAAGAGATATGGGGGGGGGGGTGGAAGATGAAGCCTGGGAGGGGGGAATTTTGCTCTCAGCTGGGACGACCAGGGCTGCTTCTATTGTGGGAAGTGAAGGCCTGGCAGGGAGGGCGGGGACCTGAAGGCGGGAAAACTGCAGGTGTGGAGCCTGACCTACCTGTCCAGAAGGAAGTGCTCACGATAGGTTAGCATGAAGTAGGGGTTGCAAGAGAGTGAGTTTGCCACCAAGGGGAAGTGTGCCAGGGATGGCTAGATACCTCCAGCGAGGGATCTCATTCTGGTGAGGGTCTCTAATCCCGAGTATTCTAGTTCACACCTAGTGGAGAGGCTTTGCATTTGAAATTAGAAATTCATTGGTTTCTATATTCATTCATTTGACAGGTACAGACTGACCTACATACCTGTGCTGACACCATGCTCAGAGGGCCTTCAGTGCTAGGGGCCAGGCATGCTAAATGTTCACAGGGAAGGGGATGCTACATCTTATTTCTGGGTAGGAACAGAAGGCTAGAGAACTCTTGAAGAAGGATATGTGGGGGAGGGCCTGGTGAGTGGGGGAGGGTAATGTCCTCCAAGTACAGTACAATGTCCTGGCCCTGAGGGTTCCAGGAATATTCCCCTAGTACTGATAACCCAGTCTTGAGTGGGGAGAAGGGGACCGTCTGAGAGCCCCACCCGACCCCTCGTACCTGGAGAGGGATCCTGAGTGGCTGAGGCATAGCCAGGATTTGGTAGTGGCTTAGGGATAGGTCAGTGTAGCAGGGGACGATGGCAGGGAAGAGCAGTCAGTCAGGGAACCCGGGGTGGATGTCCTCACTCTGCAGGCACTCCTGGGGTGCACCTTCTTTCCTGAGTATTCTGAGTATTCGCTGCCTCTCTCTGAAGCGGCAGGCTGGTTTGTGACAGTGACATTTCTACGCACTGAGCAGGTGCTAAGAGTGAGGTCTCAAACCACACATCACTTCCCCCCATCCTCACCACCTTCCAGGGACATGGAGGTGACTGTTACCCTTGCTTTCTCTTTCAGATTAACATATGGATTCAGAGAGGTAAAGGCGCCTTCCTGGGGTCACACAGCAAGTCAATGACCTATTTGGCAGTCTTTCCCTCCTCTGTAGAGATGGTTGACTGGTAAGCACAGAGAGTGACCCCGAATGTGTGTCTACATCCCCACCCACCCCACGACCTGATAGCTGGATTTTGCTTAAACAAATTGCTGGTTCCTCTTCCTCCTCAGGCTTCTTCATGCAAAAGAGCTTCTAGGCTTTCCTCACCCTCACCCCTTCGTGGACCCCCTCGTCAATCAGAGGTTTTAGCATCATGGATGTGGCTCCCCCCAGTTCCGTAACTAAAGATATCATAACCTTATTTAAAAGCCCCGATTGGAAACTGTAGCGCCCATACCCCCACCTCTGACCTCTGACCTCTGACCTGCCATCTGACCTCGAGACCCTGAACCCCGCCTCCCATGTACCCACCAGGACTGGTAGTTGCAGATGGCAAGACCCCACTGTGCATGGTCCCTGCTTATCCTAAACCAGCCTCTTCCTTTGGGAAGCCCCCTTATCTCTGGGTGTGGCTGTTTATTGGGCCCCTCCTTCCCTCTTCCCTCTTCCCTCTGGAAGCTCCCACACCAGGCCGCTCTCACACCGGGGCCTCCTGGGGTGGGGTGCCCTGATGAAGGTCTCATAAAGATCTCACTGATAACTTGGTTTATGGCTCTGAAAGAGAAAGGTTTGGGTCTAGGTTTCTGCTGAAAATATTTTGCTTAAGAGAAACTGGCAGGCACCAGGGTCAGTGTCAGACCCAGCGGGCTCCCACCCCTAGCCTCCTGAGCTCCTCTCTAGACATCAGACCAAGGGCCAATCAAGCTTCAGCCTTGCTCTGTGTCCTTGGGCACATCAATTCCCTTCTCTGGATCCTTGCTTCACCTTGGAAATGGGGGTGGCTGTCCATGTCTCAGAGGTAGAGGTGAACCTCGATGTGTGGACGGGTTCCCTGGAATTATTGTTGCCATTCAGACGATCCTGTCTACCCTGGCCAGTGCTCCTTCTGCCCCTCTAGAGGTGCGGTCGCCACCTGCTGTCACTCTGGAGCATTACAAGAGGAGTTATCCCTTACTGCCTAGTCTCTGGTGACAGAAACCACTATCACGCTGGGAAACAGAGGCAGCATCCTTCTCCAGACACCCCAGAGACCAAAGGAGACACAAGAACCAGGGCCCAGGGCAAGCACAGACTGTCTTCATCAGAAGGGGTCCTGCGTCCATGATGTGCCAGGAACAAAAATTGGCAGAGACTCAATGGTCAAAGCTCAGACAGGACCCAGAAGTTTCAACTCCGGCTCCCAGTTGCCCAAAAGCTCCCCAGCAGGCCAGCCTAGCCTCAAACTCCGCTCTGTACCTGGTCGTATCCATCCTTAAGCTGCAGAGACTTACCGGTCTCAGGGTAAAAGCCAGGCTGCCATAAGCCGTCAAGGCCTTCAGGCTGGCTCTCGGCTACCTCCCCATCCTTAATAAGATCTCAGCCTCCCTCACCTTTTCTCCCTCTGATATCCCACTTCAAGGTCTTTCTAGCCTCAGAGATTTTGCAAAGGCTGTTCCCTTTGCTTCAAACACTGTTCCCATTCGTGTGTGAGCTGAAATATGTCTTCACCGAAGGAGCTTCTGAGACCCGAACAAGAACTCTCATCTGCCCAACCCAGTATTCTCTGAATCTCTCTTATTGTACCAACCACATATTAGTATCGGTGTTGTTTCCTTGATGTTTGCTGGTGAGCTCTGAGGGATGTAGGAGCTGGTCACATAGTAGGTAGGTGCCCAGTGAACTTCCTTCATGCAAATGCATGATGGGAGAAACAGGACAGCCTAAGTGTAGTCATGAGAGGCCCCACAGAAGACCTGTTATGTGCCTTCTAGCAGGTTCTGTCCCCCTCTGAACCTTAAGAGCCAGTGTTCCCATGAGGGAGAAACAATATAGTCTTCAAGGGCCCTGCTGTATGTCTTTAAAACCTCCTCCTCCTCCTCCTCCTCCTCCTCCTCCTCCTCCTCCTCCTTCTTCGTGATTTTTCAAGACAGGGTTTCTCTGTAGCTTTGGAGCCTGTCCTGGAACTAGCTCTTGTAGACCAGGCTGGTCTCGAACTCCCAGAGATCTGCCTACCTCAGCCTCCCTAGTGCTGGCATCAAAGGCGTGCGCCACCACTGACCAACTGTCTTTAAGACTTCTGTGTGTGGTAGGAGGATGCACCATGGTGCCCTGTGGTCCTGGGACACCGCGATGGCATGGGGGAGTATAAATCAGGGGTCTGGGGTAAGTGTGAATGGACATGTCCTGAACTCCAGATCTCCTGCCATCCTGGCCTGACTCATTTGCTACAGCCTGGACCAGTACAGTCAGAAAAGTCCCAAGAGTCTCTGTGGAAGGTGACTTGTGTCCCCACTCCTCCCCTCACCTGCTCAAAGAGTCTCCATGCTGTGATTTCTGCTCTAAGTCTCTGGCTTTCCTGCTATGGGTAGAGGATCTACTATCCGCTCACTGCATGTAGTAGGGAAGGATGCTGGGGGTCCTGTAACTCAGGCATATCCCCATGAAACCCTCCATCCTCCAGACCCGTCCATGGACTTGTGCTGAACACGCCCTTATGAGATGGTCTAGCTAAGGTCTGGGACGTGCGCTGCTTCCTCACACCCCATGCCTGCCCTGGGAGCTTTCAGGGCAGCTCCAGGAGCGTGGGAGAGCCAGCTGTGGTAGCTGCTGGCCCTGCCTTGTGAATGCTGGGACTTCTCCCACGGGGGCTCCCCTTCCGGCCCCTCGGCTCACCCCACGGAGCGCTGCTTCCTGCTCTGATGGTGAGGGATATGTTCAGGGTTTGCACATAGTCTGGACGCCCTCTCCAAGGCAGAACGTGAGTGTAAACGTTGAGAGCCAGCCTTCGCTGCAGTCACATCTGGGCCCACACTGCAGGATCGTGTGGCCTGGCATGAGCCTCTTCTGTCACGGTCCCAAACTTCGCTGTAGAATGAGCGTGTGGAGAGGCCTCCCTCCAGCTCTGGTCATGGACTCCTGTGACAGCAGCTCCTGGGAATACCTGAAGATCCCTTATTCTTTGTAACACTCTTAACTGTTCTGCCTCAGGCTTGCAATAAACTCTGTGGGTCCTGTATGCCTCTCCTAGCATGTGAGCTACTCTCTTGTATTCCTATTTTAAAGTCCCAAGGCTGGGGCATTCTGCGGGTCATACAGCTAAGAAGCAACTTTGGAACTTTGGACGTAGAGCTCAGCCCTTACCCCCTGAGTATGCCGTCAGACTGTGGGGGTGAGAAGTGTGGTGCCCCAAAACCTCAAGCCCCCTCTGAGCTCTCCCCATCACCCTCACTGTTTGACTGTAGCCAAACTAGCTCCTAGGGTATGGGCAGGGAGTGGATGTGCATGGTTTGCTCTGTCCACAGTGGGGCTAGGGCCATGTTTGCCACCCCAGCGTGATGGTGCTATGTCATCCCTACAGAATTGTGAAGAAGCAGCAAGTACAGAAGCACTTAGTGATGGGGTACTCTGAAAGAGAGAAGCCACCTTTGCCCTTTTGCTCTTCCAAGCACCATGCTGCTCTGGAGGACAGTGACATCTCGGCAGCCCCTGACTTACCTGTGTTCTAAAGCAGGAAACTGAGGCTCATTCAGGTCCTCCAGCCTGGAACGGAGAGGCTGGAATCTGACCCAACTTTAGTCTCTGGGTGCCAAATCTACCCTCAGCTGTGACAGTTTAGCCTCATGATCCTTTGGAAGGACCCTGTGGCACTCTGTGTAGTTCTGGATCTCCTGCCCCAACCACCATCAGTGGTAGGAGAAACAGCTCCTGTGCCCACCAAGGGTTAATGGTGGTAGAGCTAAGTGATTCCAGATGGGCCAGCGGACAGGCTGGGCTGGCCGGAAATGGCAGCCCTCAGCTTCCCCTGGGGAGCCGCCGCCACCACTCCTCCCCTCTGTGCTGCATCTTTGGCCCCCAGCTGTCCCTGTTCCAGCATCTGCCATCCTCCCCTCCCTAGTCAATGTCCAGTCTGCAGAAGAACATCCCAAAGTCCTGTGCAGCAGTGACCCCCAACTGAGAAACTGAGGCTCAGATAAGATAGGGACCCATCCAGTGACTGAAAGTCCAGGGCCAGGTGTCCTCACTTCTTGTGGACACTCCTTGCTTCCTGTAAGCTATTCTGGTCCCTGTGATTGGTCTAAGAGTCCAGATGAGCACAACCAAGTGAAATTCTAGGGTACAGTTTCCCCCTTCTCTTCACCTCTCTCTTTCTCTCTGTGATTTTTTGTGATTTGGGGCTCAAACCCAGGGAGTTGGCAATTTCTGGTGGAGTCTTTGGCACAGGAAATTCCTGTGTAGGCTTGACCCTGTGACCTTCGGCATCACCCATGCTCCCCCACGACCCTGTGTGGACACCAAGCCTTGGGCCAGGCTCACCTTCTAGAGACTCATTGCCCTACATGGTCTGGGCCAGTCAGAATCCCCTCTTCCACACAGCTACTCTGTTGAGCAATTGCTATTGAGATAGGGTGGGGGCAAGTTCAAGAATGGAATCTCAGATGCCCCTGATCCCAGACCTTGGTGGGGCTGGAGAGGAGATGGGGAACTTAGGATATAGGGACACAGAAGATAAGGTAAAAAAGAGGACAGAACTTAGTTGTGCATGACCTGGGACACCCCTTCTCCACATCTTGGAACTCAGTTTCCCCAGGGCTGGGGAGAGGTGGCTCTATTCAAGGCTCCAAGTGCTTTTGAAACAATACCCAGTGGATCTTTGGGGACTAGGGGTTTAAGACCAGGGAATCAGCCAGGCAGTGGTGGCGCACACCTTTAATCCCAGCACTCGGGAGGCAGAGGCAGGCAGATCTCTGTGAGTTTGAAGCCAGTTTGGTCTACAAAAGCTAGTTCCAGGATAGGCTCCAAAGCTACATAGAAACCCTGTTTTGAAAAAAAAAAAAAAACAAACCAAAACAACAACAAAAAAAGACCAGGAATTAGAGAGGTGGGTGGAAGAGAAACAGCCAGGGGCTTCGGGAAGAAGGGCGTTAAGATGGACAGGAACACCATAGGTGGTACCTTATGCTAGGAGAAAGGCAGGTCAGGGTGCCTGTCTCTGTGAGTGTGGTTTCAGACAACCTAGTTCCACCCTTGCTGTTGCTGTGGGAGCTCAAAAAGCTCATTGAACTTGTACTCGGTTTCCTTGCCCTAAAACAGGGCAAATAATACCTTTCCTGTTTCCTCAGGGACTTTAAGGTGTAAAAAGGGGGTAGGCATGCACACGTGAAGCAATGTGCTGGGTGAACCTGGGCAAGTCTTGTTCCCTCCTGTGCCAGTTCACCTCTGGGCCTTTGTTTCTTCTGGAGGAAACAAGGCTGATGTTATCCTTCTTGGGAGAGTTTCAGGGGCCCCAGGCCAGAGACTTGACACCAGAGCTTAACACACCAGGCTCTGCCAGGGCCGCCTGGAGAGTCCAGTCAGAAACGTGGCAGTGAAGCAAGGAAAGCCTTTGTATCTCCAGGGAGATAGGCACTGTCCTCCTAAGCCCTGTCTGTGGAACTAACAAGAGATAGAGGGGAATAATCTCCAGCAGGGACCAGGAGGAGGGGATGCACAAACCAGGCTGTCTCCCACCATCCGGTGCTCTGGCTCCTCGTGCTCACGGGGCTGGTCCTGTAGGGTCCCACTGGCTCCTGGGAGGTTGCCGCAGCTTGCGAGAATCCCATCACGCTTGGGGTGGTCTGCCTGTAAGACTGTCTGTTTCTGGAATCTAAGAGTATGCTGTTTTTTTCTGACAGTGTCTCCCTGTGTAGTTAAGACTGGTCTTCTGGTGTGCCTGTCTGGGGTCACAGGCATGCTCCACCACTCTCAGCGGCTTAGTGGCTCTAATCTTGCATTGAGTGTTTAGTCAGACACTCCTGTGATGATTGACTCATCTGTATGCAGAGATGGACAGGAATCAGACCCAAAGTGTAAGACAGCCTGGAGACAGCTCCAGCCCCAGGTGAAAAGTCAGGACTTCCATGGTGGAAGCCTTGAAGGCCCTATGACCAAGTGCTATCTGATCGCATCCAGCCTCCTTCAGGTATCCTCTATGGGGTTGTCGGCCACTCCTCTAGGGGGTCCCTGCTTGTCTGGGAATGTCTCTCTGACTCAGGTGGTCTTGTACTATAGTACAGTTCCTCACACAGGGCGAATGTTCAGTGGGCTTGTTCACCGAGTCAGAGCTGAATTCACTACACAGCTCACAGATGGAGAAACTAAGGCATAGAGGGACACCACACCCCCTCCCACCCCAGGTGCTGTGCTGAAGGGAGACTCCTTTTGACAGGCAGCAGGCAAGTAGAACAGGCCACTCTAATACAGTGACTCAGTGGCTGGCGTGGGCAGCGGAATTTCTAAACATCCCCTCACATCCTGAGCAAGCCGGTGGAGGAGGGAGGGAGCAGAGAGAAAGGAGGAAGAAAAACAAGAAACTTGGGGGAAAAGAAAGAGAGAGGGAGAAAAAAAACCCTGAAATTGAAAACAGACACACGCCGTCCACCCTCCCTGCTCCACCTCCCCCCCTTCCCCCAGCTTGGCCAATCAGAATCGGCCCTGCAACCTTTCCCCCAAAGTGTGTGGTGTTGGGGGGAGGCACGTAAAGCCCACAGTGGTGTGAGCGCTGGGGCTGACTGTGGTCACAGTCCCGGCTGCCCTATCTGAGACTTAAGCTTGCTCTGGGAGTAACTTTGAGAAAGAGGAGAACAGAGAGGAGGCCAGAGCCTGACCGGGCCCAGACCAGTCGTCAGCCTTCTGCCTGCCAGCAAGACCCAGGGCGGCCCCTCCAGGCTGTTCCGCTCCTCCCAAAGGATGCATTTGGAGTGAGGAGGGGCCGGGCTGCAACTCGCCCCTGAGCACCCTCTCCGTTCCCTTGACTCTCCCAGGGCTTGCCGCATCAGGCCAGCCCTTCTACTGCTGTCCATTTTGGGTCCAGCAAAATAACAGAGGACAGTGAGGAGGACTTCCTGGAGGGGGTGATAGCCTACACCAGAAGCCATCTGTAGCCTGGTAAGTTCAGGGAGCAGAAAACCCATCCCATGTCTTCTTGTCGCCTCTCGGCCCCAGCCTGTGCCTCTTTGTGCAGGGGGGGAAAAGGGAAACATAGTAACAAAATCAGATGGGAGGAGGGCAGGAACTCCCCTTGATAGCAGGGCTGTCACCCCCCCCATAGTTACCTGCTGCTCCCTCAATGCTGCTGCCTGCCAGACCTCTTCGGACACCCCCAGAGCTTTCTGGGTGCCAATTGAGCAAGACTGTGGAGGATGGGAGAGATAGCAGGGCCAGGGGAGGGTGATCCAGAGGTGGCTAATAGCTTTCGCAGAAGTGGGGACCTCAGGATCCTAGCCCCTGTCCCTTGGACCAAGTCTTGTGCCTAAGACTTCGTCTGGCTTTAGGCCAGTCAATTGCCAGGCCGACTTTAGAGATTTTAAATAGATTTGCAAATTTTCCAGATTCCTAAGATGTCCTTCCAAAACCCTAGCCACTGAGAAAATTCTGGGTCCCAAAGTTTTGGATGGAGGGAAGTTTACCAACTGGCCTAGTGGTGCTGTGGCTGGGGTGGGATCTAGTTCTGGGCTATCAGGTTGGGGGGCTGCTCTGTGAAGGGGGTGGTGGCTGGCCCATTTCCTGCTATTCCAGGTCTGTTTCCCAGTTCGCTCTCTCCCTCAGGACTGGGCTCCTTCCCCTCTACTCTATCCTAAAATCTGAACAGAGTCTCATCACAATTCCCTTTTGCCCAGATCTCTCTGCAGCTTCCTCTTGCAGAAGGAATGTCCCAGCACTCTGAATGTCCTCTGGGATGCAGGGATGGTTTCTTCCTCTACCTTGATGTGATGACCACCGAACCATAGCTCAGCCCAGTACCAGGCTGAAGTGACTCTAAACTTTCTCTACCCCACTGCCCCAAACAGACTGGGACCCATGGTTCCAGCCTGGTTTCTTGGTTCCAGATGGTTAGATTCCAGGATCTGTGAAAGGAATTTGCACCACCCTGCCTGTGGGCATTTGCCTGCCCCTCCATCCCTCTTGCTTGGAATGCTCTTCCTCATCACTTCCTTCTCCTGGTCCCTCCAACCATACCTCTTCCAGGGAGCCCTCCCTGCTTCCTCCAGTCTTCAGGCGCTTGCTGTGCCTTTCCTACTAGCACCCTGACACTGGGCCTCTCTGCTGCTCACAGTTTGCCCACCACAGCCTGTTCGGAACCAGCTCTGGCTGCTTTGCAGCCTCAGTGCCTGACCCTGGGTTGGAAGTGAGAATGTGGTAGCCAGGATTCCCTAACGCCTCTGACAGGCCTTTCTAAAGTGATCAGTCCTCCCCTGTCTTCAGGCAGGTGCCCCTGGAGCTCCAGCATAGGGGTCACACCGTCACAGAGGCACTGTCACAGGCGAGACAGGTGCACACCCACTTTGTATGCCTCGTAACAAGGCTTCAGAGTCAGTGTTGTTATCCCTGTTTGCAGACGAGGAAACCAAAGCTAAGTGACTCCAGGCTCACACATCAGCGCTAGTGTTTAGGCTGAGGGGGAAGCAAACCAAACTCTGTGCCCCATACATCCTGGCATTGCATCATCTGGGCAGTCTCACTCCTCCTGCAGTGCTTCCTCCCGGCCTCCATCATCCCCAACAGAAGCTGTAGCATCAGGCCTAGATGCCCCAAGATCCCCCATCTCTGGTCCTGAGCGAGGAGGGAGGCTGTCTGGGAAGCAGTTCAGACCACAGCATGGCAGTGTTATCAGCAGCCCTCTTTCCTCTGCGGGGTGGGGGGTGGGGGGAGATGGATGTGTAATTGCTAGCAGATGTAAGGAGGCAGCAGGAAGCCTAGGGGATCCAAATCCGAGCCTATTCTTGCATGAGCACCCTGTGGGCGCCTGGGCTGCTCCATACCTAGGGATTGTGAGCCCTATGGTCAACACCAGGTGTTTGTTTTGAGGCAGGGCCTGGCTGTCCTGGGACTCACTCTGTAGACCAGGTTGGCCTTGAACTTACAGAAATCCCCTGCCTCCGCCTCCCGGAGTTCTGGGATCAAAAGTGTGCATTATCAAGCGTAGCCAGGTGCTGACTTTTGATTCTGCTCTTGCCTCAGTGTGTGGCCCCGGCCAGCACTTTGCCTCTCTTAGCCTCTGTCTTCTCTGTGAACCGGGTTTACCAAGATACAAGGTGTGTGCCTGATCTTTGTAACCTGTCGGGTGGGACCTGTGACCACAGCTGAGAAAAGAACATGCGCCCTCCACTTTCTGTGCGTGAGCATCCGGCTAGAAAAATGATGTACAACCCTAAAGACCTTTGACTATGGAAGGGACTCGTATCTAATTCCTCTTTCTCCAGATCCAGTACACAGGCTGACTCTGAGACTAGGATGCCCTCGGGCTGTAAGAGGGAATCTGGCTTTTGTTCTGGATAGGCCTTGTGGTATGGAGAGAAGAGAGAAGAGAC
>NC_022020.1:46868216-46886654 GCF_000317375.1 Microtus ochrogaster
GAGAGAGAGAGAGAGAGAGAGAGAGAGAGAGAGAGAGAGAGAGAGAGAGAGAGAGAATCGCTAGACATTCCGGAAAGGCCCTTCTATTTCTTCCAGATGGCTCTGGATCCCGAACAGTAGGTCCCTGGAATGGGACTTTTTCCATAGACAACTCACTGTGGAAGCAGGGAGATGGGAGAAGGGCGTGGCACCTCCCCAGGTCCCTCTGTGGCACCTCAGCTAACATGAGCAGAATCAAGTCCTGAACAGTTAGTTGTTATGAGTGTTTTAACCATGTTCCTGCCTTGAAGAAACCTTGAAGTTCTCTCTTTGATCCTCAGTGCTTGGCATTCAGAAAGTTCCTACATATCTGCTAAGTTAACAAAATCTTGCCATCTCGAGGAGTAGATACAAATTCTTCCCATTTTATAGATGGGGAAGTGCCCAAAGAGGCTAAATCAGTGACCCAGAGTCCCACAGATAGGAGGTAAGAGGATCTGGGATCAACATTTGGGTTTTCTGATTTCAGAGCCTTGTGAGAAGAGGCTGGGTGGGGCCTGGGACCCAGCATAAACTCCGAGGACTGGCCTCATCTGTCCTCAGCATTCCAGAGCGGGGCCTCAAGTCCCAGAATACCATGTGACCATGGGCCTCAGTCCTCCCTCAGTTGAACAAAGAGGTTGACCTCGATGATCACTAAGCTCCCTGCCACCACAGAACAATCCCAGGATTCCAAGCCCTGCCAGAGCAGATTGGCAGCCGCACAGGCCCTGCTGTGTACTCAGGGATCATGCATATTTAACTTTACAATGAAAGAGTTTTTTCTTACCCTGTCTCTACACATTGCAGAAAGAGGTCTGGATCAATGACTGCTAATGGAAAACCTCAACCTATAATAAGGAGGAGAACTTTCTAAACAGGAGAGGGGCCCTTTAAAGTGCTCAGTTTCCCGTCCCAGGACATATTCCTGCAGCCTGTTTTCCTGAGAGCAAGGAGGTCTGGGAAGTAGGGTGTGAAGAAAGATCCTGTATGTCCTTTTCGGGGCTGAGCTTTGGTTTGAAGAGGAAGTAGGCTTGGGCCCCAAAGAAAGAGGGGCATTAGCAGAAGTGGTGGGAATGGATGCTCAGGGACCCACCTCTGTGGGATCAGATATAGAATTCATACACTTGCTACTTTCTGCACAGAAGCCCACTTGGTAACCCCTCTACCACCAAGTCTTAAATCCAAAGACTCAGAAAACAGCTTTCTGAATCCCCAGACTTGGCTCCAAGGCTCTTCTACTCCCAAGCACTTTCTTGGGGGCTCAGATAATGCTCAGCCTGATGCAGGTGGGTGAAAAATCAAAGTATGTCTGTGTACAGCTTTAATCACATTAATACTCTCACTCCGGCCTCAGCGTACGCCTATTTGATGTCTTGATGTTTGGCACTTTCATCTCCTAGAGGTCCAGCTTCTCCGCTCTGTGATGGACAGCACTGTCCCTGGGGAGGGTCAGAGGCTCAAGAATTGCCTGAATGTCAGAGATGAAAAGGGTTTCGGGACTCATTTGGTTTGATTTCACTATGGAATGGGGGTGGACCCAAAGTCAGAAAAAAAAAGGATCTATCTCAAGCTATGCAGACCACAGGTGATGGAGCATGCCCGTGTCCATATCATCACCTAAAAAACAGAGGCATCCAAGCACCAGCTGCTGTCTGTGGACCAGGCTCCTCGACCCTCGGGGGTAAGGCTACAGGAAAGATACGTACAGAAGAGGAACAAAGCTCACCCCCACCCCTCCCTTCTCTCAGGGTCTCAGGTATCTGAGGCTGGCCTCAAACATGGCTGACCATGAACTACTGATCCTCCTGCCTCCACTCCCTGAGTGCTAGGATTATAAGCATGCCCCGCTGTGCCCAGTTTTATGCAGTGCTGGGGACCAAGATTTCTTGCAGGGCAAGTGCTCTGCTCACTCAGGCACAACCCAAAGAGCCTGAAGGATGCGAACCCCCGGGTGTGGTTTTCTGGGTCAGAAGGCTTCCAGGCCCATCACTTCTCCATTCTGACCATAGTTTTCTCTTCTATGAGGAGGGAAAGAGGAGGGAAAGGGGTTGCTGCAGAGGCCCTCCCAGCTCTGCTTTCAGCACTCAGTGCCCCTCCCATGTGTCATGGCTGGAGTCTCTTCCTCCTCCTGTATACAATGTCTTCTGTAGCCCATGCTTGCTTGATATGTACTTGATATGTACTTGAAGTTAACCATGAATGTCTGACCTGCCTGCTTCCACCTCCTGTGTGGTGGAGGTTCAGACATGCACCACCATGCCCAATTTACGTGGTGCTGGGGATCAAACCCAGAGTTTTTTACATGTTAGGCAAGCACTCCACCAACTGACCTACACCCCGGCCCTTCTGCCAGGCTTATTATGGCTGTTTGCCACATTTCGTTGGTGACCTTGTTACTTTCATTTCCTAGTAAGTGGGTCCCCGAGAACTGTGGTACCACCAGCTCTTCTTCTCCTGAGCATAAAAAGTACAGAGATAGCAGGGATACCCAGACCACTCCAGAGGGACAAGAACCAGCTTTCTAAACTGGCCACAGATGCCCTGACTCCTCTTAACCCTTAGCATTGGGCTTGAAGGTAAACATTCAGGCTCAATGATATGGGCCATTCTAGTCTTACCTGTATTAAGATTACATTAAGATTGTATTACCTGTGCCTTTATCAATTCCCAACCTGGGTCTGTCTACTGAACTATAGTGCTATGGTGAATAGGAAATTAATGGCCGTCAAGAGAGATGGATGGATAGATGGATGATGGACAGATGACCTTCCCTTTATTCCAGGACCAAAGGTGACTTCATCAGCTCTGGCCCTCATGAGGACCCTGTGCTGAGAATGGCCCACACTTAGCATAATGCCCTCAAAGCAGCATTTTGAAGCTACAAATAACTTTTAAAAATTACCTTGCCCCCTTACTTTACACCTGCCCCACAAACTACATAGCTGCTCTTGCTGGGGACTTCTGTCTGGGTTTAGCATGGCCTCATTCTGGAAAACGGAGTCTCTGGCTCCACCGTTCTTATGCCAGCTCACAACCCACCCCATACACCTGCTCATGCCTCTCCTACAGGCCCCATCCCCACCCACGCTTACCATTATGACTTTATCAGTGGCTAAGTCATTCACCATCTCTGCTGAACCCCTAAAAGTCGGTATACTGATAAACCCAGGGCAAAGCCCAAATTGTCACTCAGTACCCTGAACCTTTCCCAAAGGCTTGCCCTCTTTTCCTGATGGTCACCTATCACTTTGCAGAGGAACCCCAGCTCTAGCCTAACAGATTCATCACTGCCCTTTCCCCCAGACGCCTTCCCACTTCCTCAATGTGGCTTACACAAGAGCTCTGTGGAGTAGCCTACCCTGACATCATCTGTCCTAGAGCCCACGGAATCATAGTTGCTACCGTGTACTGATTGGGACAGCATGCCACCGGCATCATTTTGAGCAGTCATAGCAATAGCAGAAGGCTGTCATGCCACTCCTCAGAAAGCACGCTCAGGCAAGCTACACGCAGAGTGGTCACACAGCTGTCAGCTGTGAGGACTGGGATGTGGGTGTGGATTAAATGGTCTGGAGATGGAGAAGCTCTCCCAACCTGCCTGAGCTCCCATACTGTTTCCCTGTCCTGGGTGCCATCAGGGACAGCTCGCTCACTGGCTTTGGGACACTGTAGGTCTGTCTGTCCTGCTCCCAGCAGCTGCCAAGAGGAAAGAGTCACCCTCGTCTGCCCAACCCAGTCCCCAGCCTAGAGAGCAGTGTCACGAGGGGACAGCTGAAGACAAGGCCTGCAGCATGGAGGAGTTCACTCCATATAGCCGTTCTATCCCATGCTGCGTAAGCATCAATGGAGTGCCTACTATAGGCTCAGTCCCATAATGGGAATTTGGAGAGGTCCCACATAATCATTAGGTATGGTCCCTGAACTGTGGGGAGTCAAATTCCCCACAAGAAGACTTAGTTGACAGCCGTAGACTGGGAGACACCATCAGATTTAGGAATAATAGCTGAACAAACTCCTAACTGAGCCTCAACGTAACACACGGGAGAGCTTCCCTGGAGCCTCCTGTGCCATCTGGTTTATCACCTGCATCCTCTCCCTGACCAATCTAGTCTGCCAGGTGTCAGCTATGCCTTCCAGACTGGCCAAGTGACTCCGCTCCCGTGGGTGGAGAGGGAGGGAAAAGGTGGTCTCTGACTTCCTATGGGGTACCAGGCCCTCTGCCAAGCATTGGTTTGTGTGAACTTCATCCACAGGCCCTGTGACTCAGCGCACAGGCCTGGATTCTAGCCTAGAGCACCAGCCACGAGACAATCCAAGGGAGAGCCAGAGGGCAGAGCCTACAGGAAGGGATAGGGAAGATGCTGAGAAAATGCCGGGGTGATGGAAACGTGGACGCTTTCCCTCCCGGTTCACCGCCCAGGAGGGCTCTGAGGGGAATCTCAATGCTCTATAGTTGGCACAGCCCTGTGGTGGGCTTTCTCCATAACCAGTGGTTCCTGCCTGGTCTGCAGGTTTATGGGCTGGTGCGGGAAGGCCTCGCGCTGGTGGGTCAGTAGGAGTAGGATTCGAGGCCTGCCCCCTGCCCACTTGGCTCTGAGAATGCATTCTCCCCGAGGCCCCCCAGCCTACGGCTGGTCCCGATGGCAGCGGCCAGGGAAACAGAAGGTTTGCTTGTCTGTGCCTGCTGCACCCTCCCAGCCCCAGCCTGGGACCCCTCTCAGGGGCTCCTTCAGCTGCCAAGGCCTGGTGTTCTCAGTTGCCATGGCACCAGCCCGAGATGAGGCTCTAGAGAGTCGGGGGAAGGGAGAGCAGACTGGGGAGGTGAAGGCTGGAACTCTGGATTCAGGCTCTGGTGTTCTGTGTCTATGCTAGGGGTGCTAGGCCGGTAGAGGCAGATCCACAGTCCCTGGCAGCACACTGAGCCAGACTGCCGAGATTATCTGTCTCAGAGACCTTAGTGACAAGACCAAACGGGTTTTCTCTGCAAGGATGTCTCTCTGAGTTTTAGACAGTCTTACTACACAGTCTTGGCCAGCCTAGAACTTGCAGTGTCATAGAGATCCTCCTTCCTCTGCCTCCCGAGTGCTGGGATTAAAGGTTTGTGCCAGTCACCCCTCTCCTGAGTTCTACTGTGATGTCTCCAAAGGGCTTTGATTTCTGTCTCTACTTTGTCTCTCAAATTGTTGGATGAACATGCGGGTGCCAGTTCCCTGCACACTGCCCTCAGTAAGGAGAGGGGCAGGGCCCTGACCTTGGAGGATCCTCCGGTCCGGGGGAGTTTCAGGTAGGACCAGTTTCCTGTGGACAGAGTTGCTCTTAGTTCAGAGATCAACTGTCTGGCTCAGAAAACAGGCTTTGGACCCAAACCAGCCTGGGTTTGCATGCTGTTCTAGCTCTTCTGATTATTGGCCACTTGACCTTGGACAAGTCACCAAACCTACATGAGATTCAGTGTTCCTTTCTGTGAAATGGGTATAATGAGCACATTTCCCAACTACTGCTGTGTTGATATAACAGAATTTCTGGATCACTTCGCCGAGCAGAATGTCTGGCTCCAAATTAGTTGGGACTTTTCTTGGTTTTCAGGTTGAAACAATGAGCGAGAAGAAAAGTATTGTTCAGTAGTTACGGGAAACTGGTGGACAGAAGCAGGACCAACTGAGAGGAAGGGGACATAGTGAAATGGGCTGTGCTTAGTATAAGACCACGGTGCTAGCCTGCCCTCTGAGGATCCTGGCCGCTGGGTATAAAGGGCCCTGGGGGAAGTGATAAGATTCCTATCACAGGCTGTATGCAATTGCACAGGAGTTGGGGAACAGGGCATGTGTGACCCCTGCTGGTCCTAAGATTGTAGCCCCGATGACTGTTGACTTCGGTTTGGCCTAGCTCAAAGGACAGTGTTGAAAAGTCCAGATATGGGAATAAGCAGGCTGCAGACTCGAGACTAGCATGTGCCTGGTGCTGCCCGGGCTCCCACTGTCCTTTCTATAGGCCTGTAGCTGTTAGTCCTGCAAGAAAGGTGGATGAGTGAGTGGGCGGGTGGGAATCGGCCTGTGTGTTGACAGGGGCAGGGTCAGTCTGCCGAGGGTTTGCACGCTAGCCACAGCTGGGCAAATAATGTGAGCCCTTTCTATACCTCAGTTTCTTCATCTGTGAGACAGGCACGTAGCAGGACCTAGGGGACTGGGCTGAGAACCTGACAAGATCATTCTCAGGAGTAGCCTGGCCCCGGTGGCAGGCAAGGCCTTAAACAGGACCCCTGTGACTGTGCCAAGGGTGATGGGCCCAGTGGGGATGGCCTAAGGTAGAGCTGCTGCCATCCTGCAACTCTCCAAGGCCCTCTACGTCCCTGTTTCTTCTGAACTAACGAGGGAGGGCTGGAGTGAGGCCCTGGGCTCCCAGGGCATCTACAGAGCCAGGCTATCTGGCCTGGAATGAAGCAATGGGGGCTGAGCCTGAGGCCAGCAGGCCAGCAAGGTGCCTGAGGCAGGAGTCAGGAAGGGCTTGCTCTGCAGGGGGCTGGGTTGTGGGCAGGGGCATGACTGGGCCTCCCATCCTCCTCTCGGACCTCCTTCCCAGGCTGCTCCCTCCCTGGGGCCCCTAGCACACACTGAACACTTTCCCACAGGCTGTTCCACCCACCACCCAACCCCAGCACACACACTGTGTGGGTGGGGGGTGCTGTTGCAGGGGGGATCAGTTCGTTCTTTATCTGCCTGGCTCCCTTCCAGACAGATGTTTCGTTTTATTTTGGACTTCCAGAAAATAGGCCATTTCTTTTCCATTGTGTCCCTGGGGAGGCCTCCTGGGGGAGAGGAAGACAGGATGAGTGTGGGACCCTGGGGACACTGTCCACTGAGGGGACGGTGACCTTCCTCCCTCAACAGTGAGGAGCAGTGGCCTGAGTGCGAGAGATGGTTCCTACATTCCTACAGCCATGGCTCAGAAGCCGCCTTTACCTGAGTGCCACAGAGCCTCAGGCAGGTCCGGGAAATGACAGGGTCAGATGGATAGGAGAGAGAGACAGACAGACAGACAGAGACAGAGACAAAGAGGGAGGACAGGTGAGGGGGAAAGGGAAACTGAGGAGTCGTGAGTGGGCAAGAACACAGAAATAGCCAGAGACCACCTATGGGGCTGGTCCACCATCTTTAGTGGTCCTCCGAGGCTCCTGGGGAGTGCCACTGTAGAGCAGTGGTAGCATGCTAAGACTTCTCCAATAAAATGTGCCATAGGATGGAGGGGATGGGCTCTCTTCCTCCCCAGGTTTCTCTTCCCACTTGTAATGGTATCCTCACACTCTGGACCCGTCTTCGGCACCCAGGATTGGGCTTCCTGACTGGTACTATAAGGCTACACCCTCATCAGCTGGCTACGGGAAGGCTAGAAGTGCCAAAGTCTGTCAGGTCCAGAGTAGGCTGTTGTCACTTGCTCACTGTCCAGCCGCTCGCCAAGGATTCTGTCCCTGGCTGCAGATTCTTCTTGCCCCCACACACTCCCAGCTTAGAGCTGGCTGCCTCTTCTGAGCTGAGTCATGGCATCCCGGTCGGGGTTGGGGAGACTCACTCCACCCCCACCCTTAACCCGGCATTCCAAGTCCACAGGGCAAGGGTCCCGAGAGTCACACCACCAGCCTGGAAAGTTCTTCCACTTTCTTGTAGAGAGAAAATAATAACCAGGTTTGGTTCCTCCCATCCAGGGGCTGTGAAGGGCCCCTGATTTGTAAGACAGACAAGACCACGAAGCAAGTTTGTGTTCCCCTTTTGCCAGCAATTGAGCGGCTCACACCCCTGAGTCTGTCACGGGGCTCCCCGTGTCTGGGACAGGTTAATGGAAAGTGACCATTCTGTGGAGGGGCGGAGCCCTGCGGAGCTAGATTCTAGATGGTGAGCAGGTGCTGGGAGTGGGACTCCAGGCAGGTGGGCACATAACCCATTCTGCTGAGACCCAGTGGAACTTCTCATTTCCCTGCTCCACGCCTCCTTTTCCCCACCTGTACAGGGAGCCTCAGGAAGGGATCAGTTAGATGTTTCCTGGCTGCAGGGCATAGACATTCCATGATTCCGACCTTGTGACCCCAGGACTGGGCCTCCTGCTTGGGTATCTTGTTTATTCAGAACTTGATGGAACTGAAGCTGGTGACACCAAATGCACCAAGTGCCCCTTTGAGCCACAGCTGGCTTTCCCCCCTCCCATGAGGTTACATTTCTGCCTGGCCTGCTCTCTGCCTCCAGTCCGTGCCAACAGAACCTTGCACATTTGAAACCAGCTCAGCAGCATCTCTTAAGCCTGTGCGGTCTCATTCTTAGAACGCGGCTTTCTCTTCCTGTCATCTGCCCTCCTGCCCTCCATAGTTCATCTCTGAAATTAGCCCCTTGGGCCCCTCTGACATGCAGTTACCAAGTCCCATGGACTCTCAGCTACATTAATCTCAAAGCCATCTGTTTCGTCAGGCCCCACCCACTGCCCTCTGCCCAGCTTGCAGGGGGTGGCAGGCAGTGGAGAGACACACTGCTTTATTTTGGTCTCTACTTTCCTCTTGTCTGGTCTGCATTTCTTGGCAATTTGCCAAAGCAGTCTCCACCTTGGTTTTCTTAGCTATAAAATGGGCATAATTATTCCCTGCCCCTGAGCTGTCAGAGGATGAAGTGAGACAGTGCATGCCAAGTACCACAACAAATGAGGCTTTTAGCTCCTTATGCAATGCTGTGCACAGGTACAGGTGACTGTGGTCCTGTGCACACGTGTTCTGTATTTGTCCCATGGGGGGTATACGTGTGACTGTCACAGCTGACTGTGTCTCTGATGGACATGTGGTAAAGCACCCAGGCATCGGTCTGTGCAGTGGGCACATGTGCTGAGCACTGGGGGAGCTGTGTGCATGTGTGTCCTTTGTGGGCACGCACATGGTTTGTGCCTGCCTGAGGGTTGGGCACCCATCCGAATAGCTACACATGTGTATGCTTGAGAAGAGCGTGTGAGAGAGAGCGTAGGCAGCATCTGGGCTGTGTGCATGTGTTCACCGTGTGCAGGCCTCCCTCTGGCAACAGTGCAGCGTCCCCCCCCTCCTTCCCAGACTACTTGTGTCATGGGAGCCTTGGGACCCCGAGGGAGGAAAGCTGATGCTGGCGGATGTGGCCAAGATGGGCTGGATTTATTTAGATCAAGTTGGTGGGAAAGGAGTGGGGAGTTGTATGTGCCTGTGAACGGGAAGGCTGAGGCTCCGGGGATGACTCCCAAGCATGCTTGCTCCCTTGGGCCTCACTCTGATTCCCTAAGGAGTGCTTCAGATCTGTTGGGAGAAGCTGAGCTGACCCCCTCTTTAGACCTTGCCTGAACAGGGGCAATGCTGAGGGTTTTCTGACTGCAAGGAGTGGGATTTAGGAATTTTCTCCACTAAAGGGGACTCACTGGGTGGGATAGCATGGCAGGTAGGGGGTGCCTGCCTCTTGATGTGGTGCCCATGGTGACCTGGGTAACTTTTTTTCTGAAGCACAACTCTCTCTCTTGAAGAAAGGAAGTTGTCAGAAGCATGCCATCAGGGCAAGTCAGCTAGCTGCCTGGTCCTTCCTGGGGTTGCTCAGAACACAGCGGCTTCCAGAAGCACAAAATGTTCCATAAAGCACCACACGGAAAGCTAAGATTGCACAGAGACATTGAGATGGCCAGGAGGTTATGCTGGGTGCCTGGGCTCCATTCTGATGAGTCCTCAATGTGTAGTTTGCTGTCCACGACACCCTGGAGGTACCCCAGGTTCAACTGATGGGAAGTCACCTGAAAAACCATCCAACTCCCGGTTGTACTGAGGAAGAAACTGAGGCCATTTAGACAATGTGTCTGAATCTACACACTAAGTCAGTGGGATGTGGGTCATGGACTCCCAGGTACTGTGGCCTCAAACATGTCGTCTGCAATCCTGACCAATCATTACTTCCTCAGGTTACCCCACTGAGATTAATGGTAGTTGGAACCTTCTCTTTGAGTAGTCAAAAAAGGTAGAGACAGAGGCAGGTGGACCCTATGAGTTCAAGGCCAGCCTGGTCTACAGAGCGAGTTCCAGGACAGCCAGGGCTATACAGAGAGACCCTGTCTCAAAAAACCAAAACAAACAAACAAAACAGATGACCATCACAACCTCTCTGTGAGTGGATATGCAAATGAGTCCCAGAGCAGGCAGGAGATCCAGTCATTGTCACGTCTGGTTCAAGGATCTGGTGAGGGGACCCACTTTGTGTCTATGTGACCTGGTCATGATTCGGGGCTCCTCTGGGTCTCTGTTTCCCACTTGGGAAGACTCCTTCCCAGCTTAGAGTCTTTGTTTCAGCTCCCCCAGCCTTCTTCCCTGCAGGAGAGAGCCTGAGAAGAGACGACGGAGTGCTATCAAGTAGTAGGGCTGGGGTCTGCATGCCATGAGTTTCTAACCTACATGGTGAGCACAGCCTGCCAGAGCCAGGCCAGCCTTCTTGCAGTGACTCCCATCTCCTGGCCAGCAGGCCAAATTCCTCCTTTAGAATAATAAACAGTGTGGCCAGCCAGGGAGGCTGGGAGAGGAGGGGAAGAAGGCTAGGGTGAACCCTCCCCCAGCCTGGGCTGCTAATGATTTTCTTTGGCCTGCATCTCTGGCAGGAAGTGGGGAGCCAGAGGGGCACCCACCAAGAGGAAGATGGGCTTTCTGTAGGTCCTGTTGGCCCTGCCTGGGTACCCGATGCTGTCTGTGCTGCCAAAGAGGGCCTGGTGTCCAGCTGCAGGAGCCAGCCCTGGAGGGATGCGAGGGGGCATCAGGAAGGTTTGGACCAGTAATAATTCTGAGAGGGGTGACCCGGAGCCCGAGGGAGCACCCAGGCAGGCTGTCTGGAGAGAGGGTAAAGGAGGAGGGAGGAGAAGCGGTCTACAGAGTGAGTTTGTGTTAAACAGAACTTTGGGGAGCTTTGCCTGTGTCTCACGCACCATGTGTGACCATAGCCCTCACTGGTGGCACACTCATCAGCTCCTTGCTGGCTAGCGGCTCTGTCCACAGGCACAGCCTTGGCACAAGAGATGGCAGTGGAGTTCATGAGACCTGACTCCTCAGCCCTCGGGAGGAACCTAGAAAGGGCAACATGGCGGAGCGGAGACAAACTGGGCCCACAATCTCAGGATGCTCCTCGTTGCCTGTCATGTGATTGCCTCCTGGGTTTTTCCATCCGTGACTCTGACCATACCTGAGATTGCTAGTGAAGGAAGGACCGATCAAAGATTCACCCATCTGTGTCCCTGCTCCAGCACCCTCCAGATCTTCTCTCTGTCTTCCTCAGTTCCCACCATCGAACTCTCTGTTTCCCTCTCAGACAGGCCCTGCTAGGAACCTTGTGGAAATGTCTTTGCTTCTCAGAGCCTCAGTTTCCTCATATGGACGTTGAAAGTTTGGCTTCAGTGGTCTCCAAGGACCTCAAAACCTGATAAATTAGATGAGACTGAGAACCTGGTTCCTCTTTCTCCCGGGCCTCCTGGGCAGTGCTGTGCTGTGTGTGTGTGTGTGTGGGGGGGGGGTTAGCCCACTCCCACATTCCTCAGTCCTGACCCTCACCCCCTCCCCACTTCCCTTCCCACAGCCGTCCCATTTCCTGTTGTGTTTGCAGAGGGTGCTGCGGGAGTTCTCCAGGCTCTGGCTCGCCCCCTCCTACTCCCCCAGGCCTTTCATCACACTTTCCCAAATATTTGTCCTGGCAGATAAGTGCCTGGTATTGGAACTGTCAACCGGAGGACAGGCTGTCAGAGCTGGCAGTCCCCTAGCTAGCCCAATTTCCCCACCTCCAAGGTAATACATAGGGAACCTAAGGCCCATGGGCGAAGGACACAGCCAAGGCTACATGAGGGTTGGAAACAGAAGGGAGAGGGATTGGGGCCCAGGATGTCTTTGCAGCCTTGAGACATGAGGTTAGAAATCCAAGCAGGGCTGACTCTGCAGGAACCAGGTCTAAGTTGGGCCTGGCACTGCGTTTGCCCACCCTGGGACCTGATCTCCGTTTAATTTTACAGGGCACCATGGGGTTTCTTGGTGTGATGCCAGCTTCAGTCCTCAAAGGTAAGGAGGCTGGGGGGGGGGACGGACAAAGATGAGGATCCTAGGGAGCCGGCGGTGGTGATGCTCGGGAGCACTAAGACTTGAGAATCTGGAAGCTCTGTAGTATGCTTGAGCCTCAGTTTCCCTGTATTTGGAGGTGGGCTGTTAGATCCCCTCAGTAGGTCACTCCTCGTCCAGAACCACCAGCCCAAGTTCCCACTTATCCCTCTGCACCCACAGCACCTCTGAGACAGTCCCCCATCCCGTTTCGGTCCAGCTGGATACCTGCCGTAAGCTCTCCACGATCTGGTCAAATGCCCAGGCAACCAGGGATGAGCCAGTGGCCTGCCCTACTGACCATGGTTTGATGGCCCTGCTGACTGGCTGCACCTGTCCTGATTTTCATTACCAGGGAACACAAGGGTGTGGCCTTTAAAACCCTCCCTGTGAACAATGATGTATCATGGTGAAGGCGGCTGCTTCTCCTGGTCCTCCGCCAGGGGATGTCACCAATCATCTAACATATGTATCTTAACCCCCTACCCTGCCCCATCCTTTAAGCCCCAGGGGCCTCAGCGGCTCACTGAGGAGCTACAGAGAGGTCTAGGGAGTGACCTGAATAGCAATGCAGGAACTGGAGGCCTAGGGATTGCTTCCACAGGATTTCCTGCCCCGTTCTCCTGCTTACCGCCTACACATAGCATAGCTGAACGGCTTAGAGGCCAGAGTCAAAAGAGGCAGAGACCCAGGACAGGAACCCTTGAGGGCCTGACAGTGGTTAAGTGGCCTGTGTTGAATGGGAAGATGTGCAGACAGGCCTCCAGGACAACTCTGGGGGAGTGGCTAAGATCTTTTTCCCCTGACATTTGACCCTTCCTGCCACAAAGGCCAGTTGTTGCTGTCTCTGCTATTGCTCCTGGGACCACCGACCTGCCAAAGCCTAGTCATCACACCCCCTGGGCCAGAGTTCATCCTCAACGTCTCCAGCACCTTTGTTCTGACCTGCTTGGGCTCAGCACCGGTGATATGGGAACAGATGTCCCAGGTGTCCTGGCAAGAGACAGCCGTGAATCAGGACGGCACCTTCTCCAGTGTGCTGACACTCACTAACGTCACTGGGGCTGACACTGGAGAATACTTTTGTGCCTACAACAACTCCCTGGGGCCAGAGCTCGGTGAACGGAAGCGCATCTATATCTTTGTGCCAGGTAAGGACCTTACCTGGGTGCCTACTCCCGCACCCTCATCTCCACGGTGCATAGTACAAAAGGAAGTGTCTCGAGGACACAGTGAGAGCAGCCATGTGACACAGGCAAAGAGCACATCCAGCCTGGGTCAGTCCAGGAGCACAATTGGTCCACTCATTGTCTGCTCTCGCCTGCCTGTCTCTCCCTAGAGAACTCCCAAGAGTTCCGCATTCTCAGCTGGTCCCAACCTGTTCCTTTTGGCCCCGTATCCCAGTGCCCTCTTCTCTGAGATCCAGGTGCAGCTACTCTTTAGTTTACGACTTTTTGCCCCCTCCCTCCAACGCCAGTACTATCAACATCAAACACAGAGCAGGAAACGGCCTCTGAGAACATCTTCCTGAATACCATTGTGCTACTATAACAGAAGACAGTTCTGGAGGCAGGGGCCAACATCTGGCAAGAACACTTTCTTTTTTCCCCTTCTTCTCCTCCCCCCCCCCACCCACCCTAGGGGTGAGTCGCCCATGTAGCCCTGGCTGGCATGGAACTAACTCCCTCTGTGATCCAAGTTGGCCTCAAACTTACAGAAATCCATCTCGCTCTGCCTCCTGAGAGCTGGGACTGAAGGTGTGTGTGCGCCTTCACACTCGGCTTCTTCTCCTTTATCTTTGAGGCAACGTCTATTTGTTATATGGCCAAAGACGACCTTGAACCTCTGATTCTCCTTCCTCTACCACCTGAGTGCTGGAGTCACATGCATGCACTAGAGCACCCCTTAATGCATGCTAGGCAAGCAGTCTGCCCATTGAGCCACACCCCTGGCCCAGCGAAAGCCTTCTTGCAATGTTATACCATGGAAAAAGCAGAAATGCAAGAGAACACAAGAAGAGTAAGAGGGGCTTGAACTTACACTTCTGTAACGGCATCAATCCATGAAGCCCTCATGGCTAATCACCCCCCACCTCACCCCCACACCTTTGTCTTTTTGGTGCTGGGGATTGAACCCAAGGTCTTGTGCATACTAAGCAAGGACTTTACCACTGAACTACATGCCCAGACCTCTCTACTGTGATTTTTTAAAAAAATTAATTAGCTATTTTTATTTATGTGTTTGTGAATGCACTGTGTGTCGTGTGTGTGTGTGCCAGCCACATAACAGCCAGAAGAGGGTGTTGAGCTAGAGTTACAGGCAATTGTGAACTACCTAAGAAATAAATTCAAATTCTCTGGAAGAGCAGCGAGTGCTCTCAACCCCTGAGCCATTTCTCCAGTTCCTTACTATTGCTATTTAACTTTTTTGTTTTGAGACGTGATCTCCCTAGGTTGCCATGGCTGGCCCTGAATTCACTCTGTAGCTTCAGCATGTCTCAAATCAGTCCTCTGACATCTTGCATGAGCTTCACAAGAGGCTGAAAATAATGATGATGATGATGATGATGATGATATGTCTTCACTACCCAGCTGACAATTATCACTTTAAAAATCCTACCTGTAAGAACTGTTCCAATGACAACTATATTTCAGTGCAGTTTGGAGGGGACCAACATCAGAACTATAGCAGCATCCTTATTCTGCATCGAGGGGACCGAGGCCAGAGAGAGAAGAGACTGCTCAAAGTCAAACAGCAATTCACCAGACAGCTAGAAACTCACTGTCCTGGCTGCGATTAAACACCATGACCAAAAGCAATTCAGGAAGGGAAAGGTTTATTTCATCTTACAGCTCGTAGTCCATCGGGAAGAGAAGTCAGGCCAGGAAGTCAGGCAGGGACTGAACCAGAGACCACGGAGGAACACTGCTTACTCCCCTGCTCCTCATGGCTTGCTCAGCTTGCTTTCTTATATTACCCAAAGGTATTATATTACCTTTCTTATATTACTTGCCCAGGAGGGGTATCACCCACAGTGGGCTGGGCCTTCCCACATCAATCATTAATCAAGAAAATGCCCCACAGACAAACTGATGGGAGCATTCTCTCAGTTGAGCTTCCTTTTTCCCAGATGACTCTAGCTTATGTCAAAGTTGGAAAAAAAAACTAGTCAGGACTTTCCTTCCTTGGCTCTACTCCTGACAGATCCCACCATGGGCTTCCTCCCTATGGACTCCGAGGACCTATTCATTTTTGTCACGGATGTCACTGAGACGACAATTCCATGCCGAGTGACAGACCCCCAGCTGGAGGTGACACTGCATGAGAAGAAAGTGGATATCCCCCTACACATACCCTACGACCACCAGCGAGGTTTCATTGGTACATTTGAGGACAAGACTTACATCTGCAAAACCACCATTGGGGACAGGGAAGTGGACTCCGATACCTTCTATGTCTACAGCCTGCAGGGTGAGCTCCCTTTCTGGGGGAACAGCCCCTCGGTTTACTAAGTGCACAGCCTCATATCTCGTTGGATTTTCCTGTAGTTTTGGGAGGGAGCTAGTTAGCATTTTCTCCCTTTTATGTCTATGGAAACTGAGGCTCAGAGAAAGGATGGAGTTGGTCCACAGTCATAGTTCACTAAAGGCCAGTCTGGGCTTCATAAGGTGGGGACAAAGGCACAGGCTTGCAGACAGCTGGGTTTGGATCCCAACTTGGTCACTTCCCATTTGGACCACTTTGCACAAGACTCGTGGTCCCCATGAGCCTGATTCCCTCTCCTCCAATAAGATGAAGGTGGCGATGACTGCCTTCCTCACAGATTTGGGGGAAGGTAAAATAAAAGAGGTTAAGGTGCTAGCATGTGATAGGTGCTTGGTAAATGTCCCTGGGTTCCTAGAAGATTATGGCTTCTGAGATGGTTATCCCGTTGTCAGTGCCATGAAGAAAGAGATTCTGTCTGAGGTGTGCACTCCTCTAGCCCTAGTGTAGCATAGTGCTTGTATACAGTAGTGTTTAGTTTACTATTGATAGGACCCATGAATGAATCGTTCACAACAGCTACCCACTCCCATTCCCAAGCTCAGTGCTGGTGGCTGTTGATGATCTCCGTGGCCCTAATCTAATCTCCTCGCCCCACTCCAGTGTCATCCATCAATGTCTCTGTGAACGCAGCACAGACTCTGGTCCGCCAGGGTGAGAGCATCACCATCAAGTGCATCGTGATGGGCAATGATGTGGTCAACTTCCAGTGGACATACCCCCGCATGAAGGTACCACTGGGCCAGGGTTGGAAGGCAGGACAGACATCCCGGCTCGTACCAGCTTCTGATTTGGAAACTTGTCCTTGCAGAGTGGGCGACTGGTGGAGCCAGTGACAGACTACCTCTTTGGGGTGCCCTCCCGAATTGGCTCCATCCTGCACATCCCGGCCGCTGAGCTGAGTGATTCGGGAACCTATACCTGCAATGTCTCCGTGAGCGTGAATGACCATGGAGATGAAAAGGCCATCAACATCACTGTGATCGGTGGGTACCTGGGACTCAGCCCTCTACCCCACCCTGAGCTGACCAGACTCTGGCACAGGCTTGGGGTCTATTTCAGTACCAGATTCAAATAAAATGTAGCTTCAGCCCCAGACTTAGCTCTAAGCCCAACCTAGACTTCTCACCTAGCCAGTTCATCATCAACCCCTTGATGCCGGCCTTGGAAGTCCCATTGCCAAAGTCAACCTTGTACTAATTTGAAGTTCCGGTGCATCCTGTATGTAATATAGAGCCAGAACAGAAAACTTCAACCCCAGTCCCAGGCTCAGCACTGACCCCAACACTAAGAGCACCAAATTCCACTCCTGCTCCAATTCCAGACCAAGCTTGAACTCCTGGTCTGTTACCTCAAGAAGCCCTGCCCCTAGAAGGTACTTCTCTGACCTCTAGTTGACACAGGCCACCAGGAACACCCCACTAGCTGGATCCATACCCTCACTGGTGTCTGGGCATAGCCCCGCCCACAGGACCCACCCTTGACTGTTGTATACCTTCACAGAGAACGGCTACGTGAGGCTGCTGGGAACACTGGGTGATGTACAAATTGCTGAGCTGCACCGGAGCCGGACATTGCAAGTGGTGTTTGAGGCTTATCCGCCACCCACTGTCCTGTGGTTGAAGGACAACCGTACCTTGGGTGACTCCAGCGCTGGCGAGATGGTTCTGTCCACCCGCAACGTGTCCGAGACCCGGTGAGCACCAGCTAGTCCACTTGCTTTGCAAGTTTCAAAGCTGCCAGGGGGCCTTCAGATACCACAAACCTTTTTTGCCTGAGAATCTGCTGTGTGCTAGGCACATGCCAGCTGCCAGGGATGCTCAGGACCAGAGTAAGCCACTCTGCCCCTCCTGGAGGGGGAAACACACTGGTGGCTCGGCCGCTTAGGTTTAGTTACCTTTGCGATGAGAGGCGACAGCAGGTGGCAGCCAAAAGCAAAATGACTGGATGGAAAGCGGGTGTCCTTGAGGCAGACTGATCAGACTGTGCCCTTCTGAAGAGGGTGGGTTGTGGAAGAGGAATACGGAGATCCTCCCCAAGTTTTCCTCTTAGCTTAGTGGAACTGCCTGCGGGTAGGGATTCAGGAGACTTGTGTGGATGCTTACTCTGCTGCGTCACCCACGTGGTCTTGGCAAGCACATCCCTTCCCTGACAGACTATAGGAAGGCGAGGATGCTGTAGGGGTTTCTGAAGTTCTGACTGAAGTCCCCTGGCCTGGCCTGCTCCACAGGTACATATCCGAACTGACCTTGGTGCGTGTGAAGGTGGCAGAAGCTGGCGACTACACCATGCGGGCCTTCCACGAGGACGCAGAGGCCCAGCTCTCGTTCAAGCTGCAGGTCAACGGTAAACATCACCTCCCTTTCGCTCTCTCCTCCTCCCTCTTTCCCTCCCTCCCCATTCAAAACTTTCCCTTCCTTCTTTGCCCCCCTGGAACAAAGGAGGCTGCATTCTAGACAGCTGATCTGGTGTGTCCCCTTTCTGGGCCTTTGTTTCCCCAGCGGCAAAAGATGACCACCAGATTGTTTTGCTGTTCCCCCAAATCTGAGTCATTTATCAGTCAACACCACAATTTTACTTTGCTTATACAATTCATACTTTGATGAGTAATTTCAATATGGTGGTCTGTTCAGAGTTCTACATTTTATAGCTTGCATCCTAGTGGGGGGAAGGAGGAAGGTTAGGGTTAGAAGAGAAGTAACTGTAGGGGGCAGGGAAGGAGGGAGAGAGAAATAACACACACACACACACACACACACACACACACACACACA
>NC_022020.1:46886754-46889686 GCF_000317375.1 Microtus ochrogaster
AGACAGACAGACAGACAGACAGACAGACTGAGAGGAGCCTGGTGGTGAGGGTTGTAGTTTCCAGTGTGGCGATCAGGGTTGACCTCATTCTGGAGTCGGCCTTTGTGAGAAGACTTGAGGATGGAGAGCATTAGACAAGTGGATATTTAGGGAAGAGCACTCCAGATCATGCGTCACGTTGCCAGAGAAATAGCAGGAAGGTGGGTGTGGCCTGAATAGAGGGCTCTGGCATATATGGAGGGCATGAGGTCAGGGTAGAAATGGAGGAAGGATGGAGGGGGGTACTTGGGTGAGTGCTTGTGGGCTTGGTACAGCTTTGGCTTCCATTGCGACTGAAATGAAGGATTTGTGCACAGAAATGACAGGATAAAGACTTAACGATTTATCAATTAGCTTTCTAAAACTAAATCTATTTGAAAAACAAAATTTAGCATCTTGGTTGTAGATGTAAACTCAGTGTCATAGGACATAAATATAAAACAACCACTAAAGTAAAATCAGGAAAACAAAACAAAACAAAACAAAGCAATGCTGTCAAAGTCTAGCTTCATGAGCCTAGCTGCCCAGGGCCCTGGTCTCTGGACCTGTTCTCTCTTTGTTAAGGGAAGAGCAAGTCTCAGACTGATGTTAGAGACAGACTCTGAGCCTTGCCCTTTGAAGTTCCAGAGAGGAAGCTGTCACTTTTCACACTGTGGCTCCTGGTATATAACATTCCCCCTGTAGTCTCCTGCCTTGGGGAAATTCTGGAGCAAGTCCTCTGAGGTCTCTTCTGATCACCCCACTCCCTGACCCTGTACTTTCTGGCTGTTCAGTTCCTGTCCATGTGCTGGAGCTGAGTGAGAGCCACCCTGCCAACGGGGAGCAGACAATCCGCTGTCGTGGCCAGGGCATGCCTCAGCCAAACGTCACCTGGTCTACCTGCAGAGACCTCAAAAGGTGAGCATACCTGAGCCTCAGCCTTCCCGAACACCCTCATCTGCCTAGAATGACCCAGTGCACGGTAATCCAGACCAGACTTTTCTCCTGAGAGGTCCAGGCCACATCTTAGACCAGTCCTCTGCTTTCCTGGAGATACTGTGCATAACCTAATTAGCTCCTTTTCTTATCTTGACCCTGAGCCATCCTCAGCCCTGGAAGGTACAGGGTCTGGCCCCTAGAGGTGTCTAATTCATCCAGTAGTTGTTCTATCCCTAGTACATAGACATAGGATGAGTTCAGGGTTTGCCTCTAACCCTGATACACTGGTTAACCTTGAGGGTCAAATGAGTGAATTTTGCTATTGAGGAGTCTCAGTTCTGGAGTACTAGCACCCCCTGCTGGTCCATCTAGACAACACAGTAGGAACCTGCTTAAGAACCAAGCGGTCATAGAAATGAAACATCCTTCTCTATACACCACTCAGTGTACAGCCTGCTTTGAGCCTCGGTTCCCCCATCTGCAAAGGGGAACTAAGAGAGGATGCGAGCTATTGCCCCTGTGTCTCCTAGCAGGTGTCCGCGAAAACTGCCACCCATACCCTTGGGGAACGGTTCCAAGGAGGAGAACCAGGTAGAGACTAACGTGACTTTCTGGGAGGAGGAACGGGTATATGAGGTGGTGAGCACGCTGCGCCTGCGTCACGTGGATCAGCCGCTGTCAGTACGCTGCATGCTGCAGAACTCGATGGGCAGAGATTCGCAGGAGGTCACCGTGGTACCACATTGTGAGTGTCCCAGCTTTGGGTTGTTCTGATGACCTTTCACCCTTTCCTTGGTCCTGCTATGCCGAGCCTGCATGCCCAAAGTGGGTCAAGTCAGCATGCTCACAAAGCCCATAGGAACATAACAAAAGCCACCAGAGTATGTTCCTACGCACATCACAACGTATTATGTGGGCACAAGTGCACAAACACAGTCTATACAGAACAGACATGAAAAGCATTGATTCATGCGTAGGAAATGAACTGGTATGCATGATACATGATGTAAGCATGATGTAAACATGATGTAAACATGAGTGAGCTGATCTTGGGACTTGGGCATACACCCTTCATGTGCACATGCAATCTGTGCTGAGGATGCTTAATCCCTAGAGAACACATATGTTAGCATGTGCTCCTGCAAGCACAATACTGTCCGTGTATATAAAACTGCAGGGTATACTTTTGTAAGCTGTGTATATAAGCCTGCCCAAATCTAAGACTTGTATGTAATCCATGAAATGAATATCTACACACAGGTACATGTGGGAGTACAATCCCCATACATGTGTATAAACCATGCATGTACAAACCTTGTGCATGTGTGAAAATTGGCATGGTACATATCTGCACTCACATAGTTGCAACATATAAAACATTAAAAAGTATTGAGCACAAGTCTGTAGACACACACCTCCAGAAAATGTGTACAGCAGGTCCACATATGTGTATGGTTATTGCACATATAAACAGTGCTTGCCAGAGTCCAGATGTGTGTGTCCACTCATCCCTGCCCGCACACGTGTGTGCATGCTTCATCACTCACCTATTTCCTGCTCAGTAAGTTATGGGGACCCAAACTCATAGTACACAGGAGGCCAACAAAGGAGTAAACCAGCCTCCAGGAAGCAGCCCCAAGAGAGAAGAAGCTCTATGCTAACCGTCGGGTTGGGGAAGTACCCCAGGAAAAAGAAGCTTTACATCAAATGTTGAAAGATGGCTAATGTTAGCCTGGGAGGGGTGGTGTTGCAGTCAAGGACGCCTGTGGAAAAGCCTAGAGGTAGATTAGTTTCTGAGAAGTTCAAGGAAACAAGACCGTCTGGAAGGCAAGCTGTATGTGGATCTGAGGCAGGGGAAGTAATAGGGAAGGAAGTGGTAAGGAGTGGGGATACAGGATACAGAAGTCAGAAAAATCAGAGCTTCAAAAGGCATTTCACACACACACACACACACACACACACACACACACACGCA
>NC_022020.1:46889786-46902262 GCF_000317375.1 Microtus ochrogaster
CACACACACACACACACACACACACACACACACACAGGCTGCTCCACAGCCTTGTGCAAGTTTGTCTGTGTACATCCCTGTCACCTGCCCTAGAAGATGAGTGAGCTTTATAAATAACCTATTGGGCTGGAGAGATGTTTAGGGCTTAAGTGCACTCGCTGCTCTTCTAAAGGACCTCAGTTGCATTCCCAGCGCCATGCCAGGGGGCTCACGACCACCTGTGGCTCCAGCGCCCATGGATTTAATGCTTTCTTCCATTAGCATCCACACACGTGGCATTCAGGCACACAAATGCACACATATACACGTACATAAAAATAAAACACAATTATTTTCCCCACACTCTCGTATGTGCACATGCATCCTTGAGCAAGTGGGCAGAGCAGAGTGTGCACAGCCTGACATATAGACCCACTCTAGGCCTTAGTAAAGACAGGAGAAAAGTCATTGTGTGACGCCTGGACAGGACACCGTGTACTATCACACAGAGGATGATGATTCTGATGGATCCCTGGAGGGTGCAGGCTCCCTTTGCAAGACTAGGACATGGGGCTGTCGGGAAGAGAGGACAAAGATGTCAGCCAGTGACCCTCAGAAGGAAAGGATGTGGAATGAGCCAGAGGAAGGCTCCTTGGGGAACAGAGGAGGGCAGGAAGGGGACATAACGAGGAAGAAGCAAGTTCCCAGAAGACAACAGCTATTGCTAAAGTGGGGGAAGGACAGGGGTTCAACCAGGGTGACTGGGTAGCAGCAAAGCTGAAACCTTGGGCTAGAGAAGACTCAGGGCTCAGGGGACCCAGGCAGAGCTGTGTGTTCACTTCAGTGCCCTGGATAGTGCACTCTATGACCGCCCTGTCACACACACCAGCTGTTCCCCAAGGAGGGGCTGGGAGGAACAGACTCTTCAGGGTGTGGACTCTTCAGGCTGCTGAAGTTCAGGGTTGGATTTTTCGAGCAGTCACTTAGTGAATGCCTCAACCATTTGGTTAGAAATGGCACCTAAATCTATGACCCAGGCATGACAACCCACCAGGGCATCAGCCTGGAAGGAAGGAGGGCATGGCCTGGTCCTTGGGGTGCCTAATGCCGTGAGAGGCACAGAGAATGACCAGGAACCGGAAGAGGGTTTTCAGTAGCCTAGCAGGATGATGCAAAGGCCAGCCTGAGCCCGGCCATGATCTGAGAAGGGGGATTATTGAGGGGCACTGGGGTTTGCAGGTAAGGCCAGAGCGAGGGTCCTGAGGCCAGCTATCTAGAGAGTAAGGTCTTCTGTGCTAGGCAGAGCAAGTCCAGTGGATCTGTGATGCCCACAGCATGGTGGGGAGAGCAACTGCCAGCCGCTGTTTGCTTACGGCTACTCTGGTCTCTGTCTTTAGCCCTGCCTTTCAAAGTGGTGGTGATCTCAGCCATCCTGGCTTTGGTGGTCCTCACCGTCATCTCGCTCATCATTCTCATCATGCTGTGGCAGAAGGTAAGCGCCTCTAGCCTGTAGGTGCAAAGTAATACCCCTATTTCCTCATGGTCTGCCCTGAATGTCACACAGTCTTTCACATATGAAGGACCTAGCATGGAGCTCAGCTGACTCAGAGCAGCACTGGGTCCCCATTTCCCTCCATCCCCAGCGGGCTCTGCTGACCCCAGGCCTGCTGCAAGTGGTCCAGGACTGACTCCAGACCCCTGCTCTTTCCTCTGCCTAGGTCTTTCCTGTTCAATCCAGTCTCGGGACAAATGGCACTTTGTGGGTGGACTACCCTGGCCCCATGATTCTTCCAGCTCTTACCCATGAGTCACTAGAATGCAATCTGACCCCACGAATCTAAAGTTGCAATGCTCTGTTCTGACATTTTCCCGTTCTGTAGCTCCAAACGCTTACAATTCCCGAATTGGGACTTTGGTGCCCTTCATCCTGTCATTATAAGATTCCAATCCTGTGACTCCAGCATCTAAGATTTCCACATTCAAAGGCTGCATCCTTTTGAGATCCCACAGAGACAGACCCGACATGGGGAGGGCCCCCCACATTTGACATCTGAGGAGTAACTGGGCCTCAGGGAGAAGCTGATAAAGCCATTCTAGTGAGTGAGGGCCACCCTGTCAGCTGCTCTCCAGAGGCAGCGTCCTCAGGGTATCTCAGCCACACTTTCCACCTTCCGGGGCACCTTAGTGCCAGTTGCCTCTGAACTCATGGAGACCTTGGGTTTGCTGGTCACTCGATGTATCCCTTTAAATAAATTCCCGCCCTCTCTTGGTCTCAGAGTCTCCTGTCCCATCTGCCATCTAAGGGCTGGACCTGATAGACTCAAGGCCAAAGATGCCCTCTGACCAACCAGCTCATCTGTTGGTCTTGTCCTGCAGAAACCACGCTATGAGATCCGATGGAAGGTGATTGAGTCTGTGAGCTCTGATGGCCACGAATACATCTACGTGGACCCTGTACAGTTGCCTTATGACTCCACCTGGGAGCTGCCACGGGACCAGCTCGTGCTCGGTCAGTCCTAAGAAGTCTTTGGTGGCAAAGGAGACCCTGAGATCTGCTCCCAGCATGGTTACGACTAGCTGAGGCCCAGAGCTGATATCTTGTCTTCTCTGGCTCTCAGTATCCTCTCTATATGGCGAAGACAAGATGATCCCTGATAGCACAGAAGCCCTAGGAACCTGAGATTGATATGGGGCCCCTCCAGGCCAAAGAGGAAGTACCAGAGATAGGCTGGGGAGTCTGAGGCAGATGCAGGGGAGCTGTGATTTCCTGAGGAGGCAGGAGGTCTTCTAGTGGCTCTAGGGGAGGCAGACAGCAGGCAGGATCTAGAGGAGACCCAAAGGATGGGAAGCTTCCTGAGAGGGAGCACAATGAGGTGGTTGGAAGGATGACCTAAGAGAATAGTCCCCTGTTCTGAGTGGGAAGATGAGGTAAGGATCCTAGTTCCCAAGAGCTGAGAGTTTCTTTCCATCCCAGGACGCACGCTAGGCTCTGGGGCCTTCGGACAAGTGGTGGAGGCCACAGCTCATGGTCTGAGCCATTCACACGCCACCATGAAAGTGGCTGTCAAGATGCTGAAATGTGAGTCTTGAAACATGAGCCAGCCCCCTTCCTCACACCTAGGGTCCCACTCTGCCTTACCCTTCCCTGTACATTTGGTTTCTTCTGAAGGGCCCTGGTCCTGGATTTGTGAGACAGAAAGGCTCCTCACCGTTTCCTCTTTGGATTCCTCTTTTTTCTCTCCCCTCCTTCCACTTTCTTCCTGCTCCAGTGAGGTCCTCACCCCCCCAGGACACTAGTCCTACATCAGAGTGGGACAGAGTAGGCCCTGGTGGGGCCCACCCAGACTGAGCCCCTTTCTCTCCTCAGCTACAGCCCGAAGCAGTGAGAAGCAAGCCCTCATGTCAGAGTTGAAGATCATGAGTCACCTCGGACCCCACCTGAATGTGGTCAACCTGCTGGGAGCCTGTACCAAAGGAGGTACTCAAGCCACGCCCCAGAGGACTCTGAGGCTCCTCTTTTTCCTGTTCTCAGTCCGCCACCAGCAGGACACTCTCGTGGGAGTGTCCACACACCTGCTGCCCAGCACACTAACTGGTGACCCACTGGGCTGCTGACAGTTATAATAGTGGTATTGTTTTACTTTTACTTCACTATCCCAGATTGCCACGCATCGCGGCCCTGGTCTGCGCCCTATGCGCTAGACCCCAGTTTGCGAGCTTTGGAAAAGGAAGGGGCTGGAGGTTGAGAACACACACGCAGAGACAGACCGACATGCAGACCTTTAAACACTGACACCAAAGCACCTCTTTATTAGCACCGTGTAGGCTTAAATACCCTGCGGTCAATGGCCAACAGGTGAAAATCCCATCCTCTGATCCTCTAGGCTAGGCACAGCTTCTAGTAACTTCAATTAGAAGGCTCTAGCAGGGAAGAGCAGCTGAAGGCCAGGACTCATTAGTCCCAATACAAGATGAGTTCAATTTTTGTTTTTAGAAATAAATTTATTTATTTATTTATTTATTTATTTATTTATTTATTTATTTATTATGCATACAGTGTTCTGCTGTCCTGTATGCTTACAGGCCAAAAGAGGGCACTAGATCTCATTATAGGTGACTGTGAGCCACCATGTGGTTGCTGGAAATTGAACCCAGGACCTCTGGAAAAGCAGCCAGTGCTCTTAACCACTGATCCATCTCTCCAACCACTGGGTTTGGTTTTAGAAACTCAGAATCACGATACCTTCAGGGCAGAGAGATTCTTGGGGCCACTAGTTCCAGCAGCTTCCAAACCCAAGTCTCTCCGGACATTATTTTCTTCAGATTCTGAAGTTTTCTGTGAGTCCATGCTTGCCTGTATGTCTGTGCACTATGTGTGCCAGGTGCCTGAGGCAGCCAGAAGAGGGCATCAGACCCTCTGGAACTGGAGTTACAGATGGTTGTGAGCCATCGTGTAGGTGTGGGGTATGGAACCAGGGTCCTCTGTGAGAGCTCTTAACAAGGCTCCTAACTACTGACCATCTCTTCAACCTCCATTTTTGTATTTTCGCAATACATTTTGGAAACCGTGGGAAAGTAACAGCCTCTACGGCTTGGAGACAGCAGAGCCCATCAGCGGGCAAACCAGGAACTGGCTTTTGTTCACATGGGTGTTGAAAGTCACTTTGGCCATCGTGTTTACTTGAGGGTTTGGTTACCCTTGGGCTGTGGACATAGTAATAATAGTGAAGTTGTTGCCATTTGCAGCTGCCTATTGTGAGATCTGGGATTTTCCTTGGTATTGTGTAATCTGTCTAAATACAGAAGTACATTGCACACAGAGCGTTGTCTGTGCCTGTACTGGGCATATTTCAAAAGTGTCTTCATCTTTTGGGTGGCTTTAAGTGCGTTGAACTTAAGCGTAACTGGTAAATGGTGCTGACAGAGACGTTTACCTACTTCATGTAGATCAGAATCCAAGAGTCTGAGAAGAGCAGCAGCAACTGATGTCATAGGCTTGCCCCGTGCCGAGCCCTCAAAGACATCATCTCAGGGGTCTTCATGTCAACCCCAAGGGTGGGTGTTGTTAGCCCCTGGCTAGAAGGGCAAAAGAAGGCCCTGAGAGAGTAATAGCTTACAGTCACAGAAGGCAGAGAGAGGACCCAGGTTTGCAAGGTGCCAGCCCTCTTTGCCATCTTGCCATCTGTGTCTCCACACCCAAGACTCTTGATTGGCCTTGTGGCCATGCTGGGAAGAATGAGGCCTCTCCCAGAATCCATCCCTGAGCCTGTCCTTCTGCAGGGCCCATCTACCTCATCACCGAATACTGCCGCTACGGTGACCTGGTGGACTACCTGCACCGCAACAAGCACACCTTCTTGCAGCGCCATTCCAACAAGCCATGCCCACCCAGTGCTGAGCTCTACAGCAATGCCCTGCCAGTGGGGCTCTCCCCACCCAGGTATGAGGGAGGGAGCCCCGAGTGAGGACCTGCCAAGCATATGGGCACTCGTGTTCAGAAGCCCAAAGATGAGGGTGTGAGCGTTGGGGCAGAGTCACTTCCCAGAGACAGGGTCGTAACCAGGCAGACGATGATGATGGGAAGGAGAGAGGGATCAATTGTTACTCCATATCATCTCAGTGAGGCAGGCTCCTTCCTAACCCTTCTGAAGATGTGACTCCTTGAACCCACATGCCATTCTCGTGTCATGGGTGTCCTTTTTTCTTGCCTTAGGGACCTAGGGGCAGAGGCAGTGATAAACTGAGAGCCAGACTCTAAGATGCTATATACTAGGCTCTGGGCCTTTGCTCCCTACCCTCCACAAGCCAGCCTCCCCAATTCTCTACAGGCAACACAACTCTGTCTTCTGATTATTTCATAAGGAACATTTCTTATTTTGTTTTTCATTTGTTTGTTTAGTTTTTGTTTTTTAATTTATTTATTTTCATTTTATTGGTGTTCTGCCTGTATGTATGTCTGTGTGAGGGTGTTGGATTCTGGAATTACAGATAGCTGTGAGCCACCATGTGGGCACTGGGAATTGAACCTGGGTGTTCTGGAAGAGCAGTCGGTGCTCTTAACCACTGAGCCATATTTTCAGCCCCGCTTACTTTGTTTTGTTGTTGTTTGTTAATTTAAAAAAAAGATAATAACTTTGCAAAAGTGTACTCAGGGATATGAAAATGCACCCGGTCCTAACACTGTGACGTGTTCCTGCACATGTGTGTTTGGTTCCACTATTCCCTGGGGAACTGAGGCTGTACCCGATGGGTCCAGGTGAGGCCTCGTTGCCACCCTAGACTGTGCACCTCGCTGCTCTGTAGGTGTAGATAGGTACTGGAAAGGCCCAGAAAGGAACTGCTCTGCAAACCCATGTATGACCCTTTCCCTGGCTGCTGTAATTACTCCTGGCTGTGAACTCTGAGAACATGTGAAATTGAAGTTTGAAATTTATGCCCTGGCAATGCTGAAGCATGCGTGGGCAGCCCATATATGGCGGCTCTGTTGAATTTGTCCATATTGGTCTAAGTTGATGATGATGACTGACCAGGTCTCTTCCTCAAGAGGGCGCCAGATGTCATTATAGATGGTTGGGCGCCACCATGTTGTTGCTGGGAATTGAACTCAGGACCTCTGGAACACGGGCTGGGTCTCATATCATCCCTGCAGCCCCAGGGTCCAGCTCAGGGCCACACAGATTAGTTGGAAGGGTTGATTCAGTCATGTGTATTGTGGCGGCAGACCGTAGGACAATGGGAACAGTGGCTGAGGAGATCTACAGATGGCCAGGCCACATGGGCTCAGGCTGAGCAAGGGCCAGGAGCAGGAGGGAAGAGAAATCCATGGCTTCTCCTGACTCCACCCTCTCACCTACAGCCATTTGTCCCTGACTGGGGAGAGCGATGGCGGCTACATGGACATGAGCAAGGATGAATCTGTAGACTACGTGCCTATGCTGGACATGAAGGGAGACATCAAATATGCGGACATCGAGCCCTCCAACTACACGGCCCCTTATGACAACTATGTCCCATCTGGTAAGTGGATGTGGTGCTGGCACACGTGTGCAGGCTCACCCCGTGTGCACGGTGACGCGTTCCTTTCAAAGTCCCTCATGTGCTCAGTCTTGTGACAACCCTGGAAGGCAGAGAGCTCATTTCATGCATGTGGAAACTGAGGCCAGCTGCCTGCCCAGTGCTTCTGTGCAGTGGAGCCCTGACCAGAGTCCTGTAACTGGCTCTAGAAGCATGCACCCTCTGGTAAGAGGGGAAGAGCGGGTAGAGGTGGCCTTCTAGGGCCTGGAGGAAAACACATGTGCTCTGGGTTGGCTGTGTGATCATCTAATGTCCTGAGAAACAGGCAGGCAAGCCTTAGCTGGTGGTTTCGGGACTAGGGCTTTTCTTGCCAGTAAGGACAGTGAAAGCAGAAGAGGTTTAGGTTAGACACTTAAAAACTCGTTCTTGCCAGGTGGTGGTGGTGAACGCCTTTAATCCCGGCACTCGGGAGGCAGAAGCAGGCGGATCTCTGTGAGTTCAAGGCTAGCCTGGTCTACAAGAGTGAGTTCCAGGATAGGCCTCAAAGCTATAATGAAACCCTGCCTCTCAAGACAAAGCCAACCAACCAACCAAACAACCAAACAAACAAAACAAAAACAAAACTCATTCTCCTAAGGGAACACTTAGAAAATCAGTAACCATTTGTATTGAACTCTCAGTCACCCACAGGCCTAGAAGACAGGGGTCTTCTAGGCCTGTGGTGTACACAAAGTAACCCATAATCCTCTGCGCTCTCTAGCCCCTGAAAGGACCTATCGGGCCACCTTGATCAATGAGTCTCCAGTGCTTAGCTACACAGACCTCGTGGGCTTCAGCTACCAGGTGGCCAATGGCATGGAGTTCTTGGCATCTAAAAACGTAAGTGTGGTCCTGATGGGGAAGGCAGAATTATGGGGGGAGGGGTCATCTAGCCAACTAGACTCTCCCACATCTATGGGTGAGATAGCTCCCAGCCCTCTGGTGGGCAGGGCATTGAGAAACCCCACATCCGGGCAGGCACGGATTTTTCCTAAATCTCTGTCCCAGAGGATCTTCTCCACAGTTGCCCTTTAGCCTCAGCCCCCCTTTTCCCTGACCCAGTGTGTCCATCGAGACCTGGCGGCCAGGAACGTGCTCATCTGCGAGGGCAAGCTGGTCAAGATCTGTGACTTTGGCCTGGCTCGAGACATCATGCGTGACTCAAACTACATCTCCAAAGGCAGTGTGAGTGCCTTCATCATCCGTGGGGTTGTCCCCAGGTGTCTCTCACCCTAGACATGGTTTTCTCCTGATTCATGTGACCTCAGCTTGGTTGGGGGCCACTGGTAGCTTATCCTACCAGCAGAGATGTCAATGCTGCCTACCTATGAGCAGGGACAGGACAAGGAGCCTAGCTTTGTGCACAGTGGAGAGAGACTGGGAGAGGGTCAGGACTATCACAGCAGGGGCCAAGGAACCAGCGACAGTGGGCTTGGGGTAAATAGGAAGGGAGTATAGACATCCCTGTTTTAGGAGATGTAAGGTCAAGGAGCATAGAAAAGAGCCCAGAAGATGTGGTAAGATAGGTTGTCTTGAAGCCCAGGGGTAGAAGGGCTACAGACCCCAGAGACCAAAGAGAACTCCTGGCCATGACCATGGCTGCTCACGTCTCTGCACAGCACACCCTAGAGTCTTCCCCCAGGAACACAGGCTGCCATGTCTTTAGCTAGTGAGTTAGGAAACAACTGCACAGCGCTCTAGCCAGGAATGTGCTTAGAGCCGTGGAGCGGAGTGAGATGGAATTGGTGTGGGAGATGCTGGGCCTCCTCCTTCCCAGGTGAGGTGGGGTTGAGAGACTGGCCACGAGGACCCTCCGTGCACTCAGTACCTGCCTTGCCCTTGCAGACCTTTCTGCCTCTAAAGTGGATGGCCCCAGAGAGCATCTTCAACAGCCTCTACACCACGCTGAGTGACGTGTGGTCCTTCGGGATCCTGCTGTGGGAAATCTTCACGCTGGGTGAGCCGCTTCTTCTCCCGGCCCCAAGCTATACCCCAGAGCAGCTACCCTCTTGCTCCTCCCTCCCTCCTGACTGCTCCTCAGGCTGGAAGCAGGGGACTGTGGGGCAGACACTGGAACATGAGCAGGGACTCAGGAGCAAGTCCAGGCTGTGCCTCTCTTTCCATTGCATGGGTTTGGCAAGTTCTTAGCCTATTCTGGGTTTCTATCTTCCCATCTAAGCATCAAAGGAGTTAGACATATCAAAAGGCATGCTTGAAGCCAGCTATAATGGTGTACATCTGTAATCCCAATACTTGGAAGTCAAGAAGATGGAAAGTTTCAGGCCAGCTTGGGCTACACCGAGACTCCATAAGCACAGACACAGACCCTGCTTGGGTAGCATTGCTTCTCTAGTTCCATCTCTGACTCCAATGCCAAGGGAATTGTGTTCTCGTATACACCAGGACAGTGTGCCTGAGAGGACACTCTGCCGCTTCCCACTTGCTGAGACACTAATGTCCCTATCTCTGTTCCATGACAGGTGGCACCCCTTATCCAGAGCTGCCTATGAACGACCAGTTCTACAATGCCATCAAGAGGGGCTACCGCATGGCCCAGCCCGCTCATGCCTCTGACGAGATGTGAGTGGAACCTTGTGCACTTGGGAAGGATCTGAGGGTTAAGAGGGTGTGCATCTCCAGCTCAGAGGCTAGACACATCCTGTTAGAACTGGATCAAACTGTTCAAAATGGCACCATCAGAAAGTTCTATCCCAGCCCAGGTCTCCACTTTCTCAAGGCTGGTTTCAAATTCAAGCCTGTCCTGTTCATGTGATTGCCGTTAGTACTGCCCTAACATCTTACTGCTTGCATTGCTCCAGGAAAAGACTCAAAACTGACCTTTTTAAAAGTGTATGAGTGTTTTGCCTGCATGCCTGTGTGTGCATCGCATCCATGTCTGATGCCCTCAGAGATCAGAAGACGGTGTCAGATCCTCTGACACTGTGAGCAACATGTGGGTGCTTGGAATCGAACCCAACTACTCTGTAAGAGCAACAAGTGCTCTTAACCATTGAGCCATATCTCCAACCCGACCCAGAGGTGAACTTTAAGGGCTCAGTTTGGTCACATGCCATCAGATCCAGGCCTGAGCTGGGAAGATGAAAATCCCTTTTAGACAAATTCGGGTCACGTGCTCACCATGGCATCTTGGACCACACAAAATCACATGGGTGAGGGAAGCCGGGAAGACTTCCCAAGGGATCGGTGAGAAGCAGTGATGGTGTTAACAATGATGCGGCTCCTTCCCAGCATCTTCTGCCTCCACCTTGCTCTGAACCCTACTGCATGGCCCTGCCTCTAAGGCAGAGACTCTGACCCTCTCTCTGCCTCCCTCAGCTATGAGATCATGCAGAAGTGCTGGGAAGAGAAGTTTGAGACTCGACCCCCCTTCTCCCAGCTGGTGTTGCTCCTGGAGAGGCTGCTGGGCGAGGGTTATAAAAAGGTATGGAGACAAGGTGGGTGGGAGACAGAGTTCTGGTCCCAACCCTGTGCGCTGGGCCTGGGGTGATGCGCTGGTATTTGGGAGGAAATATTCTTCACTTGGCCTCAGTTTCCTTGCTGGTACTAGAAAGAGTCATGTCAGAGCCAGGAGTTTATTTTAGTAGAAACAAGATGTGGAAGCCGATGAATTTGACCCAGGGAGGTGCAGACAGTTGCTAATCCTGTCAAACCTGCGCATCATGACAACCCTGGGTGCTCCTTCAGAAGTGTGAGCAACCCTAGGCTCTCCTGAGTCCTCACACCAACCACTTAAACCCAGGTTTATACGAGGCCAGTGGAGCGAGTCTGTCCTGACCTTGGCTTCTTACTTCTTCCCATCTGGGGAGATCAAGGCAGAACAGACTCACCACTATCTCATAGCAAGGGACGCTGACCCCCAACCCCAACAGACGGCTATGGGAGACCACAACAGGATAAGATTCCATATCAGCAGGATGGAGGGGGGAGGACTTTGGACTTTCCACAGGGCAGGGAACCCTGACTGCTCTTCAGACTGGAGAGGGAGGGGAAGAGGAGTGAGGGGAGAGGGAGAAGAGTGGGAGGAAGGGGGGGAATGGGAGGCTGGGAGGAGGCAGAAATTTTTTTTCAATAAAAAAAAGATTCCATATCAGTTACTCTGAAGTGGGGTAGGAGCAAGGGTCATGGTGCTGCCGGACTACCTGCCCTTCCCTCCCTAGGGGACTCTGAGCATGTGCTTTGTCTTGGGATACCAAGCAGGAAGGCAGCTCATCGGTGTGGCTTTGAGCAGAACCCCTTTCATGTGTACTGGGGGAGAGGGTCTCTAGGATGTTGCCTGTCTCTCACCCAGTTTTTTCCTTCTCTCCCTGTCCTGTGGAGCAGAAATACCAGCAGGTGGATGAGGAGTTTCTGAGAAGTGACCACCCAGCCATCCTGAGGTCTCAAGCCCGCTTGCCAGGGTTCCACAGCCTCCGATCTCCCCTGGACACCAGCTCTGTCCTCTACACCGCTGTGCAGCCCAACGAGGGTGACAATGACTACATCATCCCCTTGCCTGACCCCAAGCCTGATGCTGCTGATGAGGGCCTCCTGGAAGGTTCCCCCAGCCTTGCCAGGTAGCCACCCTAACCCTTTGTTCCCAGACATCATGCGAATAGTGCTTGTGTTTCTCTGTCTGTGTGTGCGCATGTGCGTGTGCACGAGCATGCGTGTGTGTGTGTGCACACGAGCATGCGTGTGTGTGTGTGTGTGTGTGCATGAGCATGTGCACACGCTTACTACACTCGCCACAGAAAAACTGACAGCTAGCTAGAGAAAGGACTAACTCCTGCCCAGTGGCCAGCAGAGGCTGGAGTTTATTCAGGCCTTGAAGCCACAGGTGGAAAGGGCATTCTAAAATGAAATAAGATGTTCAAGAACCCATTTGCCAGGTAGCTCTTCCTTTTAAAGGTGCACCCAGCGGACTCTTCTCAGGCACTATGTTAGTCCTGAGCACAGAGAGGAAACATTTAACACTTCCTAGCTGCTAGTGTGGGTCATGGCTGCTCTTCACACCATGTCCAGAGGGCTCCAGAGAACTTGGTTGTAGGAGATGGAGGTGCTGCAAATTCAGCTTAGAATTCAGACAGGGGAAAAGACCCACGGTCTGCCTTGGGCTGTGGCAAGTCCATTGTGGGGTGGGCTCTAGGGCAGCCTTATTGCTTCCTAGACTGATGTCAAGCTGGAGCGGGGACTCCCCAAATCAAAATTCAGCCCATGGAGGAGTGGAAGGAGACATGCTGGTTTTCATTTCTAGCCTGTCATTATGAAAGGTGAACAGGCCTTGCCTCTGTGAGCCTCCATTTCTCCATAGGAACTCGCAGTACATGTAGGCCTTAGCAGGCCCTGAAGGCAGGTGGGGATGAGAAAGGATCTCGAGAGCTTGGTGGTCCTGCCCTCAAGTTCCGGCTTCTGTACTCCATCACTGTGTATTGGGGAATGATGAT
>NC_022020.1:46902537-46913599 GCF_000317375.1 Microtus ochrogaster
GAAGTCAACACTTCCTCGACCATCTCCTGTGACAGCCCCCTGGAGCTCCAAGAAGAACCACAGGCAGAGCCCGAGGCAGACCCAGAGCAGCCACAGGGTTCGGGCTGCCAGGAACCCCTGGCTGAAGCAGAGGACAGCTTCCTGTAGGGACTGGACCCACCCCACCCTGTCCAAAACTCCCGTATGCCTCCCAGCACCCAACCCTCCTGGCCTGGCCTGGCCACCAAGCTGTTGCACTGCCACCAGCTGCTTGAAGAAGGACCCTGGTGTGCGGACCCAAGGTCCAGGGACCAATTTAGCTTAGGAGGCAAGAGAACTGTGGGGATCGAGTCTCTGCCTCTGGAAGGCCATGAGACTCTGAGCCAGAGCTCCTCCAAGGGATTCAGTTTCCCCAGATGTAAGAGGAAGAGTTGGGCTTGGCTCTCAGACAGGTATGGAGCCTGGATTCCTGGAGAGAGTTCTGGGTGTAAGGCGGTGTGCTCATGATTTCCTCCTATCTAGCCAGCTGGATCACTCCACTTCAATCTTCACAAGAACTGGGCAAGAACCTGGTGCCTGGCTCCTGGTCAAACAGAGGCCAGCCTCGGTCAAGGTCCTGCCCTGGTGCCAATCTTAGGTATCCTAGGCCCAAGCTGGTCTGGGGCCAGCCATGCTTGATGAACATGGTTAGGGGTGAAGGCAGAGCTGAGTACAGGATGCTCTGGCCTGCATCCCTCAGGGCACAGCTGGCCACAAGAAGTACCCATGCCTTTCGTCCTCCTCAGTGCTGGAGCGTGTCCCTCCTCACTCTCAGCTGACCTGCCCACCAGAGTCTGCAGGCCCTCTAATCCACGCCTGGGATATGCCTCACTGAAGTGAGCTGTATCTCCCTGAAGTGTGCCTCGCTGGGAGCCCTAACTCTGCACTGGACTTGCAGTGAGACCTTGGAGGGTGCCTTGTTCTCTCTGGGTACCAGTTTTCTTTCCCCTTTGAAAAATGAACAAGTTGGACTCATTGACTCTGAGTGCCCTGTCAATACTATAATTCCAGAGTGCCCCAGGGATTTGCAGTTATCCGGGCAAAGTGGGGTCAAGTCCCTAAGCCACCTCTCTGGGAGTCAGCTGAACTCTGGAAAGACTCCAGAAACACCACATCTGGGGATTCAGGAACTGAGCCTCTTCTTCAGGTCCCCAAGTGTAACTGGCCAGGCCTTGACTTGGCCTAACAGTCAGCGTCCTTGGAAAACCCCCTACAGCTATCCTGAGGACACAGAAGGACCACGAGACCCTGCTTATACCATGGTAAACTCTGGAGTCAGCAAGAGTGGCAGAGAAGGCAAGCCAGGTCACCTCAGGCCACTGTCACCAGGAGTGTGGACAGACCTGATGGAGAGTGAGTGAGGACAGAGGGAGGCTTGAAGTGGACATGAGAAGTAGATGCTATGGGGGCTGCCATCTTGACTGGCAGCTGTCCGAGGCCTCAGGCAGCACCACATGGGAATGTTTCCATCACTGGCTTCTCACTAACCCTGAACCAATGGACACTGGAGGACCCTGGGGAGTGAGGGATGGGATGGGACAGTGTAGCAGAAGTCAGCCCTTCTGGGGGCCCTCCCATGCTGGGTTGCTGGCTGGCAGCTCCCTGCCCGGAGCAGCAGAGGTTGCTGGAGGATGAAGAGCACTGCTCACAACGGTACCAAAGATGTAATCACCTAGGTTTACAAGTACTTGTAGGACTCACAATAACCCACATTTAGACACCGGAAGTGCTATTTTATATGCTGTTAAGTTTTCCTATCTGTACTTTTTTTTTTTAAGGAAACAAAATGTAATATTAAACTTGGTGCTTCTCACTGAGAGACTGTTCTCTTGGGTTTCAGTCTATGTGTCCAGGATTGAGGAGACAGTTTGTTCCCGATAGGTCCGTCCCTTTGGCTCCGACTCACAGTTACCTTTTTTAAAAAGCGAGTTTCATTTCCTCCCCTCCTGGGAAGTGGTTGGGTGACCACCTAGGCCTTGTGCTTGGGTTTCCAGGTGTGAAGCGAAGCGAGACTTTTCTGATCGTGGTATCTGGAAGGAGAGTGTGGGCTTACAGAGATGCCCAAGCCTTCTCCACCCTGCCCGCCTCACCATGTGCTCTGGCTTTGGCCACTAAGCTGAGTCACCCTCCCTGTCCCACTTCTTGCTGCCCACAGCCAGATTTGAGCTGGGGTAGCTTATGGAGAGGTGCTTACCAGAGTCCGAATCCTAGGTCCTTGAGAGTCGTCCCTGGAACCCAGGTAGGAGCAGCTCAGACCGAATACTCAGGAGGGCCAGAGAGCAAGAGAGAGAAAGGAAGGATTAGGGGTGGGGGAGAGATGAAGTGCTGAGGGGCAGTGTGGTGGAGTAGGGCAGCAGGAGGGGAAGAACCACGCTGGCTGAGGACAGAGGGGTGCAGACCCAGGTGGTTTCAGCATCCCAGAGATTATGGAGTCAGCGTATCTATTGCATCAGATAAGCAATCTGGTTCCTGCTGGGTCCTGGCTTTAGGTTATTCTGATCGCAGCCTCCAGTACACTGGCCTGTGGGACACTGACAGCAGCTCAGAACCAGGGACATTAGAGCTTCCGGGACAGGCAATGGGGAAAGGGTTCCAACTTAGGCTGGGGTTCCCAGACCCTCCCACCTCAGCTGTTTGGCGGGGCCACTTGAGATGGGAGCAAGTTTCGCCTGAGGCCTGTCATTCCTTGTTGTCTGTCCGGCCTCCCCTCACTCTGTGTGAACTGAGGGGAGGGCATCTCTGGATTCTGGAGCTTCACGCTGTGGCTCCCAGGGTGAGTAAGAGTGGAGTTATGCTATGCGATAGCCCTGACTCACAGACAGCTGCTGGCTCAGAGGCAGCTGAGACACAGCAGGGGAAACCACCTGACAAGAGAACCTAGCTGCACACTGCTACTTCTCTCGGGACTCCTAGCTTTAGAGGACACCCCAAGGCGGTGACACCCTTCTACCCTGGCTGTGGTAGGCACGGAATAAAGCAATATCCCAATCTGCCTTGCAAAAAGCAAAACTCACATTTCAGACAAGACTTTCTGTGTCTGGGATGCCCTTACCCTGGTCTTGGAAGTCAGGAGCCCCAGCCGCCCATCCTAGACTGATTCTTACAGACTGGAGGTGCACGACACCCCTCAGACCTTAGTTTCTCCATGGTGTATGGAACTGTCAAGGTTGGCTGCCATTCACCCAACAGCAGGTATGCCAACGCTGGCTGGCTGTAGCATGTGCGTTATCTTCTCGTCCCCATCTCAATCTCATGGACACCGTACTTAGTCCAAGTGAGACGAGAATCCCAAGCGACTTTCCCGGTGTGGTTGCTGTGCCAAGCTGACAAGAAAATGTGGTCTGGTTGTCTTCCACCTCAACTTAGGTGGGAAAGGAAGCAGGTATCTGACAGCTGGGGACCCAATTCTTGTCTCCTGACTCCAGGTCTTTCTGGATCTGTGTGTCCCCTAAAAGAATGAGTTAAAAGTGCTGGGTAGAAAAGGGGGGAGGTGAATGACCTGTAGTGCCACCAGCATCCAAGGGGAACCCAGCTAAACACAGCTTGGGAGTGCCCATCAGAGCCCCAGGGGTCTCTACACAGAATGGATTCTTGACTTCCAGAGAGCAACGGGGTTTTAGAACAAGTCAAAATGCAACAAAATCAGAGTGTCCTGACTAGGCAGAAGGGCAGACCCTTGAAGAGCAGTGTGTGCGCCAGAAGAACACACATAAAGGCTCCAGCAGCAGCTGTGGAAGGGATCTGAGCTCTTGGAGTTACACTGTTTAAGGCAGGTAGCCCATAACTGAGGCGAGGGGGAAGAAAGTGTGCTGTCCTCGTCACATCTTTACTGGAAACGTCTTTATATTAACGAATGGAATCGCAGGGTGGCTCATGCAGTTACTTCATCAGGCATCCATTCCAGGAAGAACTTCAGCTAAGACAAAGACTTAAATTCACCTGCTTCTGCCTCTACTGGGATTAAAGGCAGGTACCACAACGCCTACTTTTTTTTAACTTAAAAAAAAAAAAAGATTTATGTATACAGGGTACAGGGTATGGCTATTATTTGCATGCAATACCTACAGAGACCAGAAGATGGCATCAGAAATCCCCTTCCCCCTTCAATAATTGGAGTAATGGACCATCTTGAGCTGTTCTGTGGATGCTGGGAAAAAGTAGAAATTCTCTCTCTGTCTCTCTCTGTCTCTCTGTCTCTGTCTCTCTCTCATATATATGTACACACACACACACACACACACACACACAATGCCTCATCCTTGCAAGGCTCCCAGGAGTGACCTGACTGGAGAGGCAAGACAGACAGACTTGCAGAAATACCTGGGATCAGGTGGTCTAAGCTAATTTCAGTAGGAGCAGTCTCTGGACGGAACTGTCTGCAGGTGGTAAACATCCATGGAAGAACGGTGGTCCTTTTCTGCATACATGGTCAACATTCACACAGGAACTAGAGGAAGGCTTTGCCAGGGTCTGAAGCTATAGGGTCTTTGACATGGCTATGTCCATGTCAACAACACACATTCACTCAGACCTTCATATACTCAGGGCTTCCTCTGCTCCCCACGATTTACTTTTTCATATTATGAGTATGGGTGTTTGGCTTGCCTGTGCGTGCAGTGCCTGCAGAGGCCAGAAGAGGGCGTGAGGTTCCCCTGGACCTGAAGTGACAGACGGTTGTGAGTTACCATGTGGGTGCTGGGAATTGAACTCAGGTCCTCTGCAAGAGCAGCTAGTGCTCTTAACCACTCTCTCCAGCCACGTAGATCAAAATTTAAAAAATTAATGGAGTTTTGCTTTACACAGATCCCACCAATAGATGAAGACCTGTGTTTTTATCCCAAGCATGTTCTGTCAGCTGTGTTATAGCCTTGTTTGTGGTATTCTTAGGAAGAGAGTATAGTTCTGCATATGGTTTCTGTGTAGGGAAGTTTCTAGTCTGTATGTAGAAACTCCTGACTCAGGCCACAAAAGGTCAAAGTGGGGGTGGGCGCGACTCTTCCTTGTGTATGCTTTGCCTTTTTCTGTGTTTCTATCCAGTGCCACTGAGGTTGCGTAAAATTAATGAAAAATATTTGGAGACCGGCTTGAATCTCCGAGGCCTGTTTGGGTTCCTGCTTCTTAGCCTCGCCACACAGGGAAAATAAATGAGCTGGAATTTTCCTTCCAGACAAATGAGCCACCTGGGCTATTCAATTCTTCCAGATTCCACTCTCAGCCAGGAGTCCTTTTTTCCTGGAAAAAAGATGGAAATACTGAAACACGCTGTGGCTGTGGGGCCCTGTGTGCCCCGATTAAGTGTTTCCAGCCCCTATCAGCACCCCTTCTCAGGGTTAAGGCCCTTTCCCCATAAGGCCTTGTTTATCTGAGTATGTTATTTAGGTTTGCATCAATTCATTCATTTTGTGGATGTGTTTCAAGTTTATAATTATTATATAATTTACACCACCACCCTCGAACCCTCTTATGTGTTCTCATGGTTGAAATTCTGATAACACTGTAAATGCTTACTCTCTCTGCTTACCCAGGGGATAGGAAATTATCTTACGAGAATTCTTTTTTTCTCGTTGCAAAATTTAGCTACATTTATCTAGGATTTTTCCTTCTTTGTATTTACGTTAACATTTTTGCTTTGTAAATAATTAAGTTATAATCATTTTTAAAGCTATTACTAGCATTTTGCACCTTTTTAGTTTTTTCTTTACAGTATTTTAACTCAGGGAAACATACAGACATAAATTCATCCATCCTTAGAGCTGCATGCGGTTTAAAGCATCCCTGGGCCCTCAAGTAGCTTCTGATGAACACTTACCGTCATTTCCGATTTTCCACCTATAAATGACACTGCAACAACCCTGACTTGAAACACACTGCGTTTACACATCTGTGTTTGTTTCTGTAGGATATATCTCCAGCCAGAATTACTGAGTAGAGAATAACCTATTTAAAAATATAGGAGAGGAGGCACACACCAATAATCCCAGAACTCAGGAAGTGGAGGCAGGAGGACCATCATAGTAAGCCCATGTCTTTGTCTGTCTGCCTCTGTCTCTTTCTCTCTGTCTCTCTCTCTCCTTGTCTCTCTGTCTCTCTCTCTGTCTCTCTCTCCTGGCATTGGGTATGGTAGCGCACACCTGTAATTCCAGCATGCAGGAAGTGAGAACAGGATAGCAAATTCTAGACTAGGTTGAGCTTCATAGAAAGACTCCGTCTTCCAGTAAACAACATCAACAAAGAGTTACTGGAACCCAAAGTCTGCCTTCCTAGCACCTGAGCTTTTGAGCTAGGGTCCCAAAGTAGCTCAGGCTGGCCTACAACTTTCAATGTAGCTGAGAATGACCTTGAACTTCTGATCCTTCTGCTGCACCACACTCCACTGAAAGTTCCCTTTAAAACACACAAAGTTAGAGCTCGAGGAGTGGCTCTGAAGTTAAGAATCCTTTTTGCTCTTACAGAGAGAGGACCCCATTTTGGCTTCCAGCACCCACATGGGGGTCTCACAGCCATGTGTAACTCCAGGTCCAGGGGATCCAACATTCTCTTTTGGCACCCACAGAGCATCGCAATGCACATGGTACACATGCAACAAGACATGCGTACATGTAAAATGGAAAATTAATAAGCATATTTTTAAAAAAAGAATTAAAGTGGCAAAGTCATAGGGCCTCTAGGAAGCATAAGGAAAAAAGTCCACTAGACATGGTGGTGCACACCTTTAATCCCAGTTCTTGAGAGGCAGAGGCAGGTAGATTTCTGTGAGTTTGAGGCCAGCCTGGTCTACAGAGTGAGTTCCAGAACACCCAGGGCTGTTACACAGAGAAACCCTGCCTCAAAAAACCAAATAAAATAAAATAAAATTCAACATGAGAACGAGAACAATACTGGATCTAGCAAGGTGTCCTGGCCTTACCGGAAGTCTGGAACCTGTCAGGTTTACTGTAAACAGCCAGAAGCAAACAGGGAACACAAATCAAGATCTCACTGACCAAAGCCCAGGCACTGACCAGGCAGATGGCCCCATGCTGCATCTGATGCTCCCCAGGCTGGGCCTCCCTCCCAGGTTTCAGGGGGTACCCCATCTCAGACTTTAAAGTTCTGGGGATACTCAGTCCTCATCATGAGCTGAGGAAAGAAACCGAAGAAAGACGCTCAGATGACCTGGAACCTTAGGGCCTGGGTGGGTTGCCCATGTCTTTCTTTGTCATTGCCTTCCTGGCTCAGGTCAAAACTCCTTAAAGACAGTGGGTAGAACCTAGGGTTATAGTGCCGACTGGGATGAAGCTGGGAGGGGGGTTCCTCTGTGAGACGGAGTTCTCGGCCCACTCTGGGCTATGAGGGTGTGTTAACAACTGAGAGTATAATTTTCTGGGTGCTTCGGAGCCTGATCGGGGTCCCTGCTCTGGTCAGGGATTTAGGGGTAGGGGAGTTGGAAGCCATACAGTCTTCCAGTGTCATTTTTCTCTCTGTGTCCGACGACATCAGGTCCTTACCCTCCAGTTCCTCCTCGGTGTCCACTTGAGGGCCTGCTGTTTTCCTGGCAGGCGTGGAGCAGGCTGCCCCTTGTTAACTTCTCTGGTTCTATCGTTGCAGCTCCACAGATTCCGGGGTTGGGTTTTGTGGGCAGTCACTGCAAGACATCAGAAAAGTCACACACAGGGGAGTAACAAAGCTTGTGGAAGATCTTCAGCTTGTCAGCGTCCCCTCCCCTCCTCAGAGGCCAGAGGGAGCTCCTAGGGCTGTGTTTCTCTGCTTCCTTGTTGTCTACCTGTGACTCACAGGTAACACCTACTCTTCTTCCTCAGACACCTTCAGTGGCTCCTCACAGCCCGACCCAGTTGGCGTGTGGTATCCAAGGCCCATCCTGGCCCTGAGCCCACCCCCTGCTGTTCCCTCTCCCACCTCCGTCCTTTCAAAGTCTATTCTTGCTATGTGAGACACACACTTGCTGACCTCTGCATGTCACCTACCACCTGGCATTCCTAGCCTCTGTGGTAAAGGGTCATCTTGCTTAAGTCCTAAGGCAGCAGAGGCTGCCTCTTCCACAAACTTTCCTGTCTTTGTGCTGAGTGTGGACCTTCCGAGGGCTGTTTTTGTCGTTGGTGGTGGTGGTTTGTTTTGGTTTTTGTTTTGTTTTTCAGTGACTTTGACCTCTGGTGTCCTCAGCACTCTTACTACCAAGCCTCTGTCACGCTTTTTCTCTTTGCTAGAACATTCCACGCTCCTGCTCACTCTCACCGCCTGCTTAGCTTTGATTAGCCCTTCCCCAGCACAGTTTCTGGTGCCCTCAGGACCTCCTGCACCACACCCATGCCTCCATTCCAGTTCCGTGGCTGTGAGTTCGGAAGACAGAGACCATGAATGGGCTCAGTCGAGAGACTGGCACCGTTGCATAGTCTCAGAACTCTTTCTTCCTGCATCGGCGCAACGTTCGTGTCACCCTTTGGGTCTCCAAGATCGTCATTTAGGTAAGATGCATCTGTCGCTAGATGTGTTAACACACGTAGGGAGCCCAGCCATATTTACTCCCTTTGGTTCTTGGAACCTTCAGACTTCATGGCAGGGAGTCTATTTCTAGATGCTTATTGGTACCAGCTTATTATCATAACTGCCCCCACCCTAGCCACTTGCTCTCCCATCTACCAGGCCGGTAAAGGCTCTATATGCAGGGATCAGTGCTGAACCCTGGGCTCCTCAAGCCCCAAGCAAGGCCTAACATATGAAGTATTCATTAAGTGAATTGGTTATTGGAAATGAGGAAGCCTTGTTCTACTTGGCTTGTTCACCCTTGATGCATTTACTCATGCAATCTGGTGGGGACTGAGTTCTCCTTTGCCAGGCATGACCAAAGACAAAAGCTGTTGCAGCTCCAACCAGGGAGCTCCTGCTTGGCAGGTGTGTGTCACCTTCGCAGGATATCATTGACCACCCTCACAACTGTGCTTATGCTGGATGAGAGCTGAAAAGCCTTGGGGATGTCAAAGATGGATACAGAGCTAGAAGATAGAAAGAAAGAGGGGTAGCCACAGTCAAGACAGAGACAGGAGGAAGGCACAGTGGCACAGGAAGAAGCTGCAAATACACTACTCAGGGCTGTGTGTAGGGGGGGACGGAGAGGAAGAGGCCATTCAGCAGGGGGTAGGGCATAAAGGTGCTTGTGAGACCCCTTCCAGATTGTCTTGGAAGACCGGAGAGATACCCATTACCCTCAGGTGGAACCCACTTAACACTCACCCCCAGAGCCAGGTGTGGTTAGCCCTCTCTGGCCTGGAGCTGATACAAACCAGCTGCCAAGCCACCCTGATGTTGGTTGTCTGGTTTCTAGCCCAGAGGGTTCCAGAGTATGGGGCGCGTGGCATCTAGAGATTCCAGGAGCCAAACGGAGAGATGAAGGCTGGTCTCTCCACAGGTGCAGAAGCACTGTGTGTCCCTTTACTTTCAGCAGGTTTTCCTAATCCTTGGACTCAGATTCAACTCTACTCTTCCTCAGGAAGAACTGTTCGGTCCTTGTCTGTCGTCCTCCCGACAGCATCATTGAGACCTCCTCACCCGGGGCCACCCACTGAGACCTTTGTGCCAGGCCCCGTGCAAGGCCCTCTGTGTAATTATCTCACACAGTGATCTCAGCCCACGAGGATCATTCTTTTCACGATCAGCGTTTTGTGAATAATGAAAGCCAGACCCAGAGAGGTGTGGTTCCTTACCCAAATTCCTGGGGATGGCAGAGTTAACTGAAACCAGGCAGCCAAGCCTGTGCTGATAAACACCAGGAAACACAGTGACCTGGGGTCTTTGAACTAGTGAGTGGGCCAAGTGCCCATAGATGTGGGCGGGCAGTGGCCTCAGCAATAAGAACACCTAGAGATTTGGCTGTGCATGTTATCATCCTCCCCATTCACTTCTAAGGTAGCAGAGCTGGCTGGTCCCAGTGCCTGCGACTTTTGGATTCGTGTTCCCACATTGCTCTTGGAAACCTCTGGGCCATTGAGATGCCATCACTTACATGATTAGGCCTGATCTCCTAGCTGGGTCAGAAGTCTTTGCACACGGGCCTCACCCTCCTCTTCCTCTCATTACTCTGACTAGCCTCTGTCCCAACACGATCCCTTCTCTGAGACAGTCCTCTGGAACAGAGGACCCCTTTCCTCCTTAAGGTCAGCTTGGGCACCGCTGCTCTGGAAACCTCCACAGAATCTCCTGTCTCTGTCACAGCCACACTTGCTGGCCTCCAAGCGTGTCAGACTAAGAAGGGAGCGTGGCACGGACGCATATTACTGATGAGGGGTGCGGAGACCGGATGTGCTGGAGAGCCTGTTCCAAAGGGTCTAAGGACACAGCCAGGACAGCCACAGGGTCTGTCTTTCCAACACTGCAGAGCTGTCTCAGAGCAGGAAACAGTATTTCTGGGGATCCACAGGACAGCAGCAGGACGGGTAGGTGCCCTGGGGAGGTAGTGTGCCCTCACTAAGGACGTGCAGGCCCACAGCTTTCCAGCAGTAGAAGTTGTGTAGGAGAAATGTACCAGCTATCTCACCTGGATAGCCGGGACAACAACCCCTTACCTGGGTCTGAGACTCAATTCTGCGCCCAAGTCTTCCCAAAGCAGTTGTGGGACCCCAGATAAGATGCCTGCCCTCCCATCTTTCCCTCTCTTACCTATACAGCGGATAAAAGGCAGGACAGCGATCCCCTGTGACCCCAGCCTGCATGGGAAAATGGAAATGTAAGTGTCTCGTAAACAACGCAAGCTCAGCACAGATGAAAAGATGGGGAGGTTTGACTACAGAGGAGAAAGTCCTGCGTGCGTGACACTGTCCAAAGAACACGAAAGAGATGTGGCAGACTGCGAGAAAACGTTTTCAACATCTGCGGCCGCAGGGCTAATAGTCTGGCTTACAAACAGTCCCAGCAAATCAATAAAAGACAAAAGGGGAAAATAGAAAAGTAGACAAAAGATCTCTGTAGAAGGATGGATGGTGAGCACATGGAATCAAGTGTTTATTTCATCACAAATCCAGAAAAACAATATTAAAACACTAGTAAATTAATG
>NC_022020.1:46913759-46944308 GCF_000317375.1 Microtus ochrogaster
TGTGTGTGTGTGTGTAGTGCTGGGGACGGAACCTAGGATCTCACACATACTAGGCAGATTCTCTAACAATTATCAGTACCCCCAGGCCTGGGAAAAAAATGTAAAGACCAGTAATGTTCAGTGTCAGCAAGAACACAGTGATGCTGGTTTCCCACATGGCTGTGGAAGTATACAAGTGTACTGCCTCTTTCGGAGGACAGTATTTCCACATCTCAAGTATCTACGCTGACCAGACATCACTTTTCTAGAACTGGATCCAGCTCAAATAATTGCATTTGTGCCCAGAGGTTCACTGTGGTATTGTTTACAATAGAGAAAAAAAAGAAGGAATGAAAGTGCCCATTGGTTAGAGAGATTTCAAATGCAGCAATGTAAAGAAACTAGTACCCTGAGTGTGCGGTGGTGTGTTCCCATAATTCCAGAATGCCAGAGACAGAGACAGAATGATCACGGGTTTAACCAGCCTGGCTATCTAGCAGAAGACTTTCTCAAGGAATAAAACCCAAACTGAAGCAATAAGAACAGCAAAGTAAATCTCTGTACTCTTAAGAAATGGGTCCCGTGTCTCAAGAAAATGACCATCACATCCAGAGTACTTTGGCAATGCAAAAGCTTGACTTCTGTAGAAGGTTGTCTAGCTGTGCCAAATCAAGAAGGCAAGAGGGTCCTGATGAGTTTTTATTCCTAACACAAAGGGGTCCTGTGCCCTGTGAGTGATCAGAGATCAGCCTCCAATTATTACATGATTCGGTGATTAAATATGCAACAAGTGACAAGCAGAATGCATTCTGAGCACTGAGTGTAACCTTGAACACGCATTTGATTTCAAGACCTCCCGACTGCTGGCTAGTTGACGCTACTAAACTTGACACAAGCTAGAGTCATTTCCGAAGAGGGAGCCTCAGTGGAGAGTATATCCCTGCAAGACTGGCCTGTGGTGCCTTTTCTCGATTAATAATCCATTAATAATTAATAATCAGCTCACGTGGGTGGTGTCACCCTGGGGTGGTAGTCCTGGGTGCTGTAAGAAAGTAGGTTGAACAAGCCATGGGGAACAAGTCAGTAATCAGTGTTCCTCCATGGTCTTTGCACCTCCAGGTTCCTGCCTTGAGTTCCTTCCCTGACTGGCAGTGTAAGCAAAATCAAAGCCCCTTCCTCCCCAAGTTGCCTTTGGTCATGGTGTTTTGTCACAGCAAAAGGAGCCTAAGACACTGACCTTGGAGGAATTGGAGCTTCTGCCTAGCATCGTTTTACAATCCCTTTTTAAATGAAGCCCTTTGATAGAAAAGACAGGACGTTTTCCTCCACATTTTCCACATAATGACATGGAAAGATTTCTAAGATGTGTTGTTGATTGTTGTGTGTGTGTTTGATTCTGGGTTCCATTATGATGAGTTCCTACATGTTTCTGTCTGTTCCTTTGAAAGTGCCACAGGGCAGCTTTCTGGGAGTCTAGAAACAGAGTGATATTGAGGCAGGAGAGAAATTAGGGGAAAGTGAGGAGGGCATGGAGAACAAAAAGAGTCATCCTCCTCCCATCCCCCACACGGACCTGGCTTACTTCTTGCTGCCCAAGACAGGAGTTTCTTCCTTGCTCCTTCATTTTTCTTTTTTGTCTTCTCTTGTCTTTCCCTGTCTTCCCTCCCCTTCCTTTCCCTTCCCTCCCTTCCTTTCTTCCTTTTTTTTTTTTTTTTTTTGGTTTTGGTTTTCAAGACAGGGTTACTTTGTGTAGCCTTGGCTGTCCTGGAACTAGCCCTGTAGACCAGGTTGGCCTTGAACTCACAAAGATCTGCCTACCCACCGTTGCTTCCTGAGTAATGGGATTAAAAGCATGTGCCACCACTGTCTGCCACCACTTTCTTCCTCTCTTTTTACATGTCTCTGTGTGGTGTGTGTGTGTGTGTGTGTGTGTGTGTGTGTGTGTGTGTGTGAAATTAAGTTGACATCAGGGCTTTACTAGATCACTCTGTACCTTATATATGGAGGAATGGTCTCTTTACAATGACACGGGGATTGCTGACTTAACGAATCTAGCAGGGATGGCTTGTCTCCACCTTACCTATGCTGAATTAACAGATGAGCCACCATGCCCACTCAGCATCTATGTGAGCGCTAGAAACCTGAACTCTGATGATCACACCTGCACAGCTAGCCCTGCACCTGCTGGGCCATGTCCCCAGCCCTCCTTTGTGTCTATATACATTTTAAGGCTTCAAGTGGGATAGAACTGACATGCTTAGCAAAACTAAACTTGCAGTCCACGGACATGGTATGCATCTCATTGTGTAGTTACGTCTTCTTCAGTGTTTTGTATTTGATCTGCAGACTTCTACATAGTTAAGTTTGACTATGTCTCTGTTAGAAATGGCAGCTTTGGCTGGAGGTAGGAGCCCCTGTTACTTTCCTTAAGCTTCTGTCCCTTGCAGTGTACACTCAGCAGGCTTGTTTCTAAAAAATAAATGAATATATTCATACATAAGTAAAACAGTATTTTTCTAAAAAATAAGTATTAGGGTTTTATTTTCTCTGTCTCTACAACCCCTGTTGGCCTAGTTCTTGCTGTACCGGGGGGTTTTAATGCAATTGATGTTTGTGCATTGGTTTTGTTTTTGTGCCCTTAATTTTATTAACCTTCCTTATTAGTTTTAGTAGGTTTAAAATTTTTTTGTAAGGACATTTTATTTTCGTATAGAGATATTTTATTTCTTCTTTTCAAATGTGTGTGCCATTTATTTATTTATTTATTTGGCCTCACTACAGTGTCTGAGATCTCTAGTATTTAAAAGGAGAATAGACATCTGGCCTTGTTTCTTATTTTAGGAGTAAAGTATTCATTCTGTCATCATTTGGTTTGATTTTCTTTTTCAGATAGTGTGTGTGTGTGTGTGTGTGTGTGTGTGTGTGTGTGTATGTGTGAGGGGGGGAGGAGCAGTGTGTAGCTGGCCTTTAAATCTTATAATCCTCCTGCCTCAGCTCTCAAGTGCTGGGATTACAGGTGTGAGCCAGCATGTCTATCTTATGAGAGATTTTAAAGATCAGGAGTAGACAAGTGAACAGGAGCTATTGTCTTTGGTTTGAACTGGTGAGTGTGATTAGGGTTGTTTACAGAAGCCTTGGCAACACCCCGGGGGTGGGGGGGACTCTAAAGTGAATTTCTTGTAGACCAAAAAATGGTTTGATTTTTATTTTTTTACCCAAAGGGTACCTGTGCCTTTCGATGAATCTATTCAGACTACTTACACTTGTAGTGATAATTAATACAATGGATTTAAATCTGCCACCTTCTCAGATCTCTCTTGGCCCTCTCTAGACTTCTTTTTTCTCCATTTTTTTCTGCCTGTCTCCGTTTGTATTAACTGTGTTTTAGTTCCGCCTCACTATTGGCTTACAACATTGGCAGTTTTCAGTGGTTGTCTTAGGTTTAAGACAAGTGTATGACTTTAGTTCAGAATGTCTACCTGAATAATATTATGTTGAATTAAACCCAGCCCCGAAGACCACTCCGCAGTGTGCCCCCTCCATCCTTTGGGACACTGCTGTCATTCATTTCCCTTTGCCTGGGCAGAAAAGCCCAGCACCATGATTGCTGGTTTTGCACTAACAGACATTGGCACGCAGTGGCCTTTGGACCAAATGGAGACTGCTTCCCGTTTTTTTGTTTTTGAAAACAGTTGTCAGTTACTCTCAATGGTTTACGCATCATCTGTGCCATGCATGGGCCAATAGGCCACCGTGGTGAAGTGGCTGTGAGAAGGTTTTTATGGCCAGAAGATGTAAAAGGTTTGCTTAATTGTCTTTACAGCAATTAAACAATAGTTGTGCTTTTAGCTTCTCTTATTATATTCTTAGCATTTCTCATCTATTCTTTTAGGTAAATAGTGAAGTTTCTGGTTTGTATCCCAGCCTTTTACTTGAGGGGCTCCCCACCACGACCGCCACCATGCGCTTGTGAGCTTGGCAATAACCACAGTCAGCTTTTGTCTAAGATCTTCTTGTTCGTGTTGTTCCTAAGTGGTCACTTTAGGTCTAGCATTTCCACATGGTTCCAAGGCCTTTCCGCCCCTCACACCAACTCAGTGGCCACTACCCATTTCTCTCTGCTGCCCCTGGCAACCACCAGTTGGCTGCCTGTCTTTATGGACTTATTTATTCTGAGTGTTTCAGATGAATGGGGTTATGTCATACACTGTATTTTATGTCTGGCTTCTTTTACTCGGCTCTGTATTTTCAATATTTAATCACTACTTTTTAAGTGTTATTTATTGAGAGAGGATGAGAGAGAGAGAGAGCACATTTGAATGCAGAGGGGTCAAAGGACAGCTCCCAGGAGTCTGCCCTCTCCTTCTATCATGTGGGTCCTGGGGACCCAACTTTGTGGCAAGCGCCTTTACCAGGTGAGTCATCTTGCCAGCCTGGGAGTCCTTCATCTTGAACATTTATTGGTACTTCATGCCTTTCGTAGCTGAGCAATATTCCGTGCATGGCGGTGCCACATTCTGCTATGTATTTCTTAGCTGATTTCACCTTTTGGCTATTGGATATAGTGCTGAGTCGAACACCCATGTGTAAGCATTGGTTTGAGTCCCTGTTTTCAGTTCTGTTGATTACGCCTAAGGGTACAAATGCTGAGTGTATTAATGAAGGTTCTCTAGAAGAACAGAACCAATGGGATGAATACATATGTGATTTATTAGTATATATAAAAATATATGCTTTATTAAATAAATATCAAAACGGTAACAGCAACCGAACCACACCTGAGAGCTAGAGCCCTAGTTGCTCAGTCCCGGAGGCTAGGAGCCTCAGCAATCGGAATAGTCCCAGAGTAAACTGTCTCTCGTTGCGGAGGTGGACAACCTGGTACTTACTCAGTTCATAAGGTTGGGTGCCTAGAAGGTTCCTGGAGAATTGCTGGTCATTAGTTCACAATGAAAACCTGGACACACTGGTTCTGATAACATCTTAGAACATTGTATGATGTTAAGCTCTTTTGACTCTTTGGGGGGGGCAGCTCTCAAATAAATCACACACAGAGGCTTATTTTCAGTTATGAATGCCCAGCCTTAGCCTGGTTTGCTTCTTTCCAGTTTTTCTTAACCTAAATTATCCTGACTACCTTTTGCCTCTGGACTTTTATCTTTCTCTATGTCTGTATATCTTTCTTTACTTTTTCCCCATGACTTTGCTGTGTAGCTGGTTGGTTGGCCCCTGATGTCCTCCTCTCCTTGTTCTCTTGCTCCTCTTCTTCCTCAGGTCCCCTTCTATTTATACTTTCTCCCTGCCAGCCCTGCCTATCCTTGCTTCTGCCTCACTATTGGCTGTGCGGCTCCTTATTAGGACCAGCAGGTATATTAGACAGGCACAGTAACACAGCTTCACAGAGTTAAACAAATTCAGGATAAACAAAAGTCACACACCTCAAAATAGTATTCCCCAACAAAGGTCACATCAATAAGGCAATTGGTACAATTCTTCTGGTAAGCCTCTCTACTTTGGTGATTCTTCAGTGGCAAGTTGACATTAAAACCAACCATATTACTTGGTCATATGGTAAATCTGTTGCTACTTTGTTGTTGTTCTTTGGGACAGGGTTTCTCTGTGTAGCCCTGACTGTCCTGGAACTTGCTTTGTAGACCTTAAACTCACAAAGATCCACCTGCTCCAGCCTCTCAACCACTGGAATTAAAGGCATGCACCACCATGCTTGTCTTCTGTTGCTAACTTTTTGAGGAACTAGCAAATTAATTTCCATAGAAGCCACACCATATTACGTTTCCAGTAGCAACGTGTGGGAGTTCTGGTTTGTCTGTATCTGCAACAATACTTGTTACTTTCTGAGTTTATTTTGTTTTGTTTTTGAGACAAGTTCCTACCTTGTAGCCCTGGCTGGCTTGGAGCTCACAACCTGTCTGCCTCTGCCTCCCTAGCGCTGGGATTAAAAGCATGTGCCACTGTACAACAGGGCTCTCCGAATTTTTTTTTTAATGATGACCAAGTAGTAAGGGTGACACATCCTCTCATTGTGGTTTTGGCCTAAACTTCCTTAGTGACTTAATGCGGCTGAGTATCTTTCCATGTGAAGTGTTGGCCATTTGTATATAGTCTTTGGAGAAATGTCTACTTAATGGTTTTGCCCATTTAAAATTTGAGTTGTTTGTCCTTTTGTCACTGAGTTGTAGTTTACAGCTTTTATTCATGTGTGTGTGTGTGTGTGTGTGTGTGTGTATCTGTTCATTCTGCATACAGCCTTGTTCAGCATGTGATTTGGCAAGTATTGTCTTCTGTTCCCCACGTCACCTTCTCATTCCCTTGATATTGTCCTTTAGTGTCCCAAAATGTTCAGTTTTGGCGAAGTCCAGTTTATCTAATTTTACTTAGATTGCCTGTGTTTTGAGTGATGGGGCTAATTTAGGGCCGTTTTTTAGTTTGGTGATGAACATTACCCTGAACTCTATTATTTTATTTTATGTATGAGTACTCTGCATGTATACCTGCAGGCCAGAAGATGTCATCAGATTCTCTTACAGATGGTTGTGAGTCACCATGTGGGTGCTGGGAATTGAATTTCAGACCTCTAGAAGAGCAGCCAGTGCTCTTAACCCCTGAGCCATCTCTCCAGCTGCCCCCACTCCACCAACTTTATTCTAAGAGTTTTATCATTTGCCTTTGATTTGTTTCATCTCTGGTTAATTTTTGCTTATGGTGAGAAGAGTGGACATTTGTTCTTGGAGCCACAGATACCCAGTTTGCTCTGTATATTTGTTGAAAGAAATACTCTTTCCCCCACTGAATACTCTTGCCACTCTCGTGAGGGTTTACTTCTCAATTCCTGTTTTTTTTTTTTTTTCTACTGATCTGCGTCTACTCTTAGACCAGTGCCATACAGCTTTGGTTCCAATATGTTTGTAATAAGTTCTGAAATTGAGACGTGTGACTCCTCCAACTTAGTTCTTCTTTTCAAAGTGGTTTAATTATTTTATGTCACTTAAAATTCTACATGAATTTCAGTCAGCCTTTCTATTTGAGCAGAAAAATGATAATTAGACCTTGGGTAGGAATTTCACTGATACATAATTTGCCATCTTGACAATATGATTGTCTTACAGTGAAATCTTTCCAGTAAGTCTTCTGAAGGTCAGGGCAGCTTCATGATTCAGTTTGTAAGTCCTGCATTTCCTTGGTTACATTTATTTCATGAAGGAGGAGGAGGAGGCAGCCATGATCTAGGAGGAAGGGCTTCTTGTCTGGCCACGGAACGAGCCGTACCTTTACACTCAAGCCCCAGCTCACACTGAGGCTGTTCCCTTTTGCTCCATCTTTGTTGAAATTTTTAAAAATCTCGAATGCATGTTGGATTTGTCAAGGATTCTTTCTCTGCAGCCCTGGAGATGCTCAGGTGGGGTTGTGTGTTCACTCCATCAACGTGCTACCCTGAGTTCTCACATTCTGAGTGAGTTTGGGATTCCCACGCAAATTCACCTTAGCCATGGCATGTCTTGTGCGGTGTGTAGCTGGCATAGCTCCAATGACATTTGTTATTGGATTTGATTTGCTAGTATTTTCTGCATATACAGTGCATATGTACATTTGCCCCCCCCACCCCTCTCCCTCTTGTTTTTTTTTTCTTTTTCATTTTTGAAATAGGGTCTCATTATATAGCTCAGGCTGGCCTTGGGATTGTGATGATCCTCCTGCTTCTCCCTGCTGAGTTCTGGCATCATAGGCATGAACCTCCACACTTAACTTGTAGTTTTGCTTTCTTGCCATTTTTTGGCTAGCCCTTTCCTGAGAAAAGCATATTGCTACATAAATGCACTTGTGCATATAAAGGAACCATGACCATTTTCTTGGGTCAGTGTTACATTGAGATTATTTTCAGTTTCAAGGTATAAGTTTATAACTACAGTACTTAGAGATAAGACAGAAAATCATAAAAGAATAAAGTAAAACACACAAAATGGATTGCCTTTGAAAAGTGAGGATGTCCCGGGGTGGTGACTCAATCAGTAAAGAGGATCTGACTTCAGATCCCCTGCACCCATGTAAAAGCCAGGCCGGGTGACACATTCCTATAATCTCAGCATTGGAGAAGCAAAGACAGGAGGATCCCTGGGACTTTCTGGTCAGTTAGTCTAGCCAACAAGGTGAAGAGGCACTGGGGCAGACTCCTAGAATTGACCTCTGACCTCCCCTCACACCGTACCCGCACCCATGTGTACAAGCATGGACACAGACACATATATATCACACAGACAAAAAGAAGGACAAGAGAATGCTCTTTTAAATAGAAGAATGTTTAGATGTCTTGTAAAAAAAAAATCACAGAAAGGTCTACACCCTTACCGCCTTGGAGGCTGTGAGTCCGTGAACAAGCTTAAAGGTATTTGACCTCTCTGAGCTCGGGTTCTCCAGCCGCAGAATAAGAGTGGTAACAGCCCTTATCACTCGGGATTTAGAAACCCGCAGACCCTGGCTCTCCTGTGTTCTCTATCAGCACAGAAGACTTCTGCGACCAAATAAATATGTGTGATGGGAGTGGATTACGTCACACGCCAAACAAACGACCCCTTCTCAGCAGATACCGGCTTATCTTTTAAGTCTACTTGGTACTGCCACCATCTGCTTGGAGAGCGCTCAGATCTAGACTGAGGGACTCAGTCTCCACTTTACCCCACTCCTTGACTAGAGGCACCACGACCTCCTCCAGGGATTTCTTTAATTCACTAGAGCAGCTCACAGAAAAGTCTGGGAAACACGTTTACTGATTTGTTATACAGGATATGACAAAGAACTAGAGACTCTGTCCCCCAGACAGAGATCTGGAGTAAGGGGCCATGCCCTCCTTTAGGAACCTCTATTTTAACCAGAAACTTCTGGTTTCCCTTAGTCTTTCAGGTAACCAGACTCTATCTTAAGCTGTCTGAGGGCTGTCAGCTGCTAGTCAACTCAATGGTTCATAAAATGTACAGTCTTGATGCTCACAAAGATGTTAGGGATTGAGCGTCAGCAAATATGAGTTCATGATATCCTAGATAATCAGGACAAATTTCAACAAATCAGGGTCTGACCACTTGACCTAGAATTTGAATAGAAAAGGCGACGGCTGAAGGTAGTGAAGGAATTTAAGCAACTGTGGGCCTGTCTTCTGGGAAAGGGTCTAGGTTTAAATAAGAAGACCTGGTGTGGGGGCAAGAGGTCCTGCTAATGGCACTGTGCTGTCGGGTTGACGGCGTCTCAGTTTGCATTCTACCAATCGGCCCCCGAGGGGTCTTTCTTGGCTTAATAGCTTCAGCGGACAACTTGGTTCCTACTTAGGAACAGCCTCATTTCTTCTCATAGGACGACCACTACCACTAAGCGGGGACAATCTCATCATGGGGTCATCTGTATGCAGGGCTTGCTGTTTCTAGAACGCAGGTTGACTTTGGTTTAGGACAAGTGATGGAAACTTCCAGTCACTTCTGTAGAGACTGGATACCATAGAAACCCAGTTCCTCAGTGGCCCTTATCTTGATGCCTTCAACCTGGAAGGCAAATGAGAAAGGTTGAGAAGAATTTAGAGCCTAGCGTGTCTCAGGCAGACTCACTGGGCTTCTGGGAGACTCCTATCTGTGCTCACTGACCCTTGCACTGGTGCATGATTCTTCTCCCGAGTTTTCTTAGAGGTGACTTCTTAAGTCCCTCAAACTTAAACATTTCCCTGCAGGATCCGTTCAGTTCTGCTACAGATTCTGCCTCCTTCTACCTCTCCCTCAGGAGTGATGCTTTGTTTTTTTCTAGAGTCCTGATATTTCCAAACTCTGTAGTTCCCTTTCAGCCTAGCTTCATAAAAAAAAAAAAAAAGAAAGAAAAAAAGGGGAAGAGGACCAGGCCAACGAGGAGGAAGAAAAGGAAAACAAGACCGACAGCCAGTGCAGCAGACAAGAGTGTGTTCAGCTGTCCTCATCCTCACAGAACTAGCAGCTAGGAGGCCTGCGCTCAGCCGACCCTCCAACCTGCATCAGCCTACGCTGCCCCCAGGGAGACTATGGAGCTGGGGGCTCCATTGGTCCTGCTGCTGGCCACAGTTTGGCATGGTAAGAGCAGAAAAGGGGGTGTTCGTGAGGGTGTTACAGAGAGGGCCCGCGAAAGGACCCTGAGCGTCGCCGCCCCACACTAGGAGCCTCCACTCTCTGCTCCCGTCTGCTCTAGCACCGGAGCGCATGTTTGTTTTTATCTGGAGAGAAAAGAAGGAGAGAGTGGAGTGGGACCAGTCTGGCCAGGGCTGTGAGGGAGGCGAGTGTAGCCTTTGGCTCACAGTGTATCTTCAGTGTGTCCCTGCTACTTTGAAAGCCGCTAGCCACACTCCTCATTGGCAGGTGGGAAAGTGGACATGGGTGAAACTCAGGGCAAAGCTTTCGGATGTTTCCTGTGCCTGCAGGAAATTACCTGGGAAACTCCTTCAAGGCAGATGCTGAGAGGTCTTGGGCACGATTGACACTTGCATATCCGAGAGAATCTTAGGAGTCCCCCACTGCTCAGTGGCTTCTGCAGTTCTTCCTTGAGTGATCCCACCAGCTGGACAGCCCAGGTAGCCATGGTTAGGCAGGACTCGGCTCAGAAAGGCCCTTTCTTGGACAGCTTGGGTAAAGGGGTCAGGGTGGAAGAGAAGAGGTTGGTCTTTCTGGCCCAGGGTTTGAGGGTGGGGGAGTTCGGAGGAGGTTGGAAGAGAACACACCCGAACTTGTTATTGAGTAAACAAGCAAGAATGTTAGCGGGGGACCAGGGAAGCCAGAGAGGGCCTCCCCAGCCATTGTCTTCCTAGATGCCCCCCCTCAACTTCTTGGACAGCAGAAGCTGCTTCGAAACTATCATCTTGGAAGGTGTCAGGCTAAGGGTGAGGACTGGCATACATGGCCCAGAGTGGCCCGGCGAGCTCGTCTAGGCTCTACCTGGTCTAGCACAAATGTTGTATTTCATGACACCTACTTATTTGGAGAAAGGATGGAACTTGGTGGGGAAGGACAGGCTCACTCCGGTCCCTAGGGAATTGGTGCTGCTGGTGATACAACAGTCCACTGAAGATTCTTTGCTGGCTCAGCCAGTCTCACTGTCTCGTGTCCTGGCGCACTTTCCTATTAGAATGTGAGTGGTAAACATTAGGAAACACACATTCTTGAGAACAAGACCTTCTCACCCCAGAAAGTCCTGTGGATTTGAGTCACTGCCACTGCTCCTTCAGGCTTTATCTCGAGGACTGCTTATGTGCACTGCATGTGTGTGTGTGTGTGTGTCCGTGTGTGTGTGTGTATGTGTGTGTGTGTGTGTCCCAGTTCAATGTCCAGCTCCAGGAGGAAGAGAAGGTGAGAGACATCGGTGAGAAACCTAAGTTTTTAGCCTAACAGGTTACTGGTGATTGAGACCATGGGGGCTTCTAAAGGGATAGGAACAGTGTTGAAGCACTTAGAGGGAGAAAGAGACTGACCTCTCCTCTTTGGCTGGTGGTCATGAGGGCAGGAGGTTGTGGGGGTGCCTGCTGGAGCTGCTGGTGAGAGTCTAGTATGTAGGTACAAAAAGGAGGAGGTTTGGGTCAGGGGAAGAATTTGAGCGGGGACGTGTGAGATAGAAGAAGAGATAGGCACAGGGTCAGTGGCCATCATGCACTCATCCAAGGGAAGGGAGAGATGATGAGTGGGCCTCCCTTCCTGCCAACCATGCCCGCGGGAAGTGAGAAAGCTGTGCGGTGGATGTGGAGTGTGTCAATCCTGTTCTGCGAAGTGAGAAAGCCGTGCGGTGGATGTGGAGTGTGTCAATCCTGTTCTGCGAAGTGAGAAAGCCGTGCGGTGGATGTGGAGTGTGTCAATCCTGTTCTGCGTAAATATCCAGGAAAACGGGCTAGGAAGAAGTAAGGCAGAAGCCTCCAGAGTACATCTGGAGGTCAAGACAGGAGACCAAGATAAGGGGAGCAGAGTAGCTCTGGGGAGGGAAAGGGAAAAGCGACCAAACCAACGGGGAGATAAGCGAGGAGCAGGGGCTTAGAACCCAAGGTCGAATCCTGTGACCTTAAGGGTTAAACTCTTAAGTTACTATCTGGCAGGTTCAAGGACGCCTCTCGGGCTCTGCTGTCTTCCAGGTGAACAATGGGATTGGTTCTATCAGACAGAAGAGAGTCCGAAGCCCCCGAGGGTCAGCAACTTCCCCATCTGGAAAGGACAGTCAGGGTCCCTAGCCCTAGTCAGCATGAGCCCAGGCCAGGGTGAAATAGCTCGTCCCTCTTCCTGCTAGTCATACTGCACAGGAAAGCCACAAATCTACATCAGCAGTGGCAGTGTTCTCTCCTCTATTCTACATCTGGCTGATCGGAAGCTCGGGCAGATAAAGGCTGCATGTTTCCCGTGGGTTTGAAATCAGAGCAGACGTTAAACCAGGCTGAAATCATTTGCGTGGAGAGACTTTCCTTTTATGGGCCTCACACTTGGGTATGGGGAGGGTACCCTCTGAGGAGTGGTTTTAGGAACCACTGGAATCCTCTGAGGGCCTGGTGTCCTTGGGGCTGCCATGTCACTGTGTCGATACCAACAGCTGGAGTTGGAGGGGTTAACTTGCGGCGGTCAGCAAACAGGACAGTGACACAGACACTCTTTGCACAGAGTGTTCTGAGACCCAGCACACTGTCCCCCGACTCCAGGACTCCCTCATTGTGTGGTGAGGAGCAATGGCCAGGAGGGCAGGGAAGCAGAAGTGAGAGCGCCAGTCTAGAAGGGGCCATAGGCTGGGCGGAAACCGGGGCCAGCCTGGTGCCAGCAATGTGTTTCCGCCCACACAGGCCCAGAGTGCCTGCCGGCCCCTCAGAGGCTGTGAATCAGTTCTCACTTCCCTCCTTCACCCCTATTTCAGGCCTGGGAAAATTGCTGACACTACAGAGGCAGCTAGCCTCCTTCCTTAAGACCTGACAAGGGTTTTAAGTTCTCCTTTGTCCTTCAAGCAAATTTTCCTTAAAAGAGATTGGCTACCAAGAAACCCGGCAGGTCCGGAGAAATGAGAACAGAGTGGGCACCTCAGCAGTTTCATTCATAGACATGACAAACAGAGTCTTTACTTGGCAACAGGTGATGCTGCCAAGACTTCCCGGCATCTGGACGACCTGACGTGCCGGAAAGGTGTGATCACTGTCTGCATTTGTAGGCGAGGGGACAAAGTGAGGAGGATGGATGGCCTCAGGTCACCCCACAAGGCATGGGCCTGATGTGCAGTGGTAGGACAGGGCACAGCAGGAGACACGTGGAGCTTCTCTCTACTGGGCTAAGAACTCACATCTTCTCTTCTTTCCCAAGTGAGGGAAGTCAGGACTTGGCCATCTGTTTCTCCACTTGCTTCTTTGAAACTTGTCGCGCTTGAACGGGGCCCTGGGCTTGGCTCTGCAGTCACAGCTTGCTTTGTACACGGGATTGATGAGGTCCTGTCCTGGGGTGGGAAGTGATGCAGAAGGCTGGGTCCCCATGGATCTATGGGAAAGTCTACACCAGGATCTATTGTTGTACTGAGCTGGACAATCCCCTGGGGGGAAGGCAGTACCACCATCCACTTGAGGTGGCTCCCTGGGCAGATGTCCACAGATTTGGGTACTGAATGAGGGTTAGGTGATACAGACTCCACAGTACCAGAACTCTCGCTGCCAGAGCATGGTCCAGCTCAACTGGGGGGTAGCAGGGCTACACCCCAGGCCTCACTTCTGTCTGCACCCTCCTTTAGGTCATGGGGCCCCTGTCATCGAGCCCAGTGGCCCAGTGCTGGTTGTAGAGCCTGGTGCAACGGTGACGCTAAGATGTATGGGCAATGGCAGTGTGGAATGGGACGGCCCCATCTCTCCCTACTGGACCCTGGACCCTGAATCTCCTGGGAGCATTCTGACCACAAGAAATGCCACCTTCAAAAACACCGGGATCTATCGTTGTACTGAGCTGGACGATCCCCTGGGGGGCAGTACTACCATCCACTTGTATGTCAAAGGTGAGGATACCAAATTCCCTGCATTGGGCAGGAGGGTTAGCTCCTGGCATTGGCATGCATAGTAAGCCAGATCTGAGTTTGTGAGTTTGAGCATTGGCCATGAACAAACTTTATCCAGTGTTTACAATTTAGGGCAGGCCTCACAATAACCCTATGCAGTAGATGCTATGATTACCTCCATTTTCCAGGGGTTCACAGGGGTTGATTTTTTTTTTTTTTTTGCCTGAGATCATACGGCAGCAAGTGCCCGAGGGTACAGAAGCACCTGAAACACCGTCTGTATGGTTCTTCTCCAGGATGACTTTGAGCAAATGCTCAAGCTTCTGCTCCCTGTCACTAATGGTCAGTTGTCATCTTGAATCCTCTTCTCAGATCCAGTCCGGCCCTGGAATTCGCTAGCACAGAAGGTGACAGCGATTGAGGGCCAGGAAGCTGTGCTGCCCTGCCTGATCACCGACCCTGCACTGCAGTCCCATGTCTCTCTAGTGCGAGCCAGGGGCAAGCCAGTCTCACGCAGAACAACCTACTCCTTCTCCCCGTGGCAAGGGTTCATCATCCACAAGGTGAAGTTTCTTGACAGCGGTGACTATCAGTGCAAAGCTATGGTGAATGGTAAGGAATCCCTCTCCGTCAGCATCCAACTTAAAGTGGAAAAAGGTATGTAGGATGAAAAAAGCCTGCCCGGGCATGGAGGCGGGAAGGAGAGCTGGCAGCCATGGGTGTGGGGAGGAGAATCCTCTCTCTTCTTTCCATCATTCATTTCTCTCCAGGGCAAGTGGGGTGAGGTGTGTTGGGTGGGACTCTGACCATGAGACCAACTGTGATAAACTAACCAGGGTAACTGATCCCATGGTGTCGGGCACAGTGCCAGCAAGTCTAGGTGTTCACGGGTTGTATTTCTGGCCTCAGTTCTCTCAGGGCCCCCCTATGTGCAACTGGAGCCTACGGAGCTGGTGCGGATTCGCGGGGAGGCTGCCAAGATTGTGTGCTCTGCCACTAACGTGGAGCCCGAATTCCATGTTTTTCTCAAACATGGAGACACCAAGGTCAGTCCCCAGGGAAAAGAGACGACATGGTGAAGTCTGTCCGTCTTGTCAACACTGAGAGGCATCCTCACCTCAAACTGGCTTTCTGGGCTGGAGACATGGCTGTGGCCCAGAGGACAGAGAAGAGGGGCCTGAGACCCTGTGCCAGCAGCAGCTGCTCAGGCTGCTAGGTCTTGGGGATGGAGGTGGCAATCCAGTCCCTTTCAGGGATTCCCCTATCCCTTTGCTACAGCTTAGAGAACACTTCCTTCCGACATAATGAGGATTCCTGTCTCCCTTAGAAGCACGAGTTATGTTGGCTATTTCAGAAAGGCTTTAGTAAGAGGGAAAGTGAGGGTCCCCAGGGAGGAACGGGAAAAGGCTGCCTCCTAGATTCCTCACCCCATGTGCATCCTGTGTGAGGTGCCTCCCCGAGCCCTTGCTGTGTGAGTCTAAGCACTGTCATTTTAACCCAGGGGTAGGGGACCAGTATTCATCCCATTTTATAGATGAAGGATTTAAGACTCAGCATTTAGACCCTTGCCGAGTACAGGCCGATCATCATTTTAAAGGTGGAGGATTTGTATTCAGATCCTAAACAATTTTGGTACGTCACCTCTATTCCTTCTATCTACAGCTTGAAATCCCCATAAGCGGAGACTTCCAAAATGACCGTTATAAAAAAGTCCAGATCCTCAGCCTCAATGCCGCCGACTTCCAAGATGCTGGCAAATACTCCTGTGTGGCCAGCAATGGTTTCGGCACACACACATCCTCCATGATCTTCCAGGTGGTGGGTGAGCATCAGGTAGTGGGAGAAGCCCATGGCTGTTGGGAGATAGGATGGCTTGGTCCTGGAGCCCCATCTTAGGAGACTTCCTAGACCCTCCACTTCCTCCAAGCCCTTGGAGAAGTGGGTGGTGCTTCACTGTAACATGGTCTGGTCTGGGTTGGAATTGGAGCCCAGCAAAGCAGCTCCCTACAGCAGATCATGCTGGCTTCCTCGTTCCTGAGAGCGGGGGATATTTGTGTCACGTGGACACATGAACATTATATCTCTAAACACCAACGCTCCCTCTTACTGGGGCTTACAAGCTGAGGCAGGAGGCGTGAGAGTGGAGTTGTTGGGCCTCAATGAGAAAGGAAGGGAACGGGATGTCTTGAAGAAGGAGCAGCATGTGCAAGCCCCAAGGGAAAAGAGCCCAAGCATCTCTGAGATACCAAAAGCAGCCGAGAATATCAGAGATGTGAGTGGGGTGTGAGTGATGGCTCCGGGGGAGGGGAGATGAGGCAGGAACCGGGTAGCCTAACGGAGTGTGAGGAGAATTTGCATCCCACCCTTTTGAGAGGTCTTGAAGGTTATAAAGCAGAGAGCTGAGGTCCAGAGGGGACTGGGAGTCAGGAGCACCCACTCCTGGGTGTCATCAAACCTGGCTCTGCCAAATAGTATGTCTACCAATTCCTTTCCCTGAAAGAAAATGAGGAGGTCAGTAGTAAATGACTGTATTTAGACAACCTAGAAGAAGCCCTGGTCAGATCCACACGGCTGGAGCATGCGAGCAAATACCACAGTAGAAGACTCGCCCTGGCGGTGGGGAGAGGGGAGCTGGGAGCAGCCACAAGAGGGGATGTAGGAAGCTACAGAAGGTGGTGAGGACGCCAACCATGGGAATGAGGAAGGCTGGGTGTGAGATGCCCTCCCATTGCCTGGCGATTGAGAGGGAAGCAATGCACTCCACGGACAGAGAACCCCACAACAAGGCAGTTTTACAGTGTGCGAAGGGGCTCTGAGTGTGGTCTAGCAGTGTGGCCTGCTGAAGTGTTGAGAGTCAGAGAGGAGAAGAGAGGAGGGAAGCATGAATCACTGGCCTCAGAACACACACAGGGAACTCCTCAGAACTCTGCCAGGTAAAGGGAAGAGAGGCAGACTCACGCAATGTCAGCCCTCTGCTAGGGCTCTAGCCAATCTGCCTCCCAGTTCGGGCATTCACTGGTCACTCAGTAAATGCAAGAAATGCATACTTGAACTGGAGAGACGGCTCAGCGGTTAGGAGCACTGGCTGCTCTTCCAGAGGACCTGGGTTCAATTCCCAGTGCCCACATGGCAGCTCACAATTGTCTATTTCCACAGTTCCAGGGGCTCAAGCGCCCTCACACAGACATACATGCAGGCAAAACACCAATGCACATAAAATAAAAATAAATTTTAAAAAAGAAAGGAAAAAAAGAAATGCATAGTATTTCAGCTTTTGACCAGATCTGTATTCAGGCTTGAGGGTGGCAGGGCAGAGGGCAAGCTCAGACACTTTGGGCGAGAGAGCTCCGGTTCATGGAGCAGCTGTTGTGCCATTAAGATGGGTCTGCATGCCATATTCAAGGAATGAGTTTACCAGTAGGGCTGGCTGGGGTGGTGTGAACAAAGAGGTACCACATGAAGTCAGAGAGGTAAGCTGGGCAGGTAGTTGGTCCAATGGCCCTGAGATCTCATGTATGGGACCTAGGCCTCTTTTTTTCTTGGAGGAGGTGAGAAACAGAAGGTTTGAGCAAAAGCAGCATCATGATCAGACTTGGATGTAGTAGATTAGCACAGGGCTTTCTGGTGCTCTGTGGAAGACCATCTATGGGGAGAGAAAGAGGAGGAAGTAAGTTAGGAGACTATCCCAGTGGTCCAAGCTCAAGTGGTCCAAGGTGATACGTCTAGACTTGAGTGATAGTGGGGGTGGCTGGAAGGGTCTGAACAACCGAGTGGATCGATAGTAGGAATACAGGTGACAGAGGTGAGTCCTGGCTGGGGCTGGGAACTGTGAGCTTGGAGCAGAGATGCGCTCAGACCCTCAGATCAGGTCAAGGGGTAGAGGGTCCAGTGGACAGAAAGAGGGGGCCATCTCCCCACTAACCCCAGATCTTCTGTGTTGATTTCCAGAGAGCGCCTACTTAAACCTGACCTCCGAGCAAAGCCTCTTCCAGGAGGTACCTGTGGGTCAGAGCCTCGCCCTCACAGTCAATGTAGAAGCCTACCCTGGCCTCCAGAGTTATAACTGGACTTACCTGGGGCCATTCTTTGGAGATCAGCACAACCTTGATTTTATCACCCAAAGGACCACCACATACAGGTACTGCCTGTCAGACCATGGACAATGTGTGTGAGTGTATGTGTGTGTGTGTCGGGGGTTCCGCCAGAAATGAGGATGCTTGGGTCCTGTCCCGTCTGTGCTGCCCCACCGTGGGAAGATCCCCTTCCTGTTCTTTATCTCATTTCCCTGACTATGAGAGTATCAGTCCTCTATGTCATTTGTCCTAGCCCCTGCCCTGTGTCTCTGGGTCACTCCGTGAGTTTCTATACTGTCTCCCAGGAGCTGCTCTACTGTTTGGAGGTACATGTTCTCAAGGTCCCTTGGGACCTCTTAGCTTCACCTCCTGTCCTTTTTATGGCCAGTGCAAATGTAGGAGGTGACTGTGACTTCCACCCCAAGATGTATTTGAGATAACAACCATGCAAAGCACCTACCTTGTTCACATGGGGTCGGGGCAGAGGGACACGATCGTGCATTTGCTAAAAGATTAACCATCCTGAAAATCTCCTCTCAGTATATTCTCCCCAGGCTCTGGGATATTTTCGGGGTGTGTGTTTCCCCCACTGCCACTCTGCTGGCACTGTTCTACTCCTAAAGCTTGGGTTGGTCATGTGTCCACTGATGTAGAGGGATACTGCCTGCCTCGGAATGAAGTGTGACTGGGAGGGTCTTACTCTCATGACCTAGGGCCTGAAGTTTGCTAGCTGAGCACTCCACCGCAGAGTCCAACCCCAACCTGAGACACCTTTCCCAGAAGTGAACTTTAGTCCGGCAGTGATGGTAGATTTTGTCCAAGCAAGGATTGGTACTTTGCTGTCATTAGCACCGGAGAGATGGCTCAGGGGTTAAAGGGCACTTGCTGCTCTTGCAGAGGACCCAGGTTCCGTTTCTAGCATCCATAAGCATTAACTGTCTGTAACTCAAGTTCCAACAGATCTGTGGGACTCTTCTCGCCTCTGTGGGCAGCAGACACACATGTGCTAAACACAGAGACAAGCAGGCAAGACACTTATACACATAAAATATAAAAAATATACCTTTAAAACTGCAATTTAAATATTCATTTTATTTAATGTGTATATTTTGCTTGTATGTATATCTGTACACCACTTGTGTACCTTGTGCCTGCAGAGGTTAGAAGAGGGTGCCAAATCCTCTAGCACTGGAGTTATAGATGGTTGCGAGTCACCGTGTCTGTGCTGGGAACCAAACCCTGGGTCCTCTGCAAGAGCACAGTGCTCTAAACCAGTGAGTCAGCTCTCCAGCCCTGTTTAAAAACATGTTCATTACCTAAACAGTGCTGCCTTCGTTAGCTGGACGTTCATTAGCAGATGTCTCTTATCTCAGGGCTTGGGCAACAGAGGCAGAGGAATTGGGGGTTCAAGGCCAGCTCTAGAGGCAGCACAGCAAGTTAGTAGGCCAGCCTGGGCTATATCAGATCCTGTCTCAAATCACAACAGCAAGTACACTCATAATGGATAAACAATCCATTAGAGACTAAGAAAATTACCTGGAAACAACCAAAGGTGACTTTTTTTTTTGCTTTAGCATTGTTTTTAGACTTTTCTATAGTAAAGAGAACCATTAAATTAAGTGCCTATTATGAGTGTTCAGCATTCTAAATGCACAGCCCTTCAACCCTCAAGCCAATCCGGTGAATTAAACCAAACCAAACACAAACCCTGAATCACCCTGAGTCAAGAAGACCACAGCAGTTGAATGTCTATGTAAAGTCACACAGCCAAAAATGATAACGGTGGAATTTTATCTCTGGTTTCTGTAGCTACACGGCTCAGAACCAGTCCCTGTCTCTTGTCCCTGTCACCATCCCCAGGACCCGGTAGCACATTAGGGATGCTCAGTAGGGGTTGTGGTGCTTGTGAACACTTAGTTCAGTGGTAAGAAGGAAGAGACTTGTGATATACCTCCCAGGACCTTGCGGACATCATCTCTAATAAACCTTTGGGGAAAACACAGAATACCCTGAGATGAGAGGACACACAAGGACCAGGGGTAGGTGCTTTCTCTTGTCTCAGTGGCACACTCCTGAAGACCTGGCTCAGACAAGACCTCTGTGCCCTGAAACTTTAACAAAAAATGGTGCGCTTTACTTCACAGGACACCAGTTTATAATAGTAGTGTCTCTCGGGTGTCTTGCAGCTACACATCCACGCTCATCCTGAACCGTGTACAGCCCCTGGAGGCTGGCCAATACTCCTTCATGGTCCATAACAAGGCAGGCTGGAACAACGTGACCTTTGAACTCACCCTGCAATGTGAGTGACAGGGAGGCTGCCCAGGGTTGGGTATACTGGGAGAGGTGAGGGTATCAGGCTCAGGGCAGGTGGTCAAGAGACAGAGACCTCACCCCTAAGGCTGATCCTGCCTTCGTTCATCCTTCCCCTCTTCCTCAGATCTCCCAGAGGTCAGTGTTTCGTGGATCCCTGTGAATGACTCTAATGTCCTGCTCTGTGATGTCTCTGGGTTCCCTCAGCCCAAAGTGATGTGGATACAGTGCAGAGGTCACACTGACAGGTCAGTGGGCTTGACTCCCCTCCCTAGGCTGAGCATTCGGGTGAGGTACCCATGAGTGGGAAGGGCATGCTGATGTGGGAGACCCCAAAGCCCTGAGTCAAAATCTATTCTTTCCAGGTGTGATGAGGCCCAGGCCTTGCAGGTTTGGAGTGATGTTCCCTCCAAAGTCCTGAGTCAGGAGCCCTTCCACAAAGTGACCATTCAGAACCAGCTGCCCACTGGGGCCTTGAAACACAACACAAGTTATATTTGCAGGGCCCACAACGATGTGGGGAACAGCTCCCAGGCCTTCAGGGCGGTCTCTTCAGGTAATCCATCCTCCTCAGCCAGCATGGGCATCCAACATGTGGAGACTACTTGACCCCTCACCCCCAACCCAGGGATTTCTACTTGGAGGAGATCCCAGCCATCCTGAATTCCACCTCTGGGTCACCCTGGCTAGTCCTGAGCCACAGGACTCTGGACATGGTGATATGGAGAGGTCCAGCGTCCCTCACTGGGGACTGAAGAGGAAAGGGCAGGATCAGGGAGTGGGAAAAAAGAATGAGGCAGAGATACCCCAGATGGAGACTTATAGAGGACCGAGAGAGACTGAGAGATACTGAGAGACACCAGCAAGCTGGTCTACTAGTCTGGTCCTTTGGCTCCTCCTTGCATCCGAACTCATGTGAGGGAAAAAGAACTTGAGTGAAGAAATACAGTTCATCCCAAGTCCACGGCTAGAGGGATGCTTCCTCCCATCCTCTCCAGCTCCCCCTTGCTGTCTGCCCTGCCCGATCCTGAGACACAGTCCTCACTCAGGGCCATTGCCCCAAGGGTTTGCCCTGTGCTGATTTGGAGTCTGCAGCTGGGCCTAGTCTCACTCAGAAGCCCACAGCCTCCCCGAGCCCCTAAACTACTACTGTGCCGGGGCCTGGGTGATGCTTTCAATCCTTGGTTTCTGCTTGGCTCAGGGAACATGTCACTCGTCTTCCACTCTAGCAGCTGTTGACAGGCCCGTGGGCCCTGCTATCCGGGAATGCTGTGTCACTGCCGGTGGTGGTGGTTTTAAATAGTGAAGCCCCATGGTGACAAATGCTGGAACTGTACCAGGCTCGTCTCCACGACCCCTCACCCACTAGCAGCAAAGTCCCTCCTTCCTTCATTTTGGAAGGACAACACATCTGAAATGTTTAGAGGCGTCCCAGTTTGGTGTCTCGTATCACCTAAGGAACCCAAGCTCCTAGCTGGACGTGGAAATGAACTGTGTCCTTCTGACCACATGAAGATTAGAGGTCAGGAAGGGGAGACCCTGGGGCCCTAAGCTGGCTCTGAGCTGCTAAAGTCACACAGAGCACCTGGAGGAAGCCACAGGAAACCCGAGGAGGATTTCCCTGCCAAGGCCTCTCTGCCCGCAGGTGCAAGCCATAAAGCCCCAACACTAGGATTTGCGTCCAAGTGGTAGCTGGCCACCGAGCCAGCCTGCTACAGAGAATTTTCACGCTCTTTTCTGGCAGAGGGATGAGACTGAATACAGTCTCTCCACTTGCCCACTCCTCTGCCCCCTCTTCCAGAAGAAATCAGAACGCAGCTCCCCGATGAGTACCTGTTCACTCCGGTGGTGGTAGCCTGTATGTCTGTCATGTCTCTACTGCTGCTACTGCTGCTGCTGCTCCTATACAAATACAAGCAGGTGAGCTGGGCTGTGGAGCTGGGCCGGGCCCCCAAGGGAGCCAGAGGAGGAGGACCCCTGCTCACGCTCGCTCGTTCTGACGGGCTGTCACGCAACCAGAGCTGTTCATTAGGTGTCTACTGTGTGTCAACATGGGCTAGCACCAAGAAGTTCCCGGTGCAATAATCCTATGCTTGACCATTGGGGGTGGAGGTGGTGGGGAGGAGAAGGTATAAAAGAAGGTATAAAATTGCCTTTTAAGGTGCCTAGCTCTGCCCAGCTCTGCCGCTGGGGCTGCGGGCAATGGGCATGTTCACATGTTCAAGTTCCTTTTTCTACCTGTAAATTGGGGTTCATGATGGCAGGTTATCACCAAGATCCTCTACCCTGTATGTGTAGAGCCGGGGTGGGTTGTGGAAGAAAGACAGGACTTGGTGGTGGAGCCTGTGTTTCCGTGCAAGGAGGAAGTTGGCTGCAGACCCAGCTCCTGAACGTTGGGACAGGAGCGTGGCTAAAGTTGGCATCTCCTTGACCGCACGCCAAAGTGGTTGCTGGGTGCTGCTCACCACCCAGACATGGCTTAGTCACTGTCACGGCTACTGGGTCCTCGGAGATATACAAAATTCTTCCTTATTTTAACCTAAAAAACTTTCTCTGGTACCCCATGAGCCACGGGCTCCCTCAGGCCTTTCTGCCTTGGCTGTCGGGTGTCACCTGATGGGAGTCTAGAGCACCTCAGCTCATTCTCTCTGCAAGCACCATGCTTTGAGTATTTTGCTCAAAGTACCTTCTCATGTCCCACGCAGGAAATTTAACTGCTTCTTAAGCAATCTAAGGCCAGGAGACCTGCAGCGCTAGGCTGCCTTCTTCCACACGCCCTTTGGTGTCCCCTGGCTGAGGCACCCCTGAGGGTCAGGGCAGGAGGCGGTTCTCTTCTGCACAGATTCTGCCCAGGTGACTTGGCGCCACCTGTCTATCCCCTGACCTGTCTATCGCCCAGATCTGGGTGAGAAGGGGCCTGCCTGTGGAAGGGTGGCTTCTGCTCAGGGCTGAGTCATCACCTTCTGTCACCAAAAGAAACCACAACAGTCCGGGAAGAAACAGGGGAAGAGGAAAGAGCAGGAGTTAGCTGGCCCTGAGGACAGGGGCAAAGGAAGGGAGAGAGGTGGCCGCAGAGGAGGGGAGGGCAGAATCAGATAGAGGATTGGAGAGATGCTGGGACCAGGCCTAAATTGAGACAGGAGGGTCTGCGGAGCTTCCAGTGGGAAGTGTTCAGGTCTCTACCTTCCCCAGGCTCAATATCAGTCCCACAGAGCCAGGGGCCTGATCAGGGGAGTGGCCAAGATCTGACATTCCCAGCCGTCTCTTCAGTCCGCATCAGAAGATAAGGGAGGACCCGGGCTTAGGGCTGGTATGAGCAATTGGTAAACTGATTGATATGCCGCCATGAGAATTTAGGCAGGCCCAGCTTCCAGGAAAGGCTTAGGAAGCCCCTGCAGCTGGCCTTCCAGGCACCGCTCCTGATAGGAGGAAACCTTGCAGGCCACTCACTTTTATAAGGTTGGCCCCCCAAGTCCCTGGGATAGCAGAAATCCCGAGTTTGGCAGGGGGCGGGGGTCCAGCATAGATTCAGCCCTGGGAGCTTCCAGCCACACCTCCCTTCCCCCACCCTTCCCTCTTCTCCCTTCATCCCTTCCAGCTAGGCCTTAGAGGAGGTGGGAGGGCTGAGTCAGCCCAGCTGCAGAAAAACAGGGAAGCAGAAGTGGCTTGGAGAAAAATAGTCACAGCCACAGAGACTCCTAGAGATGCAGGATGCAAGGGGCAGGAGGGGTCTCTCAGCCCAAGGGAGTTTCCTCCCTAAATTTCCTTTCAGACTCTTTCCCCAAGCCATAATGTGCAGATGTTTTGTTGTTACTGGTGGAGTTTTGTGTTTGTTTGCTTGTTTTTATTTGTTATTGTTGTTTGTTTGAGGATTGGGTCTTTATATCTTTCAGGAAGGCCTCAAACTCCTTCCGTAGCTAAGGCTGGCCTTGAACACCCCATCCTCCTGCTTCCTCTCCCAAGTGTTAGGATTACAACGTGTGCCATCGTGACCAGCCGGGTGTTCTTTATGTCTAACTTTTGTCTCAAATGTCCAACTGGAAACTCTTCCTCCTCCAACACTCACACATCTTTTAGTTCTTCTCACTGAAGCACCCAAGGCCTAGACTCTGTCCTCCCCACGGCCTAGTCCCTGTCCCAAAGGCCTGACTGGACATCAAGTTGGTCTGTTGACCCAGTGTCCTCCACTACTACCCCAGCTTCCACTTTCCCATAAATGGGACCTCCCTTCAGCACTTCTCAGGTCAATTCAGGATGTGGTACCCTCACACAGCTGCTCTGGGGCCAGGAGAAGGTGAAACAATCACCCGCTTCTATCCAGACCCCATTTTAGATGTATGGGGGGGGCACAGAGATCCTGAGAGGGAACTGGAGCTAGCATAAGGTGTAATATGTGGACACCCCACTCTGTCAGAGGGCTCTGCCTCACCTAGAGTTAGGAGATAGCCCATTTCTTACAGTCCTCCTGGCCTTCCTGCGTCAAAGCTCCCCTCTCATCCCCTGAGCTGCATTGGTCACCTGGCTGAGTTTGTCAGGATCTTATCCCATGCAAACTCTTCAGCATCTGTGCACTCTCTGCCTGGACAGTTCTCAGGCTGGCTCCTCCTGGACTCTCCTGGCTCATGTCACACCACTCTCTGTCACATCACCCTGCTTTGCTGACTTCATGATGTTATTTTTCAAATGTTTTAAGAGATTTGTTAGCATCTATTACTTATATGTGATAGTGAGTTTCAATATGACGTTTTCAAACACATACATAATGTATCTTGATGCTATTAATCATTTTCATAATCATTACCTTCTCTCGTTCCCCTCTCCCATACTTGCTGGTCCCTTTTCTTTCTCCAAACTCTTTCACTTTAATTTGTGTGTGTGTGTGTGTGTGTGTATGTATGTGTGTATGTGTGTGTGTGTGTGTGTGTGTGTGTGTGTGAGAGAGAGAGAGAGAGAGAGAGAGAGAGAGAGGGAGAGAGAGAGAGAGAGACTATGTATGTATGTGTACATATGCATGTGTGTATATTTGTGTGTTTGCATGCGTGTGTGTTCCAATATGTTTTGTTAGGGTTTCTGACAGAAGTGTAGGTGAGAAGTTACAGAGATGGGCTGGCTGTACAACTGAGGAAAACGTCTCTCCACCCCCATAACCAGTAATTGCCTAAAGTTCTTCAGGGAGCCGGCACTTGTGAGCCTCTCTGTCCTCCATGACAGGTTGTTGGCAGGCCCAAACTGTCCAGGTCTTACGTAGGTACTCAGAGCTGCTGTGAATTCAAGAATCCATTAGCTGTCCCATGCCTGGAAGACAGTCTTTGTAGCACTTCACCCCACCCTTACTCTTCCTGTCTTTTCTACGGTGTCCTCTGGGCCTCGGAGGAACACAGATGTCTCATTTGCAGCTGAGCAGTCAGTTACTCTCAGCATTTTGACTCGTCATGAGTCTCTGCAGTTACTGCTGACTATTGCAACCAGCAGCTCCTCTGCCCAAAGCTAAGAACAATGCTGAGCTATGGGGATAAACAGAATTGTTTAGAAGGCTAACGGACAGGCATATCAGATCCATTTAGCAAAACAACAACTGCATATTCCCCACTAGGGTTGAGAACCTCCCTAGACAGGAACTTTTGACCAACACAGTACCATATGTGGATTCCTTCCTGTACCCTCAGTTCCAATCAGAAACTGGACGATCACCCCATAACAGACTTGACATTATTTGCACCAATGGGAGCATCTTTCATGGCATTATTTGAAGGTTGCCTATCTATGTATTTAAGTTGAACGCCTCTCTTGGACCTGCAAATGCTAGCCCCATGGGATCAAGCGTCTGCCTTGTTCAATAATGAATCAGTCGTGCTGGATAGAAATGAATGCTCAGTAAAATGTATTCTTTTACTGCATGGCTGTATTATTCAGCTAGGAAAAGAGCAATTCTGACCTCAGCATAGATGTAATGATGGCATAATTCTCAGTCACAGAAAATACTGTATGAAATACCCAGGGCAACAAAATGATTCGAGACGAAGTAGAGCCGTGTCTTCCAGGGGCTCTAAAGGGGGAGGTAGTGGGAAACTGCTATTCCCTGGGTACAGAACTTGTTTTACAGGTCAAAGGAGTTCTGGAAATTGGTTTCCTTCAGCATGAATGCAGTTAATGCCACTGATGTGTACAGTTGAAAATGTTTGGGGTGGTACATTTTCCATTCTGTATATTTGTATATTACAATTGTATATTACAATTGAAAATAAATGTAGGGCTGGAGGAGGATAGCTTAGTTGTACAGTGTGTACTTCTACATATAAAAGGCCCTGGTCCAGTCCCTAGCACCTAGAACAAAACCACCGACATAGACTATTTGGATGAGAGAATGGTTCGTGAACGAATGGATAGTTCTCAACGTCCACCCTCCACTTTGGCCCAGGAATTATCAAATTCAGAGGCATCAAGGCCTCCAGAAATTATCTTATCCAAGTCTTTGGATGAACAGCTAAGGAAACTGAGGTTTGGAGAAGGGAAGGGCACACAGTAAGGCAGAATCCAGCAGGACTAGCTTTTGCTGCTATGCCCACAAGATGCCTCTCTCCCTCTTAACTCACAACAGGCTGAGAGCTTCTGCACTGTCTTCTCGTGCTCTTAGGAGATGAGATGCAAGGTCCATCTGCCAGCCCATCAGCCCCCCTGCAATGCCTCCTTTTCTTTCTGCAGAAGCCTAAGTACCAGGTGCGCTGGAAGATCATTGAGAGCTACGAAGGCAACAACTACACCTTCATTGACCCCACCCAGCTGCCCTACAACGAGAAGTGGGAGTTCCCCCGGAACAACCTGCAGTTTGGTGAGGGTGGTCTCAGCACTCTGTGATCTTCCATCCCAAGGCTGATGATGGGGGGCTGATGGGGGCTGCAGGGACCCAGTAGGCCTCAGGAGTAAGGAGCCCGTGTGTCTGTGATAGGTAAGACGCTCGGAGCTGGCGCCTTTGGGAAGGTGGTGGAGGCCACAGCCTTTGGTCTGGGCAAAGAAGATGCCGTGCTGAAGGTGGCTGTGAAGATGCTGAAGTGTGAGTCGGAGGAGGTGCAGCATGGGGGATGGGGAGTGGGCTGGCACCGCTGTTCCAAGAGGTGCTGTCTGCACTCTCAAACTGTTGCGGGTTTTAAGTTGAGACCTGACTTCCTGACTGAGCTCCAGCCTCCTTGCGTTTCCTGGTTCTGAGGGTCTTTGTCAACCTTTGAGGAGAAATGGGCCTTCTGACTGAGCCCAAGGGAAGTTAGGGTGAACAGAAGCCACCCAGGGAATGACCCTGTCACAGCTTGGCTTCCTCCCCTCCAGATTAGCTCAGTAACAGGCACATCCTTCCTCTCCCCCCCTTCTCCTTCTGTCTTTCTCCCTCCCTCCCATTTGTATGTCTGTATTTCTCCTCCTTCTTTTGGATTCTGATCCCTCTGGTTCTCCGGGTGCTTCTTCTCCCAGCCACGGCTCATGCTGATGAGAAGGAGGCCCTGATGTCAGAACTGAAGATCATGAGTCACCTGGGACAGCATGCAAACATAGTCAACCTCTTGGGCGCCTGCACGCATGGAGGTGAGAGCTGGGCAGGAAGGGGTATACTCATGGGTTTGGGTATCCGAGGGTGCCTGGACATCTGGCTTCAAGGTCCCCTTGAGCTCTAAGTGCTTGCCTCCAAATCCCTGATAGCCTGGATTCATAGACAGCAGGAGCTGCTCACGGGTGGGTGATGCAGAAATCTATGTACAGCCCCCACTAAGCCCACTTAATAGGGATTTTATCATGAAGCCCCAAATCTACCTTTCTCCTCACCCTCCAAGATTTACTATCATTGTTATCTCTTTTTGTTTGTTTTGTTTTCTACTTTTCAAGACAAGGTTTTTCTGTGTAGTCCTGGAATGCACTTTATTGTCCAGGCTGGCCTCGAACTTACAGAGATCCACCTGCCTCTGCCTGCAGGGTGCTAGGATTAAAGGCATGCATCATGCCCGGTTTAGATCTACTTTTTAAAAAGCTCCTACCCCAGACGTACATGCCCCCAAACTCCAACTCATCTCTCTCCTCTTCATTATAGCAGCGTTGTCCTGTACTGAACTGCCATTCTCTGAAAAAAAAAAAAAAACTTTTTGAGCTAAAATTTTCTTTTTTCCTTTTTTGAGACGGTTTCATTTTAATCCAGGCTGGTTTGGAATTTGCTGTGTAGCCTAAGCTGCCCCTAAACTCGCAATCTTCTTGTTTTAGCTTTGCAAGGGCCAGGATGACAAGCAAGCGTCATCAGACTAGGCTAGACTAGGCTAGGCTTTTTTGAGAGTTTTGTTAATTTTTTTAGTGGCTTTACACAAATAAGGTTATTATTTTTTTAATATTTATTTATTATGTGTACAATATTCTGTCTCTGTGTATGCCTGCAGGCCAGAAGAGGGCACCTGACCCCATTACAGATGGTTGTGAGCCACCATGTGGTTGCTGGGAATTGAACTCAGGACCTTTGGAAGAGCAGGCAATGCTCTTAACCTCTGAGCCATCTCTACAGCCCAAATAAGGTTATTAAAACACTGAGAAGCTTGCTCCCAGAGGCAGGATTAGAACTCAGAGGCCCTTGTTCATATGGGGAGTAGAACCTTGGGGTGCATCTCTCTCACTCCCTCTTCTGGCTGCCTTAGGGCCAGTGCTGGTCATCACTGAATACTGTTGCTATGGCGACCTACTCAACTTCCTGCGACGGAAAGCGGAGGCCATGCTGGGACCCAGCCTGAGTCCTGGTCAGGATCCTGAGGGGGACTCCAGCTACAAGAACATCCACCTGGAGAAGAAATACGTGCGCAGGTATCTCCCTGGCAAAGGGCAGGACAGAAAGGAGGCCAGGACGGGAAGGGGTCCCACGCAGCCTGTTTGTGTCATGAGGAGTACCTACCCCAGTCTTTACAGGAACTCTGATTTCTTACAACACATTCCTATCATTCAACAACTTAGCCTTATCATTCTGAACTCTTAGCATGCTCCAGGAATGTGGAAGGCGATGGCTTGGTTCATGAATCCATCACCTTCAAGTGTGGAAAGATTCTCCTAGGCCCTTACGTGGAGGACTTGGGGCAATTGCGTGTTCCTGTTTGTCTCACAGCATATCCGTGGGGGCTGCGGGACACGTAGTCCCCTCAGGAGTGGCCAACCTGTCTGCACATCCCCATGGGGAAGTGAAAACAGAGTTTATTAGTTTTTGGATGGAGGTAACAAAACAGCCTGGCCTGTGGTGAGGTTCCTGGTCTGCTCAGGCCTCAGTTTCCCCTGGTAAGCCAACAGTGTTGCATCTCTTGGGGTCTTCTGTGATTCTCGGAAGCCACCAGAGGTTATGGACAGAGCCACATGGGGAAGCAGAGAGAGGAAGAAACAAGTTTCCTGTTGCCCATGATGGGCAGAGAGGGAACCTGAGCTAAACCTATGTTTTTACGTTGGAGTCTCCGTTTTGGGGCATGGTGTGTGGGGCTGTAAGTGCAGCAGTACTGGGATCAGGCCATGCTCAGAACCAGGGGAGTGTACTCTGTGCTTGTAGTGAAGGCCCTGGCTGCTGCTGAGGCCGGGAGAGCCAAAGGAGAAGGAGGTTCCCTAGCTTCCTTCTTTAAGTGTACAGACAATCAAAGCATCCCTAGAGTGGGACATTTCAGGAGCAAGTGGCATCTAAATGGGACCTACCTAGGGAACTCAAGTTATACTATTACAGAAGTGTGGTTTCCAGAACGAGGAGATGCTGACTGTGCCGTGGATGGATGCTAATGGTGACCCGAGTTTCTCTTCCGGGAAGGTTGAGAGTATGGGCAATAGCTTGCTGGCAAACCAGATCTGGCTGGCTGCTTAGCATCAACAGTGGCTCTTCAGGACAGGGTTGTGCTTCTACAGGTGGCTCACCACCCACAGGGAAAGCCTGGGTATTCCAGGCCTGTCCACCCAAGCCTACAGAGACCCAGTCTTCACACAACAAACAAACAAAACAAAACAACAACAACAACAAAAAACATCTCCCTGGGGCTCAGATGCCCTAAGCCAGTTTAAGTTCTGCTCTAGATTTGGGCAAATTTAATGCTATTAGTGGCTGCCAGGGGGCATGAGTAATGTTAACTTCCCCCCCAAGCAATTGGTTTTAAGTATGTATGAGTGTGTGTGTGTGTGTGTGTGTGTGTGT
>NC_022020.1:46944408-46952882 GCF_000317375.1 Microtus ochrogaster
GTGTGTGTGTGTGTGTGTGTGTGTGTGTGTGTGTGTGTGAGTACCGTATGTTTTTCTGGTTCCCACAGAGGCCAGGATGGTGCCAGATACCCTGGAACTGGGGCTATAGGTAGCTGTGAGCCCCTGTGGTTCAGGAACCAAACCAAGATTCTCCAACTAAGCACACTGAGCCATCTCTCCAGGCCTCTTCCTGTACAATTTTTATTTTTTTTTCTTTTTACAATTATTTTAGTGTTGATATATAAGCTGGGTCTCTCTCCATCATATGGATCCCTGGGATTGGGCACAGCCCGTAAGTGCCTTTACACTGGGCCATAGTGCCACCCTCCTGGAGTAATTTTTAATGAGAAACCAGCTGGTGAGATACTGTAGGGCGAGATACTTTAGGTCAGGAAGGGGCCTGGAATGCACTCACATTCCAGCAGGGCTGCCTTTGAGGAGAGAGACGTTGGTATTAGCAGTAGCAAAGCCCTCCATCAGGCAGAGCCCAATGACAGGATGGGGTGGGTGTCTCTGGCACTGGGGATGGCTAAGCAGGGCACGATGATTGCTTAAGTAGAATATGGCATGGGGCCTTCCTTATCAGAGAGGGACACTCAGGCTGACCTTTAGGTTCCTTCCCCTCTGCTGAGTGACTCGGGGAGTCCACAGGGCAGCTGGAGGGCAATGCCTGGGCTAGGCTCTGCAAGGCTGGGCATTGATCACTTCCCAATTCTCTTTCCTATCCAGGGACAGTGGCTTCTCCAGTCAGGGCGTAGATACCTATGTGGAGATGAGGCCTGTCTCTACGTCTTCAAATGACTCCTTCTTTGAACAAGGTAAGGAGGTATTGGGACAGGGCCAGGGTGGGCCTAGGGGCTGGGGACTGGGGCTGAGGAGGAGCAAAGTGTGACAGGGTTGCCTGGATGCCTTTTCCTAGATCTGGACAAAGAGGCCAGCCGGCCACTGGAGCTCTGGGACCTTCTCCACTTCTCCAGCCAAGTGGCTCAGGGCATGGCTTTCCTGGCTTCTAAAAACGTGAGTCTGGGTGAGGGGAGGCTGAACTTCCTTCTGACTGTGGGAAGGAAGAAGGAAAGGGCAAAGGGGGTTTCTGGGGAGAAGCAGTGGGGGGTGGGAGTGTGAGAGAGTAAGTGGGCAGTTTACAGAGGAGGTGGTGGGAGGGAACGGTGCTGAGGCAGGCTCCTCCTGGAGGCCTGACCCCAGGCCTTTGCATGCTTGTTCGGTTTTCCTACGTGACCATGAACAGGCTTAACAGCTTAACAACTGTAACAGCTGTTTTTCTTCATGAAGCGCTTAGTCTTGCTGGCTGAGCTATAAGGATATCAGAACTCAAGGGCTCATTCCGCTGCCCCCAGAGCAGACTTGAGGGGAAAAGGTTTGATTGCTGGTTCCGTTCTTTGCTGTGACAGTTCAGAGTCCATAAGCCTCAAGGTCTGTGCCTACAAAAATGGGTACTCTCACTAACTGTTTAGGAGGTCTAATAGGTTATTGTGTTATGCAAATGCTCTGGTACTGTATGTCCAGAGGTGGCAGCTGTCGGTGATAGGAATGATGTGGGCCGGTGCTCACAGCAGAGGGACCATTGCTTCTGAGGTAGCAACCGCCCAGTTGTTACTGCTGCTCAGAGGGCAAGGAGTGCGGGAGACAGGGCTGTGGGGCTTTCTAAATGTTAAACTGGCCACATGAAATTTTCAGAGCTCAGGCCTGCACAGGTTTGAACAGTAGAGAGTAGACTACCAAAACCTGTCATCTACTCCCTCATCAGGGACCCAAGAGCTCACGTTCTCCCTCCTGGCTTGTGTTTCCTCAGTGCATCCACCGGGATGTAGCAGCTCGAAACGTACTGTTGACCAGTGGACACGTGGCCAAGATTGGGGACTTTGGGCTGGCGAGGGACATCATGAATGATTCCAACTATGTCGTCAAGGGCAATGTGAGTGCTGAGAGCTAATGTGACTGACTGGTCGGGCAGGCTGTGGAGAAGCCATGGCCCCTAGTGACATGGGACTGTCTTGTCAGGCCCGCCTGCCTGTAAAGTGGATGGCCCCAGAGAGCATCTTTGATTGCGTCTACACAGTTCAGAGTGATGTGTGGTCCTACGGAATCCTCCTCTGGGAGATTTTCTCACTTGGTGAGTTGCTAAGACTGCTTCTGGCACAGTCTAGAGCTGACCTGTCTTTGGCTGCTAGACTGGTGTCTTGAGCCTTGTGGATGAAATCTATTCAAAGACACCTGGTGTCCAAGACACAGCAAGGGCTGGCAAGGGCTCTTGAACCAGCGCAGCAGTACTGGTATGCAATCCAGACACCCCACACAATGCACATTTCCTGAGTCCTTCCTTCACTTGCCTCTGCTTGGTTGGCAGTAGCTTTTATCTAGAATGCCACCTGCCAAATGCCATTGAAGATGTCATGCCGCTAGCCACCATCTAGCTCCCATTTACGGGGGAGTAGGCACAGGGCCCTTGTGCTGAGTCTGTAATTGTACTACCAAGTCATGTGGCATCACCTCTTTGCTGATTTGCAATCCAGGCTTTGTTCCATTTATTTCCAAAGCCTATGCTGGACCCTCTGTGCTTGGTGATGAGGGGCTGAAGGCTATGGGTTCCCAAAGCCTAAGCGTGCTTACCACGTAAACCTCACCTAGGAAGTCCTGGGCATGCGAGTAGTTTCTGCTCTAACTACAGCTGGGATAGGGCCTTTACACCCTGCCTGAGATACACGTGGGCAGGGAAGGGGTAAGCAAGGGTGGTTGGTCTCTTATACACTCCTGGCCTTTGCAGGACTGAATCCCTATCCAGGCATCCTGGTGAACAGCAAGTTCTACAAACTGGTGAAGGATGGATACCAAATGGCCCAGCCTGTATTTGCGCCAAAGAACATGTATGCAAAGGCACCTAAGGGAGAAAAATGGATTCTAGGGTTTGGGTGGTTTGTTAGATGAGCATGTGGCCCTGGTCTTTGTCCAGAAGGCTCCAGGCTTCCATCTGTAGTATATTAAGGTTCTATACTAAACTCTGAACTCAGGAGCCTGAAGCATGCTAATAGGTGCTGTACCACTGGACCATACCTTTAGCCCCTAACTTACTTCTGACTAGTTTTGGGGGTCCTTCACTAGGTATATCTCCCTAGTGATATGCTCTGACATGGGCAAACTTTGTTCTGTCTCCAGATACAGCATCATGCAGTCCTGCTGGGACCTGGAGCCTACCAAGAGACCCACCTTCCAGCAGATCTGTTTCCTCCTTCAGGAGCAGGCCCAACAGGACAGGAAAGAGCAGGTGAGAAGGATGGAATGGCTGTCTGGCTGGCTAGAGCAGGCTGGGCAGTTCCTCAAAGTTCTCAGCTGACTGTCTCTGGCTTTTCTTCCCCCTCAGGACTATGCTAACCTGCCAAGCAGCAGCAGCAGCAGCAGCAGCAGCAGCGGCAGCGGCAGCGACAGAGGTGGCGGTGGCAGCAGCGGCAGCGGCAGCAGCAGCAGTAGCAGCAGCAGCGAGCCAGAGGAGAGCTCCAGTGAGCACCTGGCCTGCTGTGAGCCAGGGGATGTCGCCCAGCCCCTGCTACAGCCCAACAATTACCAGTTCTGTTAAAGTGGGGCAGTGGAGTGCTTCTGCTCCCAACTTCCCAGCTCTACCTCCTCCATAGACGGGAGACATGGGGAGAACATATGAACTTTGTCCTCAGCTTGGTCCAGCTCTGAAACTTCAGAACCTGAGGGGTCTTGGGGAGGTCAGAGGCTCCCATTTCCAGAGCCTGGGCCATCACTGCCAATGGGGTTTCACAGTGCTAGCCTGTATTTACTATGCCAATTCATGCACCCCTAGTTCACTATCTTCATCCTGTTCCCAACTCTCTTGTGTTTCAATGGAAAGACTGACTTTATGTCTCAGAAAGACAAGGCTCCCAAGGCTGTAGGTAAGCAGAGAGCCTGCCTCCCTGCCATGCTCAAAGACTACTGGTTTCTTGAGGCAGGATGGCTCCTTCCTAAGCTCCCAGGACTAGTCTCTACTCTTGACCTTTACTCTCTATAGTCCCACCTCATCCAGGATAATGTACTGCTAGAATGAGCCAAGTGGCAGCTAAAAGTGAGGGGTGTTCTATCTATACCCTGTTATTCTAAGCTAGAAGGCATGGGGCCTTGGTGCAAGGCTGGCCACACCAAGCAAATACTGCATGCTCTTCTCCAAGTGATTTGTCCTCATTAACAGTCAACATTAAACTAACAGCATTAACACTGCCAGCAGTGTCTGGTTCTTTGTACCACACAAGTGCCTACCAGTTCCCTGGGACCTCCTTCCATCAACCCCTAAGTGAGTAGCAAGCACCTGCTTCCACAGCAAAAGGACACAATGAGCATTGAACTGGCTCTTGCTTCTTCAAAATCAGATAATTTAATAAACTTTATTCTTGTTGGGGAAGAGCGAGAGGGAAAGCCACTTATCCCACCCTCTCAATAAATTAAAGAGCACTCGGCCAATCCCTGGGCCCCGAGCAAACCACGGGCACCTGAGCCAGTGCTGCTGTTTGCTTATGGCCCTATCTGCTTCCCCTTCACAGAAGGGAGTTTTCCTACTGCTTGCCAGCTATGTCACAACTATGGGCCACATCCCCTCTGCGGTGAGGGTCCAAGGGCCCGGAGGATGTAGGGTACAGTAGCAGTGGCCAGAGAAAGGAGGAAGGATTCTCTTCCCCAAAACCCAGGGCAGAGGACAGTCCTGGAGGGAGCTGTAACTGACTATTCCTCGCTCCTCAGCCATCCCAAGTAGTGGGAACAGGGAGAGTTAGAGGAAAAGAGAATGCACCCCTCCTTTAGGTCGAAGAGCCCAAAAGGGACCCCAAGAATGAAGAAGCCATTAAGGCTCCTAGTCAAAGGCAACAGGCTAGGAAACCCGTATGACTGGAGCCAGAGCTCTTCCCCATGGGACAGCCTAGTTCAATGGCCTCCCCACCTGGTACAGGGACCACAGGTGGTGGAGGGCCTGGACAACCAGCTCCCAGCCATTCTCCTAAAATATCATGCCCCTAACATGCTCTCTCAGGTCCATTAGAGGTTTCCCAGCACCTCTCCTGAGCCCCAGAGGTTGAAGGCCCTACTGTGCTCATGAAATGGAAGCTCTTTGGTCAGTTCCAGCAGTCAGAGGCCCTTCCTACAGGGGACTGTAGGTCCCCTTGATAGGTCTGCCTTGGGCAAGGGCATATTATGGCTTGAGAGAGATGGTATAGGCCCAGTACATGACAACCTGGCTTATTGTGCCCCCGAGGCTCCCTCCTCTTCCTCCCCATCCTCCTGTGCCTCTGTCTTGATCTGAGCAACCCCAAGGCGATAGAGGTTATCACGAATGACCACCTCGCCAGGCTGGCAGCTCTGCACAACGTCATGGATCTGCCGGTTGACAATTTCTCGGCTGGTGAGGAAGTCCATGAGGCGGTTGTAGAGGTAATAGTGGGTGGCATTATCAAAGGCAATGGGCCGCTGGCGGACACTGTTGAGTTTGCAGTCCATGATGGAGGCATAGGGTGCCAACTCAGGGCACAGTGATAAGGAATGGTGGCCAGCACTAGGATCACTGGGATCGGGCTTCGTGTTTGCATGGACAATACGCCGTGTGGCAGTCTTGGTGACTGGATGCTGGACAGAGTTTTCAGCCTCTGACACATCCACAGAATAATGCTGGTCCAGTTCAGGGCAGGACACACTCTAGAGGAGAGAAGAGAAACATTTTATAAGAGGGAATGATTGAGGGAGAATCTTGTGGGAGAGAGCAGGAGCCACGGAGTCAGCAGCCTTGTTTAAATCCCAGAGCCCTTGCATACTGTCCCCTATGCCTCCATTTCTTCTTATAGGAATGAGAACAGAAAACGGGTCATCCCAGCACAGATGCTGCATTGCTTCAGCTGTCATCATTGCTTCAGGACAATTTAGGAACCAGAGGAATGCGAGGGAGTGGCTTTGAGGGATACTTCAGACAACTTTTGGGGTCTCTATTAAGTTCTTGGAGCCCAAGAACCCCAGAGAATGAGAATGTCTGCTCCAAAGCAAGCCAGAAACTTTCACCTCCCATAATGCACTTGTGCAGAAGCACTCACTTCCCATAACTCTTCTCACCTAGCATCAACTCTAATGCGTCTTCTAATCAAGGCCAAAGGCAAGCCTTGCAGTGCACATGCTCCTCACAGGGACCGCCTCCTGGTACAATGCAGCAAGATACACACACAAGGACTCTCTTACTGATCTGCTATATGACCAGATCAAGTCTGAGCCCCTCCCTGGGTCTCAGTTTCCTTTTCTAATCAAAGGAGGGGGTCAGAGAAGATTGGTGCTGAGTGCTGAACCTCAGACCCCACCGCTCTTAAAAATCTTAAACAAAATAAAAATTAGATTTTGCTTATAGTTCTAAGACCACTGTATCTACACCTCAGCAGGAGTGCCCCACAGCACACTCATGGTGCAAGTAAACAGCGTGCTTCAGGGTGACCACACCTTCCCCAAGGTAGCAATTTCCTGGCTTCTGTGGAAAGCAAGCTCTTCTCATACAAGATGCCTGTGTAGACTACTCCAAGCACACTAAATGACACACTGTAACCTCTACTGTGGTAAGTCAGTAAATCTGACTGGTGCATCAGGATAAAGTACTGATGGAGAGAAAAAAAGGTAGAGACAGTTCCTGATAACTGGGAGTGGCCTTCCTGTACCCCAGGGATTTCTACCTGCTCTTAGGACGGGACTCACCACAGCTGGCTCTGTAGGGCTGGAGAAACAGCCCTGGTTCTTCCCCCACATCTGACTAGTCAGCTCTGGGTAGCAGAGGTCAGCACATAGGGCCACTGGTGTGGCCATATCTACCACATAGACAGGTGGCCAGTGGCGGGAAGAGGCAAGCAGATCCACATGGTCACGAGCACTTTCACCTCGAACAAGATACTTGGAACCGCAGACCACCTGTGGGAGACGAGTGTGTAGTTCAGAGATAAGTGGCCGGCACGCAGGGGCTGGAGTAGGCCCTCACTCACTTCTTTTGAGGAAGACTAGCCTCATGACTGAAGCCAGGGACTATGACATTTGGTCCCTCTCCTCCTCCTTTTCCTCCTCCTCTCAAAAAGGATTACTATTGTGAAGGCAGGCTTGTGCATGCGACACCCACATAGTGAGTCTGAGGACGGCTCAGTTGGTTCTCTCCTTCCACACTGGATTCGGAGGTGAACTCAGGTTGGTGGGTTTGCCTAGCAAGCACCTTTAGCCACTGAGTCACTGTGTTGACCCTCCCCTCCTAGTTCTATCCCTAAAGGAAGTCACCAGCTCATCCTTGTCCTGAGAACAGCTAGGACTTAAATTAGGCTGAAAGGTGCTTCAGAACATCTCTAAACCCTGCACCATCCATATCACCCTACCAACTATCCTGGCAATGTAAACACACAAGGCTTAGGGCCACTGGACTGAGTCACGAGTATTCGGAGCAAGATTCCCATTAGACCTCAACAGCCTTTGCTGGAGCCGAGTAAGCACGTCCACCAACACTTCCCAGTCACTCCTGTGCTGTGCAGATCTGAGCATCCTGGAGAACTCTGCCTTCACACTCACTTCTCAGTCATGTCCACATGAAGTGCTCCCTGCCACAGTCCCAACAAAGCACTTGAATCCCTTCTCAGAAGATGACGATGGGCACATTTGAACACACTCCCTCAGCAGTGTTCATCTGCCAGAGAGCAAGCTTCAAAGCCCCTGCCCCCAGCTTTGTTCAGTGCTTGGCTGCTTCACCCTCCTTTTACGGCCAGTTCAGCCTGACACTCATGTCATTATGAACTGAATCTGTTGACAATGTCCACTTAGTCCTGGGTTTTCCATTTTTGTATCTTTCCAGGCCAATTCTGCCATACAGGACCTATCTTGTAGCCTTTTCTATCTACCCTAGCCATTTCCTTCTAGGGCATCTGGAGTGATTTCACTGCCCTATTTCCTGTTCAACACTATCCTAAAGGCCTCTGACCATGTCCAGAATAACATGGTCACAGGAGTCACTTCTCTGGCTCTCTTCTGGGCTCTTCCTTTATCCCCAGGGCCTGGCCTTCTCTGGCTGCCTCGAGATTGCAGGTGCACCCCTACTTTCTACCTCAGTTCTTCAGTTCCTCCAGAGCTAGCATCACAAGCTGTGGTAACTTTCTTTCTCCATGACAATCGGAGGTTAACTAAAGAAGAACAATATCTCTGTCTTTTACCACTGTACAACTGGGCAACTCAGGGTCAACACGTAGTAGGGTGTTTAATATATATTACTGAATGATCCAAGCTCCCTCTCCAGCCTCCCAAATGGCAATTATTCCCTGGATGTCTTAGTCCCAAAGGGATCAGCTGGATTCTCTGTAGGCAGTTCAACATTAGCAAGCTCAAGCCATGCTTCACTCATGCTCCTTTATTACCTGATGGGGGCACACTTTGTAGATTTTATTACCTGATGGGGGCACACTTTGTAGATTTTA
>NC_022020.1:46952982-46956947 GCF_000317375.1 Microtus ochrogaster
TTTATTACCTGATGGGGGCACACTTTGTAGATTTTATTACCTGATGGGGGCACACTTTGTAGATTTTACCCCCTGTGAAGTGAGTGGGGGGTGGTCTAGCTCTGGCTCCATTCTGTACAGATTCGTAGAGGGCCAATAAGGAGAAGCACAGCTGATCCTGGAGAGAAGGAAAAGGCTAAAGGTCAGGCACAAATGCTAAGGCTCAGTATCAAACATCTCTCCAAACCCAAAGTACAGGGATCTGCTGCTAGGCCTTAGAACCTTGGCAACCCCTTCTCTAAATACAGGTAAACTTCAGGAAGACACAGGAAGCTGTCAGCCTATCTTGTCAGAGAAACATTGAAAGAGGAGGAACCACAGGAATCTGAATTTAAAAAAGCATATTTTCAATAGCACAGAAAGCAAGTAAGGTACTGCTAAAATCTACACACAGCATACAATCTACGTTAACGACAGCCAGTTTTGAGCCTAACACCAGTCTCTGTGTGAAATGTTCTTTACAAGAGCCTTGTAAATTTCCAGTTGTTTTGATTTTGTAAATGAGGTTAATCAAATTTAAAATCACCTAAGTCTAGTCTAGGCATCACATACATGCCACCATCTAGCTCCCGCTATTTCTTTGGTTTCTTCACTTCTAGAACCCAATGCCCAGCACAGGGGCCCAATGATATGGGCTTTATCACTTGTACAGAAGAAAGATTATCCTTCCTGCTCCCAAAGCCGGTCTCCACAGCTGCTCCCGACACTCACCCTGGAGTCTTCTGGGCCAAATGGGATGCCACACTGCTCCAGGAGGTGCTGTAGTTCCTCCCCACCATAGGAGCTAAGTTCCTCGAGCTTGCAGGTACCGTCCTGCAGCAATCTCACCAAGGCACTGCCATTACCTGCAACACATAATATGGGAGGTGCTGCTGACAGTCACCTGATACCATGGTGCTGGGAGAGGTGGGGTAGTAGGCAGGTCTACAGTTTCACTGCTGTCTGAAGGCTCTCAGAACTGGACCACGCCCCTGAAATACCTACATCTGACAACAGAAAAAGTCATTGCCAATAACCCTGAAACAAGTCCCCCTTTAACCCACAAATACTGTTTTCAGAACCAAGAGCACAGATGCTTCATATGCAACAAGAGGAACAAGAGCTATTACTTTAAATTTATTCTACCTGTGAGTGCATGCATGCATGTTGGAAGAAGGATGCTAGTTTGTCCCAGCTGCCCTGAACAGAAATAATCACACAGAAACCATATTAATTAAATCATTGCTTGGCCTATTAACTCTAGCTTCTTATTGGGTGACTCTTACATATTTAACCCACTTTTTAAATCTGTGTATCGCTACGTGGCTTTGACTTACTGGCTAAAGTTCCAGTGTCTGTCTCTGGTGGGGCTACATGGCATCTCTCTGACTCTGCCCTTCTTTCTCCCAGCATTCTGTTTAGTTTTTTCCTGCCTAGCTCTGTCCCCTATAGCTCTGCTGCACACCCAAAGCAAGTTTCTTTATTAACCAATGATATTCACAACATACAGAGGGGAATCCCACATCATATGCATGTATATATGTGAACCATGTACATGCCTGGTGCTTACAGAGGTCAGAAAGGGCATAAGATCCCTTAGAACTGGAGTTTCCAATGATTATGAGCCACCATGAGGGTTTCCTCTGCAAGAGCAACAAGTGTTCTTAACCACCGAGGCCTGGGCAATAGCTGTCATTTAAAAAATGCTCTTTATATACTATACTCCTGACCTAGCCTAAAAGAGAGCAGAGCTCAGAGACAAAGCAGCTGAAGGGAGGAAGTAGCTAATGTTAAGAAACAATATTTGCCCCAGCAAAATTCTTCAAAGACCTCGAAAGAATGGTACTTAACTTCATATGGAAAAGCAAAAAAACCCAGGATAGCCAAAACAATCCTGGGCAATAAAAGAACTTCTGGAGGTATCACAATCCCTGACTTCAAACTCTACTACAGAGCTACAGTACTGAAAACAGCCCAGTATTGGCATAGAAAACTATGCCAATGGAACCAAATAGAAGACCCGGAAATCAATCCACACATCTTCAAACACCTGATTTTTGACAAGGAAGCAAAAAATATCAAATGGAAAAAAGAAAGCATATTTAACAAGTGGTGCTGGCATAACTGGATATCAAGATGTAGAAGAATGAAAATAGACCCATATCTATCACCATGCACAAAACTCAAGTCTAAATGGATCAAAGACCTCAACATAAAGCCAGCCACACTGAACCTTATAGAAGAGAAAGTGGGAAGTACACTTGAATGCATCGGCACAGGGAACCATTTCCTAAATATAACCCCAGCAGCACAGACACTGAGAGAAACAATTAATAAATGGGACCTCCTGAAACTGAAAAGCTTCTGTAAAACAAAGGATACGGTCAACAAGACAAAACAACAGCCTACAGAATGGGAAAAGATCTTCACTAAGAGGTCTAATCTCCAAAATATACAAAGAACTCAAGAAATTAGACATCAAAAGATCACATAATCCAACCTAAAATGGCTGAAAGACACTTAAGGAAATGTTCGATATCCTTAAGTCATCAGAGAAATGCAAATAAAAACAACTCTGAAATTCTATCTTACACTTGTAAGAATGACCAGGATCAAAAATACTGATGACAATTTATGCTGGAAAGGTTGTGGGGTAAAGGGAACACTTACTTCTGCATTGCTGGTGGGAATGCAAGCTTGTACAACCCCTTTGAATGTCAGTATGGTGATTTCTCAGAAAATTAGGAAACAACCTTCCTCAAGACCCAGTAATACCACTTAAAAAAAGATTGATTGATTGATTGATTTATTATGTATACAGTGTTCTGTCTGCATTTACACCTGCAGTTCAGAAGAGGGCACCAGATCTCACTACAGACGGTTGTGAGCCCTCATGTGGTTGCTGGGAATTGAACTCAGGACCTCTGGAAGAGCAGCTAGTGCTCTTAATCGCTGAGCCATCTCTCCAGCCTCAGTAATACCACTTTTGGGTATATATCCAAAGGATGCTCAATCATGCCACAAGGGCATGTGCTCAACTATGTTCATAGCAGCTTTGTTTGTCATAGCCAGAACCTGGAAACAACCTACATGCCCCTCGACTGAAGAATGGATAAGGAAAATGTGGTACATTTACACAGTGGAGTACCTACACAGCAGAAAAAAAAAAATAACAACAGCTTGAATTTTGCAGGAAAATGGATGGAGCTAGAAAACATTATTTTGAGTGAGGTAACCAGACACAGAAAGATAATTATCACACATATTCACTCATAGGTGGTTTTTAAACATAAAGCAAAGAAAACCAGCCTACAAACCACAATCCCAGAGAACTTAGACAAAAATGAGGACACTAAGAGAGACTCACATAGATCTAATCTACATGGGAAGGAGAAAGTAGAAAAAGACAAGATCTCCTGAGTAAATTGGGAGCATGGGGACTTTGGGGGAGGGTTGAAAGGGGAGGGGGAGAGGCAGGGAGGGGAGCAGAGAAAAATGCAAAGCTCAATAAATATCAACAAAAAAAGCCAAAAAAAGAATCAATATTTGTAGCCAGTGTATCACACAGAGCACTGACAAACTTAGTACTTCATTTCTAGGCTTTTAAAAATTAAAACAAAAATAAAGTGCATTATACTCGGCATAGGAAAATGACTGTTCTTTGCAAGTTTCTAACTATAGATGTGACATGCACCAGAGTGTGGATATCACTTTGGGTTATAATGCAAAATGTAACTTTCCTTTTTAGAGACAGAGTTCATTTTGTAGTCCTGGCTGGCTGGCCTTGAACTCACAGAGATCCAACTGCCTCTGCCTTCCGAGAATTAAAAGGTTTTACTACCATGTACTGAAGACACAGTCCCTGAGCTGGGCCTAGTACTCTGCCACTGCTCTTTCTGGCCATGGCCAATGTTCAAGAATTCTGACCGAGCTGGGCGGTGGTGGCG
>NC_022020.1:46957063-46973098 GCF_000317375.1 Microtus ochrogaster
AAAAAAAAAAAAAAAATTCTGACCGAGCCATCCTCTTAACACCAAAGAGAAACCAAGTGGTCTTACCAGGTACTGGCTGCACATCCAGATTTTTGTCTTTTTCAGTGTTGACAACCACAGTTCCTCTCATGAGTGGTGGGAAAAAGGGAGCGATAACAGAGGCGTCGAATTTGGTGATGGGGATGCTTGTGGGGAAGGCAACCTGCTCAATCACCTCTGTCTCCATGGTAGTCCAAAAGTCCTCCATGTTTACTTCACTGGAGCCCAAGAATTCTGGCCAGGTAAACTACAAGATAAAGTGGTCAAGATAAAAAAGGCAAAGAAGAAAATAAAATAGAGATAAAAATAGGCAAAGTTTATGAGCTACAGATTAGGAACAACACAGTGTGCACCCTATATTATGTACCAGGAAAGCAGGGCTTTGGGGAGACCAAGAACCTGACAGCCAGGATACACCCTCACTCCCTCTCACACCACAGCATGCTCTGGACCAAAGAGTAAAACATCTCCTTGTTTCTATAGCTCTGTTCATGTCATTTGTCAGAGACCTCCCCTGACTACCCTCTATAAAGAGAAACCCTTTCTCACTATCCTGTTCCATTACTACTGAAAACAATCTCTTTCCTATCCATCTTTCCCAAAGCAGAAGTTGTCTTCTGTCTCCATGAAGACAGAAGTTTTGGGGATCATTTTTAAACTACTTTCTAAGAAGCCTAAAGAGTGCATGTAAGGGCTAGGAGTGTAGCTCAGCTACAGAGCACATGCTTAATATGCACATAGTTCCCGGTTCAATTCTTAGGTAAAGGAAACAAATAAGCACTGGGGTGTGTTTGCCTAGCATACAGGAGACTCTGGGTTTGATCTCCAGCATCACTAAAAGAAAGGGGGTGGGGAGGGAGAATAAAAAAGGAAAACAAACCAACCAACCCTGTTTCCTTCTGACCATTCTGAAATGAAATACTGGCTGTAGGAGGAAAAAGCCACTGGCCCCACCTACAGGACTGGAGCCATGCATTCTTGGGAACAGCATGCAGGAGAGAAGCTGCCCAAATGACAGGACAGTTCTGAAAGTGGCTATGGTGGTTGAGAGGGACTTACCTCCACACTCTTCAGTGCCAGCACATTCTCTTCATTCCTATGAGCCATTTCCACTTTGGGGGCCACACCGCAGATCCCACAGATCATATCATTGTAGTCACGAACAGTGAGACACTCAAAAGCCCAATAGCCATTGCACAACAGCTCCTGCAGCTGGCTCAGCTCCTCTGAGGTCAGTGTCTTCTCTGGAAGGACAGCAAGAGGTCACAGAAAAAGACCCTAAAAGCACCAGATAAGCCAGAAGACAGCAAGAACAACAATCTGCAAGAGTTCTGGTGGCAGCTCCAATCAAAGGACAGCTGCTTTGAACTAATACCTCCTAGGCACTAGATGTTAGTCTGAAGGTTTTGAATACACTACTTAGACTAATTCTTACATGGTTTTTTCGAGACAGGGTTTCTCTGTGGCTTTGGAGCCTGTCCTGGAACTAGCTCTGTAGACCAGGCTGGTCTTGAACTCACAGAGATCCACCTGCCTCTGCCTCCCGAGTGCTGGGATTAAAGGCGTGCGCCACCACCGCCCGGCATGGTTTTAATTTTTTATGAGTCAGGAGCTATTACTGTCTTCTTTTATGGTCAGGTAATCAGAACAAGTTGTTCAAAATCACACTGCCACTACGTGGCAGAGTCAAGTCTCAAACAGAAGCCTACATGGCCGTCTGTCTTACCACAGCAGACAAAGCACAGAACTGAAGCCTGTAGAAATGGGACAGACCAAGAACAAGCAGAAGGAAAGCACACAGGCAAAGAATTTCTAGGTAGCAAAGACCCAGATCCCTAAACCTGGGTCTCCACACCAGCCTTGGAACTGGAAGACATCAAGGAGCTCTGTACTTAGAATGAGCCCAACTAATATACCATAAAGCCAAATCCACATATGACTGATGGATATGATTTGAAAAGTCAGTTATAATTTCTTGCTAAAGGCCCTGATGTATAAAACGTTTTCCAAAGTCAGTTTATAAAATTCTGAAGGAAGAATATATTATTAGAAAATCAGAAATATCTCCTTTCCAAAATACTAGACTCTCATTCCAACTGAACTCTATCACTAAAATTCAGTTCAGTGCTCAGGACTGGACCTGGAATGACCTTACCTGTCTGCTCTTGCACAGACTTCAGCACAACACTGACAGACATTCTGGGGTCCTCTCCCAACTTAATCTGGTTCCGAATTGCAAAAAGTAAATCCAGGCTTACTAGCAACTTATTCCCCACGTTAAAAAGACCTGCAGATTGAAAACAGGCAAAGGGATTACTACTATAGCATTAACAGTGCAAACAATGTCGACTACAGGGGAGTAAGTCACCGTACAGTCCTAAAACTGAACGACACATTTTACAAAAGGGAAGTAGACCTAAGTGTTCTGAAGTTGTCTATAAGCCACTGTTGAATGAAACACTATTTATAGCATTTTTTTTTAAAAATCTTAATTTAAACAAGAAGCCTTTCTCTATCTCTGTCTCAGTGTCAGGCCCAGAGGTGCCCCTCTTCCCTCTCTCACACGCTGCACCATGGATGTCAGGGGCCTCTTAGTGCAGGGACGTGGTGGGTCTAGCTAAGATCACCCTGGGGTGAATTGAAGTGCAGTCCAGACCAGTAAAATGAGAGTTTTTTTTTTTTCATTTATACAACATAAGCATCACCATGACAAAAACAAATTCTGGAACGTGCACTCCCGGGCCTTTCTAGGTGTGACAGCAAAGGCTGAGAACATAATACCAAAGCCCTGGCCATTCAAAAATTAAAAAGAGAAAACAAACAAATAAAACCTTTTGTGTCCCCCAAATCATCACACACAAACTTAAAAGACCATAAACAGAGAAAACTTGCAAAGAAGCCAAGAAAAACGGAAACCAGAGGCAGATAGATCTCTGTAAGTTTGAGGCTAACCTGTTCTACATAGCAAATTCACAAATATAATTCACAATAGAGTAACACTCTCCTACTCTCCTTAAAGTCATGTAAAAAAAAACTCTATTCTCTTGATGAATGAAAAAAAAAAAAATCAGTATGAACCCTTAATCCAAGCAGAGGCAGATAGATAACTCTCTTTTAAGTTAGAGGTCAACCTGTTCTACATAGCAAATTCCATGACAGCTAGGGCTGCCACAAAAACGAGAAAGACAAAACAACAACAGAAGGCAGTATATACTGGCAAAGATAAACAATGGAACAATCTAATGTCTCAAAGCAGTCTCATGTACATAGGCTAGGGATTTTCAGTAATGGAACAATGGACATCTATAGCCAACAAATAAATCTGAACCTTACGCTTTATATAAAGGTTAAAATAAGGAGCTGGGGAGATGGTTCAGCAGTTAAGAGCATTTACTACCCTTGCAGAGGACCTGGGTTTAGTTCCCAGCACCTATGTTATAGCTCACAACCGCCTTATATAACTTCAGTTTTAGGGGATCCAATGCTCTCAGGCCTCCGTTGATACCAGTACCCATAAGACCAACCAGCCTGTCTGAGGCAGCAGCCAACAAGAAACTGTCTCAAACAAGGCAGAAAGTGAGGACTGACACCCGAGGCTGTCCTCTGGCTTCCCCATGTGCACCACGGCACACACTAATACACAGAGAAAGGCTAAAAATAAATACTTCTTCAAAAACACGCATCCACCACTGGGCAGTGGAGAACTACAATGCAATACCATTGCATACACCAATTAGGATGGCTAAAATCACCACCTCAGGCAAACATTCTCACACACTAATGGAAAGAATGCAAAATGATAAAGCCTTTTTGGAAATGGTTTGGCAATCAATTATAAAACTAAACATACACTTACCATTTGAATCATCATGTAGTCACTTAGAAGTGACAACATCTGCTCACAAACAATCCTGTAAATGAAGGCTTGGAGCAGCTCTATTTGTGACTGGAAGACATTCTAACATCGCTCAGCAGGTGAATGAACAGACTAGCACATCCACACAGAGAAGACCAGTCACTGATGAAAAGGACATGCACTAATGCACAATAAAGCCCGGAAAACAGGTCAGAGGACCACACACTATCGTTGTGTTTACACAGCATGTTTTGGTAGAGGAGCTGCGAGGGTGAGAATGAAGCAGCTACTGTGAGAACCTGACTTCACAGACTCCATTTTAAAGAGGGGCTTCATCTTAAACCATATAATGAGCTGGGGGATGGGCGATCTCAGCTCCAGAGATGTGCTGCGACAGCAGAAATATGAATAGATACTGTAAAAATAGTCAATTAAGGAGATAGGGAGCAGGGCCATAAAATTTAATGAGGTCCAGATGTTCCTAGGAGGCATCCTGTCCTTGAAGATAGATACCTTGTCAGTTATTAATGGCTCTTTGTTAGGTTTTTGTGCCCAAAAACTGACCAATGGTTTCAGAAACTACCTTATCCTATGCCCTTCTTACCTAATCCCAAGATGAAAGGACACAAACTCCCCTGATTATGGTATTTCCCCTTTAAAAAGTTCTACTTTTTTTTTCTTTACACTTCCTGCACCCACCATGCTGGGATGCTGGAACAGTGTTGGCCCAAACTTGAGCTTGAATAAAAAACCCTCATGTAATTTGCATCGGAAATCCAGCTCCATGAATTCATTTGGGGACCAGAAACTTGGTCATAACACTACCAAATGAAGTGAGTTCAACTATAAAGGAACAAAACAAGAGGCTTGACTGTTTCAGGACTCAGTGCATGTCTAAGAGGAAACTCACAGAATATCAACAAAGAACAGATACTCTATGTAACTTCTCTTTTCTTCTTCTTTTTCAAGACAGGTTCTCTCTATGTGGCTCTGGTTGTCCTGAACTCACTATGTAGATCAGACTAGGTTGGCCTCAAACTCACAGAGATCTCTCTGCTTTTGCCTTTCAAATGCTGGGCACTCTATGCAAATTTAAAGAATTTTACTTAAAATATATATAATCCTGAGCACTGGCCTACATAGATTACACTGGAGAAAAATGGGCACTTTAAGTTTGGGACACAAAATAATATTAAGTGCTAACTGACAATGTAAGACTTCACAAGGTGGTGGTGGCGCACGCCTTCAATCCCAGCACTAGGTGGAGGCAGAGACAGGTGGATCTCTTCGAGTTCGAGTGCAGCCTGGTCTACAAGAGCTAGTTCCAGGACAGGCTCCAAAACTACAGAGAAACCTTATCTAGACAAAAAACAACTACATCTTAATCTTCAGCACAAATTTTACATGTCAATTCAGGATTCATACTCTCACAATTGGTACATGGGTTTTGTTGTGTCTTTGAGGTTCACAAACAGTTTTAATTGTGTGTTTAAAGAAAAACATCAGGGCAGGAAGCTGTAAATCTCAGAGCTGCCCAGAGAAACTGAAGAAGAGGGAAAAGCCAAGCCCGTGTAAACTGACGTGGAGGTTGGCCAACTACAAGTCGGATAAGCAACTGTATGTGGAGGAGAGCTTTAGTCAAAGAGTAAGGAAGCCCAAAGCACCAGAGAAGGCAAGTTTAGAAAAGGGAAGAGAAAAGCTGTATATGGTCTAATAGTGCTGAATAAAGGGGAGAGTAAAAATACAGAATTTCCACTTTTGAGAATTTGCCCAAAAGAAAGGCACACATAATTATTTAATTATAAGCAAGACTATAAAATGGAATGCAAACATCTTTATTAAAGCGTTGCTTCCCTACTTGCTGGTAGAGATGACGACGGTGTGGTGCTAAATTACAATAGCATGTTCCACAATATCCAGCCCACTCCACCTCTGTTCAAAGAAAACCTAGAATGTTCTCTAGCTCCTGATGTTCTGTAGACAATGAATGGGTCTGAGGATCAGAGAGGCGGGAACATTGCCGTCTTTTAAGCTTGTCTGCATTGACCGGCTTTTCTACAACTAAGATTTGGGTTTTGTTTTGAGACAGGGTCTTGCTATGTAGGCCTGGCTGGCCAAGAACTCACTATGTGACCAGGCTGGACCCAAACTCACAGAGCTCCACCTGCCTGCCTCCTAAGTGCTGGGATTAAACATATGTTGAGAGTTGTTCCTTTTAAACTAATGACTCCAGGGAAGGGTTTCACCTGAGGAAACTGACTGGGGCTGAGGTAATCAGGAAAAAGACTGCTTCTTCAGAAGCTGCCAAGAATAGATGCAGTGCACAGAGGGGCAAAGCTACAATCAATATCAAAACTTGTTCTGGGGTGGTAAGGACAGAGAAGGCTAGCACCTACCTGTGTAGATGTCCATGAAGCTGTGCAGGGCCAAACAATGAGGGTTCAGACACATCTTCACCTGAGCAGTCACCACCTGCAGCCGGTTAGCTGTCAGGAGCCAGCATTCCTGAGGCCCAGCCAGAGAGCTAAAAGCCAGAACAAAAACCAGGAGGAAAGTCAGTTTCTTTCTGCAAGCGACAGGCTTGTAGTCAGAAGCAAAATTCTCCAGTAAAGGTGCTGGAGCTGTATTTCCAAGACTGTCCAGCTGAACGTCTCCATTTCATTGGGATCTGGGCTGTGAAATTGTACTTACAAGGTGATCTGACTCTCAAGTTGTTATATGACTGAAAACTACAAAGCTGCACTGGGCAGGACAGACATAATCTAAATCCTAGGCTGGTGACAACAAGTTTTAGGCATCTCTAAAACGGACTGCCAATTCAAGGGAAAAAAGTAAAAAAAAAAAAATATTTATTTATTTGTAAGTGGTATGGTTTGCCTGCATGTATGTATGTGCACCATGTGTGTGCTGTCTGGTGCCCATGGAGAAAAGGGCATCAGATCCTTTGGAACTAGAGTTACAGATAGTTGTGAGCTGCCATGCGGGTGATGGGAAATGAAGCCGGGTCTTTTACAAGAGCAAAAATTGCTCTTAATCTTTGAGCAAACTCTCCGGTCCCTGATTGCTAGTTATTTTACCATTAGCAATTGAGAAGGTAAAGGAAACGTAAGGAAAACACAAGCTGTAACTGTAAAGCTGTCTGAAGAAAGAGGCAACGTGAGCCAAGTGGGACGGGGTAGCTAGAGGCAGGGTGAAGTGGTGCTTACTTTTGTCCCCCCTTGAATAATGGGCTGCTACAGAGAAGGCACTGCGTGGATGGAGACTCATAATAATTCGACCACGAGGTCTGCTCGATGGTGACTGTCTCCTCACTCACGTTGGACAGGATAAGTCGAGAGCTGTTTAGTTCATGAATCAAGGCGAAGACCTCAGCCAGCTCCGACTCGTTCTCAGGAATCTGCAGGACTTTTCGCAGCAGCTGCAGCGTGGACTGACGCTGGATCTCCCTTTGGGCTGTGTTCAGGGCTTCTGTGGTACTTGGCACATCTGGGTGTGGTGAGCTCGCCTCCTGAGAAAGGAGTGGATCAAATCATTAAGTAGGGGTAGAGAGACAGCCTCAGCCCAAAGCCATCATTCTGCAAAGAGCAGAGGGATGGGCCCATGCCTGGGGTGGGAAAAAAAAGTTCCTATCAGTTCAGCTAATAACTCCCCATGCCACTAAAGGCTCTCCGGAGCTCAATTATTTATCAACAAAACACATCTTGTAATCTTTCGAAACCACTGTACAGATTAACTGAGATACTGCGCAAGTCAATCAGCAAAGTGACTGTAATTCAATGAGGACCCACTAATGCCTAAATATGTAAAAAGTCTTTGTCTTTAATTCTGTGTGGCTTCAGGGCCAAAGGGAGTGTTATACACTACTGTGGTGTAGAAGGTCCTTCTGTCTATGTGTTGCTTTTATTGGTTAATTAGAGTTATAGGGGAACAGAGCTAGATGGGGAAAACTAAAACAGAATGCTGGGAGAAAGGAGGCAGAGTCAGGGAGAAGCCATGGAGCTGTTACCAGAGAGACATGCTGAAACTTTGCTGATAGGCCATGACCTCGTTGTGATATACAGATTAATAGAAATAGGTTAAATTAATATGTAAGAGTTAGCCAATAAGAAGCTAGAGCTAATGGGCTGAGCAGTGATTTAATGAACACAGTTTCTGTGTGATTTTTTGGGGGCTGGGCAGTCAGGAACCAATAAGCAGCCTCCTCCTACACTACTGGGACAAGGTTCTCAGGCAGATGCCTCCTCTGTGTTCCCTGAGTGCATTCCTTCACTGTTGCTCTTCAGTCATTTGGAACCACCTAGGAGATACACCTCTGGATGTGATGGTGTTTGCACAGAAGTTTAACTGAGGAGGGAATATCTACCTGAAAGTGTGTAGATCCCCCTTCCAACCCACAGGCTAGAGTGCTACACTGAAAGAAAAGGGGAAAAGGAAACTAGAGAGAAGGCTCAGTGGGTAAAGACACTTGTCATGCTAACTGTGACAACTGGAGTCTGATCCCAGGAATCCACATGGTGAAAGGAGAGAATAGATCCCCTAAGCTATAAGGTGCCAGTCTGCCAAACACTAGCATCATCTTGATCTGCCAACATCCCCATGGCACAGCCTTAGGCTACTCTGTTACCAAGCCTTTCTAGCCATAAACTATGCCCCTTAAACCAAACCTTGAACAAAATAAAGCTACTCTCTTTCCTCCCTCTCCCCCTCTCTCTCTGGTAGTGTTGGTGGGGGAGACCAGTGCTGTGGGAACTCATTCAGCCAATAGCCTTTAAGATACCAGCCCACTTGGGCATCATCTCTTATACTATAAATGCAGCCATAAAGTTTGTGCGTTCAGTCTCTTGGCTACTGGATTCAGTTCCTGTTCCCCACTCGTGCAGGACTGTTGACCTGTGAGTCTCCCCCTAAATAAAGAATCCTTTATTATACTGCATTCTGAGCTAATGTGGGATTACTTTATTGTGTCCATCTACAAATGGCACCCAATGTGGGCAACTACATCCATGTAAAACCCAAGAGAACTTGGAAAGGAATTCTAGACACAAAAGAACAGAGTTTAACACAGCTTTTTGGCAGCTGCATTTTTTTTTTTTTTTTTTTTGATGGGCTCTGTTTGCTGGTGGCAAGCAGGAGCACCACGGCTCCTTTAAAAAGTTTCTTGATTCATCATTAGTGGCAAAAACTGCATGGCTTCTTTAAAAAGGGCTTCCTGGTTTGTGCTGGCAGAATGATCCCTGGAGCTGGGGTGGAGAGCATGGCTTGTAGAGCTGACAGTAAATGGACTTCCGCCATGTTAGACTGGAAGGAACCAAAAGGCAAAGCAGCCTTGGTCCTATGCCACGCCTGCTTAGCATTTTAAAAAAAAAAGAGCACTCCTGGTCAAAAAATAATTACAGATATGCAATAAAGACAGCATTCAGATGAAAAAGACTTCTGAATGGGTCACAGTGCTAGACAAATGTACATAGGTTTGGGAGAGGAAAAAAAGTATAGACAGTTACAATAAGATTAAAGAAGTAAAGATGATAAAATAAATATTAAACTTGTAGAAAAAGAAACAGAGTAAGAAAAATATGCCACATAAGGATGGAATATATAGGGCTGGATATATATGGCTCAGTGGTTAAGAGCACTGATTGACTGATTGTTCTTCCAGAGGTCCTGAGTTCAATTCCCAGCAACCATATGGTGGCTCATAACCACCTGTAATAAGATCTAGTGTCAACTTCTGGCCTACAGGGACACAAGCAGGCAGAACATTGTATACATAATAAATAAATAAATCTTAAAAAAAAAGGATGGAATATATACAAAGAGTCTGGATTATGTATACTATTGTGTGGGGGTTTTTTTGACTATGAATGAGCTAAGTACAGAGACATTTCATTGTATGGGCTACTAAACTAAACCAACATATATACTTTAAAGATATCTTTTTTTTTTTTTTTTGGTTTTTTGAGACAGGGTTTCTCTGCTTTAAAGATATCTTGACTTCAAAATTTGGGTCTAAGGATACATTGCTTTGGAAAAGAGGTTCTGCATTTGTTTCCATAGAGGATGTGAACCTGTAGATTCCTTCCAGACTAATGTGGTTTAATGGACCAAGACACCCTGAAAAGTCTTCAAGAACCCTAAAAATACTTCGCCCAAAAAACAGCAGGAAGCAGTTTGGAGAAAACTATGCCCAAATTCCCAAAATGATTGTTTATAAATATTTGTTTACATTTAAAGGGCGATATGCTATAGAGATGAATACTTTGTATTGGTATGGATCTTGGTTTAATGATACAAATTTGAGGTCAATTTTGTTATATATATTTCTGCTCTTGATTAAGGTATTGTGTTTGTGCAGTTCATTTTAAAATGTAATGTATAATTAACAAATACAGGTTAATAGATAGTTATAATAGTCAATTTTATAGTCATGTTAGGTTTTCTAGATGTACAGAGATATATTTCAGATGGATAGTCTTCAAATCTTTCAAAGACCTACAGAATATGACATTTAAATGTTTTAAGAACTGAGGACTTTTCATGACAATTAGACACATCTGCTCCTGGCAACACAGATCTATTTCGAAGAGGCTCCTTATGGAGTTTGTTAGCCATTTGGGCAAAACACTGCTCTTGCCTGGACTGCTTGATGTTATGCTGTATGAACTGGACATTCAGGACCCACAGAAAAATGACTGCTGAACTTGCCTAAATGTGAGACAGTCCTTCGGGGTTCCTGGCTCATGAAAGAGTCTGTCAGACATTCTGCAAGACACAGAAGAAAGTAACTGACAAACTGCCAATATAGGCCAAACCGTCTTTGAAATTTCCTGCTTCATGGAAAAGTCTACTAGATACTATGAGCCTGTAGGCTGAAGATGGATACTCCAAAAATACAGAAAAACTTTTGATGACTGTCCAGGCAGCAAGATGTCTCTGTCAATTCTAGAGTTTTGGAATTTACTTACAATGTACTTTCTGTTTACTTAGGTAATATTATATCCTTCTGGAGTCTTTGATGGGGTTGAAGAATAGATAGTTATAATTATAGTTTTCCTTAGTTAGGATAAAAGATAAAGTAGATACAAACATTGTAAATGTAATTCTTGCTTGTTACCTGTTTTGTATATGTAATTTTACTATGTTAAAAGTTAAAACCTTCCTTTTTGTTTGGGCAGAAAAGGGAAATAGTGTGGGAAGTCCTTCTATACACGTGCTGCTTTTGTTGGTTAATGAATAAAGCTGCTTTGGCCTACAGCAGGGCAGAATAGAGCTAGGTGGGAAAACTAAACTGAATGCTGGGAGAAAGTAGGCAGAGTCAGAGAGATATCATGTAGCTGCCTAAGTAGAAAGACGCCTGGTTGCCAGCCAGAACCTTACTGGTAAACCACGAGCCTTGGGGCAATACACAGAATAATAGAAATGGGTTAATTTAACATGTAAGAGCTAGCTAAAAATATGCTTAAATTACTGGCCAAACAGTGTTGTAAAAGTTTCTGTGTGAAGCCAGGCGGTGGTGGCATGCCTTTAATCCCAGCACAGAGGCAAAGTCAGGCGGATCTCTGTGAGTTAGAGGCCAGCCTGGTCTATAAGAGCTAGTTCCAGGACAGGAACCAAAAGCTACGGAGAAACCCTGTCTCGAAAATTTAAAAAAAAAAAAAAAAAGTTTTTGTGTGTGATTATTTCAGGGCTGGATGGCTGAGAAACGAACAAGCAGCCTTCGCCTACAGAGCAGGGTTTCTCTGTGTAACCCTGGCTAGCCCAGAACTCATTCTGTAGCCCTGGCTAGCTTCACACTCCAGAGATTCATCTGCCTATATGGCCTACCACACCAGGTCTCCTTCTTCCTTTAAGCTGTTTCTTGTCAGGTCACAGCAATGAGAAGTAACTAATACAGTCACTGGCCCCTCATTGGTGAGGACAGGCACCTACTTGCCTATTTATTCTTCAAACAAGCAAGAGACCTGTGTCACAATCTTCTTTAGAAGCTAATTGCAGAGTAACAAGAGTGTGTTTTCTTTACTAAGAGCACTCTGCCTCTCTGTCTGTAAACCTAGGGTTGACTTTCTCCTGCACTAGACTGTAAGCTCTTCAGGAAAGGGGCCGGATGACAGTCACTTCTGAACACCTGGCTCATATGGCATTAAACATATGCTTGAGAAATGAATGAATAACAGCAAAAGAAGTAAGATCAGGACAGGCCGTCCTGGAAGGTTATGTATTCCCTGCTGTGATGACATTGAGCCTCACTATCTCTCTGGAACCAGAGACAAGGAGAGAATGGATTGAAGGCCACAGCAGCCAAGAAAGGGCACAGTTTTAATTACAAGAGCTGCAAACAAAGTGCAAAGAGAATGTACTGCCACCTGGGGGCTCCAAAGGCTATACAAAAATGTTCTAGTGGCTGACCAGTTTTATTTTTCTCAACACACATGTGTATTCAGACTCTAGAGTAGGATGTGGAGAAAACTTCAATGCCTGTCTAGAAGAAGAAATATGTTCTGTAGGGAGCTGAGGGAAGCAGGCAACACAGGCACAATCAGCTCCATGAGAAGAGGAGCACAACACACGCTCACAGAATCCAGGATAGAAAGCTCACTTCCGGTAAGGGATTGTGGTAGAGCAAGAGAACCAGAGGAAGGCTATAGATCGACCTTCCCACAGCAAGCCTTTAGAGTAGACTCCTGGAAGCTCAAGGAAACATTCCCTTGGGCTTCTGGTTCTTTGAGTAAAATGCTGATTTTTAATTTAGCTCACCTCCCTCTTTTGTTTCACTAATGGGAAACTAAATCTCAGAAGTTAAGTTTCCAACTCAGTCAGGACTCTCAGTTCTCAATCTAAATAGCATCTCATTCCCAAATTAGTTCCACTCCCCTTTCTCACAAGGTCAGTGACCCTGAATACACCTCAGGCTGGAAACAGATGTGGAGACCAGAGAGCAAAGCTCATCACCATAAAGGCTCCCTCCATATGCAGAGGGAACTTGAGGCCTGAAGCAGCTTCCCCATCTTTATAATCTTAACTATTCCCCAATACTCCCTAATCTATGAAGTCTCCTTTTTTTTCCCCCATTTTTGAGACAGGGTTTCTCTATAGCTTTGGAGCCTGTTCTGGAACTAGCTCTTGTAGACCAGGCTGGCCTAGAACTCAGAGAGATCCACCTGCCTCTGCCTCCCAAGTGCTGGGATTAAAGGCGTGTGCCACAACTGCCTGACTATTTCAGATTTTTTTTTAAAAAGTCTATTTCTTTTTACTTTATGTGTTTAGATGTTTTGCCATGTGTGTGTGTGTGTACCACTAGTGAGCGCCTGCAGAGGCCAGAAAAGAGCACCTGGAGCTGGACCTGAAGTTACAGCTGCCATGTGGACGCTGGGAATTGAACTCAGGCCCTCAGACCCTCTGCAAGTGCACTCAATACTTCTAAACTCTAAATTCTCTCTAAATTCCGTCACCTTTTTCAAATAACTTCCTCTAGGCCTCTCCTTGGCTGAAAGATTCTAAGTGGAACAGTCCCAATATGGCTTTCCTATCTGACTCCTGCCACCCTAAAATACCTTCTCTAGCCAATGGAAAACTCTTTATTTTTCATGTTGGTCACTGGCTGGGGCTGTAGTTTAGTCAACAGCTCTTGCTTGGCCTCTAGGAAGCTCTGGGTTTGATGACAAGAAAAACAGAACAGCAACAAAAATAAAATAAACCCCAAACCTAAGATGTTTGTTTTTGAGCATGTCTTCTCTGGCCATCAAAATTCTGTTCTTCTTTAGAGATACAATTTACACCTGGAGTGGCCATACTTCATCTTTGATTCTTAACCTGCTCTAAGTGACACTTCCATCCCCCTCACTTGTCTTGGGGCTGGCAGTGACTTCAGAAGGAATAAATCAACTTTCAGGTCTGAGCTAGGCTTCTGTAATATTTGAATGCTTGTTTGGCAGTTGGTGGAACTTGGGAAGGACTAGGAGGTGTGGCCTCGTTGGAGGACATGTCACTGAGGGTGGGCTTTGAGGTTTCAAAAGTATACACTATTCCCAGTAAGCTCTCTCTCTAAAGTCTTGTGGTTGCTTTCCTAACATGTAAGCTTTCAACATCATGTCATCATGCTCCTGCCATGACAGTTATGGACTAACTCTCTGAAACTATAAGCAAGCCACCAATTAAATGCTTTCTTTTATAAATTGCCCTGGTGGTGGAGCTTTGTCACTGCAATAGAACCGTCCTAAGAAGTCTCTCATGCTCGTCTGGGTAAGGCCTTGATGTGTCCTTCTTTTCAGTGCTTGAACTCTTGGGTCTCAGTGGTCAATGTGTAGTCAACAGGCTACAAAGTTCATGTATTAAGTAATCCCGAGTCACATACTAATGGAATTTAAAAGGATGTGGTTTCAAATGGATTAATTCATGAGTGGATTAACTGTGGCTTAGTTATGAAGCCAGCTCCCTCTGGCTCCTCATTCTGTCTTAGATGCCCTCAACCACGTCATGATACAGTGAGACTTGATACATGATACACCCCATGCTAAGCAGATACCAACCAGCACCATGTTCTCGACTTCTTGGCCTCCAAAACTGTAAAGTGCACAACCTACTTCTATGTTAAGTTATCCATCCAGGACATTTTGTTAGAGAAGCAGAAAATAGACTAGGATATGGATCAACTTTGGCACTGAGGACAAGGCCCAGAGGAGGCATTTTGTCAAGTTCAGAACATACAACCTGGTACCAAATCCTGACTCTAACCACCTTATCATGTACTAGAATCCAAAGCACAACTCAAGTCTAAGGCAAGTATTTGGGGAAGGAACTCACGGGCTTCGTGGTTTTCTCAGTCCTGTCTTTAGCAAGGTTAAAACCACAGCTGGGACAAATCCGAGGTTTATGCCGGTTGGTGTAGACATAGCTACAAGAAGGATTTTTGCACTTTCCCCGTCCTCTTGATGTAGCCAGGCCCAAATCCTACAAAAGGGAGACCCATGTTTAAAACTCATACACAAAACCCTGCCTCACAAAAAGGGAGGGGCAGATGGTTCAGCAGTGAAAGCACCTGCAAGCAAAATGACCAAAGTTCAGAACCCCAGCTTCCAAATAAATGCCAGGTAAGCACAGCAGCTCCCCTCTAATTCCAGCAATAGAAGGCAGAGCTGGGCTTCCCAGAACAAGCTCACTAGCCAGTGATCACGGTATCTGACTGAAAACTTACCTCAAGAATAAGATGAAGAGCAATTGAGGGAAGTGTTAACATCAACCTTCAGCACTCATATACATATGCACGCATGCACCCACAGGCGAATGCATGAACACAGTTTCAAGGCTGGCTAGGCTAGGGCTAAAGAGTGAGCTCAAGGCCAGGCTAAAAAGCTTAGTGAGACTTGTCTCAAAATCTTAAAAAGTGCTGGGAATGACAGTATTGGAGTGCTTGCCGAGCATGTGAGGAAATGGAGGGTAGGGAAACCCTTGTGGGGAGACTACAGGAGCCACATGAGCTGCTTTATCAGCACACTTCTCAAATCCATGAAGATGATTTGTGTTTCATGTTCATGCTTTAGAGAAGAAAGTGCACTACTGCCTAAACTTATCTGTGGATTTTCTCATTCACATTCTCTCTCTCTCTCTCTTCCTCCCTCCCTCCCTCCCTCTCCCCCCTCCTGGAACTCACTTTATAGACCAGGCTGGTCTAGAACTCACTGAGACCTGCCTGCCTCTGCCTCCGAAGTGCTGGGATTAAAGCCATGTGCTACCACCGCCTAGCCCCTTTCTTTCTTTGATTTTATGTATGCAGGTGTTTTGCCTGCATGTCTGTCTGTTCACCACTGCGTTTGTGACTGGTGCCTGCGGAGGCCAGAAGCTATCAGATTCCCTGGGACTGGAGTTACTAACAGCTGTGAGTCACCATGTAGATGTTGGGAACTGAATAAGGTCCTCTGGATGAGCAACCAGTGCTCTTATGCACTGAGCCGTCTCTCCAGCTCCGGACCCACTTTCTATGCTAACATTCCAACTCTGATCTTTAATTAGTGATGTGGGAGTGTCATATATCAATCTGTTGATTTCATTGGTTAAGTAATAAACAAAACAAACTGCTTGGGCTCATAGCTTAGAACATAGGTGGGTGGAGTAAACAGAACAGAATGCTGGGAGGAAGAGGAAGTGAG
>NC_022020.1:46973447-46980910 GCF_000317375.1 Microtus ochrogaster
GGCTCATACTTTGTATCTACCTGAAACAAACAAACCAATATAACTCAGCAGATTCACCCAGCAACCATCATTTGTACCAGCAATGGGGTGTTTAGCACCAGTCACTCATTTCTGACCTTGCTGAGCTCATTCTCTGCTATTGCTCCTGGCTCCTACAAACCTTCAACCATAAAAATCAAAACAACTTCCCACCACCAGGGTGCACACTTACCAATGTGACAGTGCAGCTGTATTTGTATGGAGGAAACACATCTGGCTTGACCTCCACAACTTTGACCTGAGGTGTCCTGCTGCTTGAGCAATTTGATAGCTGTGGATTAGAACAAATCAGTGTTGTTCTATACCTTAGGCAAAATCCTCAGGTTCTGGGCCCTAAAATAACCTGAAATAATTCCTGAGGAAACTATAGACTCATGCTCCAAATGCACGCTCAGGAATGCTCGCTGGTGGTCACCAGTACAAAGACTGAACATCAGATTCAAGTCTATGGGCCACTACATTTCACATCAGGTTTACAGTTGCTTTGGGGCAATACAATTGTAATAGCTATCCATATAGACACACAATTGAATACTGTTACTGTTATAATTTAAAAAGTGGCACGAGAGAGAAAGATACCATGCAACAGAGCTCATGTGCAGGGGTTTTTTACTGGGGAAAAGGGAATGGAAAGGGGGGGGGGATTGGCCTCTGGGGACAGAACAGTAGAAGAGAGGAGAGGCAGAGAAAGGGAGGAGGGAGAGAGAGGGAGGCAGAGGGAGAGACAGGTAGAGAAGCAGAGAGACAGAGAAAGACAGGAAGAGAGAGAGACACCTTCTTTGTATCTGATTTACCAGGAGACACAGGTGGTTGATTACTGACTGAGGGCAGTCAAAAGTAAAAAGTGAAACAGAACAAATTTGTACCAAACTGGTAAGGCTGTCTTCCTGAGAAGGCAAGGAAAAATGAGAGGAAAGATCACCAGGGCCAGATGGAAACAGGAGCTGAGTAACTAGAAAGAAAGGGAGAACCGGTATGTGCTGAACAAGAGGAAGCTGCCTTCTCCATCTGACCCTCACGTTGCAGCAAATAAACAGGACATTTAGAGAGGAAGAACAGACAGAAAAAGAGGGGAGAACTCTTTCTCGGTTTCCTGATTGCCTGATCCAAGGAATACTGAGGCCAGATTTGATTTGAAAGGAGCTGTCGTGGGTCTCCAAAAGACATCCTAATGAGAACGAGGTGAAATAGCCAGCTATTCCTAGACTTGGCCAGCACCCCAAATTCTCAGGTCCCCCAAAGATTGTGATGCCCCCAGGCCAGCACGAAGCAGAGTCTCAAGAATACAATATCGTCATTCCTGCCTCACCTGCTACCCCTAATTCCTCACCTCTTTATGATAAGCAAAAGGGAGGAGTGTTAGTATTCAGGTGTTTGCACTGGCCTGCCCTCGGGGTCCTGACACTTTTGCACATGTGTGCACATGTGGAAGGAGCGTGCATGTTGAGGCTAGAGGACAATTGAAGAGTTGATGCCCTCCTTCTACCATGTAGGTCCTACAGACTGAACAAGTCTTCAGGTTTAACAGCAAGTGCTGAGCCAGCTTGCTGGCACTGGGTCACATGTTAACAGGTGATTCTGGGTAAAGATTTTATGGGTACTCATCAAATTACTTTTATTTTTGTATATTTTAAATCTATAAATAAAAGGCTTAAAAGCTTAAAATAGAAAATAAAATTCCCTTTTTTAAATTAATATCCCACAGACCTATCATGTAGAAACTGGTGTCTATCTTTTGACTCTGAAACATTAAACACAGTGACCAGATTTCCAGTGCTCCTCTTGGGATTGGGTCTTACCTTTACTTCACCAGTGCTGGATGGCTGCTGGATGGGTTGGCCCAGCTGTTTCAGTGTGCTTGGCTTCAGGCCACAAGTTCTCACAGAGGGCGTCTTATCTGAGAGAACCAGAAGTCAACCTGGTGACTTAAAGCATTCAGCTTCCCCAGCTCTCCCCTCCCCATTCTCCACCACCCCACCTGGATCCTTACCATCAGACAGTCCCTCCCACCAGGTCTCAACTAGTTCTTACTCAAGGGGAAAGCCTGTCTGGCCCTAGGCAGTTCCATGCTGCTTCCCTTTCCGACACTTGCTGGGGCTGGCAGTATTGCTCTCATAGGTCTTGCTGCAGCCAGTAATGAGGGTTTGCCCCGTGGTCTGCCTTTGGGTACAGTGGTGAACAGGTCAACTCTGGAGAGGGGGAGGAAAAAAAACAACAACAACAACAACCATGAAGGAAAGTCAGAAAATTTGGACAAAGTACAGCATGATTAATAAAAGCCCAGAGACAGAAATTGGGGCTCAACTGAAGGTCAGAAAAGCAAAGCAGCCAGCTACTAGCTCTTACCTCTACCTCAATCTGAAATAGTGATCCTGCCTCCAGGAATCTCAGAATGAGACTGTGTGTGAGAGCTGTCTCCTCCCATTTTATATTTCTCTATAGGGCTGGGATTAAAGGACTGCACCACTACTGCCCAGTTTCTATGGCAAACCAGTGTGGCTACTGGAATTAAAGGTGTGTGTCACCAGTGCCTGGTCGGTTAGACTGACCAGTGCAGCTGTTTTACTCTCTGAACTTCAGGCAAGCTTTATTTATTAAAATACAATTGAAACATCATTACAACAAAGGAAGGAAATCAAAGTATAATATCCAAATTAATGACTAAGCCAGTAGGCTTTAGACAAATTGAATTCAAATTTAGCCTTTATAGTTTGGGCAGTGGTGGTGCACGCCTTTAATCCCAGCACTTGGGAGGCAGAGGCAGGTGGATCTCTGCAAGTTCAAGGACAGCCTGGTCTATAAGAGCTAGTTCCAGAACAGGCTCCAAAGCAACACAGGGAGACCCTGTCTTGAAAAACAAAACAACAACAACAAAAAAAAACCCCAACAAATTTAGCCTTTATAAATCTGTAGGGCTCTAGGCAAGCAATTTTATTCCTGTTAACCTAAAGTTTTTAAACACAAAATGAGAAGTAAATATCTATATCAGTCATCACAAATTAAATGAGTATTGTGGTGTACCACTATAATCCTAGAAGATAAGGGATTCAAGTCATCTTCAGCTACACAGTGAGTCCGAGGCTAAGCTAGGCTACATGAAACTCTATCTCAAAAACCAAATAAATAAATAATATAAAGTATAGAGAAGTATCTACAGTATGTAATAGCAACAGGCATTATAGTTATAACACATAATTTGCTTAGGACAGTACTACTTGAAGTCTATCAAGCTCCCACATGAGGGCAGCAAAGACACCTTGGCTAATACACCTCATCACCTGTTCTTAATTTCTGCAGTGCCAGTGTTAAGCACAAGGGCTGAATCATGGAAAGCCAGATAGTCAGCTCCTAAAGAGATGCGTGTCCCATGCATGTCCCAAATACCAGTCCAAAGGCCAGCTTCATGCTTTAGTATCTATCTCCAAAGTATACTTGCTTAAGGGAAAAGAGGGATGGATTCAGAAGTACTATGCTAGTATAGGAGCTGAAGAGATCCAGTAGCTAGCATTTGCTGCTCTTGAAAAGGACCCAAGTTCTATCCCTGCACCCACATGGTGGCTAACAACTATCAGTAACACCAGTCTCAAAGACCTCTTCTGGTATCTGCAGACACCAGGCAGACACATGGTTCACATGCAGGCAAATACCGGCACACACACAATAAAAACAAATCCTTTAAAAAAGCAAGTAGGAAATACATGCATACATAAACGTGCTTGTTTAAAATTAACTCTACACAGTAGAGAACTGGAAATATTGACTATCCCTGGAAAATAATGACTACATAATGGGACAGAGAGAAGATTTTAAAAAATATTTCTTATACTTTTAAAATATGAGCTATGTGAAAAAATTTTCTAGTCATTCAATCAAAAAAAAAAAACCTTTATAAATCCCAATAGAAACCATATGTGGGGAGTTGAAGAAATGGCTCAGCATTTAAGAGAACTGGCTTTTTTTTTCTAGAGTTCCCGAGTTCAATTCCCAGTACCCATATGGCAGCTCCAAGATTGGACACCCTCATACTGATATACATGCACAGCAATGCACATAAACTACAAATAAAAAAAGAAACCACATGTGGAACTACAATACTTTGTAGAGGCCGATTCCCCAGGGGAGGAGGCTGTCCTGTGTATGCCGAGATGTTTAGTAGTTCTTCCCCACTTAGGCACTAGCAGCAAACCTGCTGTGCCTACCCAGTCTCTCCCCAGCTGTGACAATCAAAATACCTCCCAACACTGCCAAAACATCTCTGGTGGGCAAAGCTCTTCCCAGCTGAGAACTACTGAGATGAACAAGGAGTCTTCAGTTACAGAACATGACAGATTCTGGGGTGCTACATTTAGAAGCCACTTAAGCCTCTAAGAAAGAAGGGGAGAGAAAAAGCCCAAACTTACTTTCTATTTGGAAGATACCAGTCTGAATGCTTTAAAAGCAATCTTTCCTAGTCTATGAGATACTGTTTTTCATTTTTTTTTTTAATATCCAACTCAAGGTTTTTCAGAACTAATTAAGAGACATCAGGTGACTATGTCAAAGATCAAACAGAAGCCAGAGATGGTTAGGACTCACTGAGTCTGACCACCAGCCACGGAACCCTACCAAAGGATCCCAAAATAAGTCCTCTTTCATATCCTGTATTCTGGATTGGTAACACATGGTGGGTTTTTTGCTTTTGCTTTTTAATCTCTGACCACATCCTGTACCACTACTTTAGGAAGACCAACAAGAAAAGGAGTATAATAGCAACGTATGGATGGCAGAGTGTGAGGGAAAGGTAAAGCACACCGTGTCTCTCGGGCTCTGCTGCCTCTCTTGGGACTGCTGTAATAACAACATTCACAGAGCAAACATGGGGCCCTTGCTTAGCTGCTGTTCTAAACACAGTCCCAATAACATATAATTACACTGGCATACCCTGGAGACTTTTTCTGAGCTGGAAGTAAAGTGGAGGTGCTGGTCCCCTCTGCTGATGGTGGTATATCTGGTCCAAGACTGTCATTCTCAGTTGTCCCCAGCGTGACATCAGCCTGCATACCACTCTTGACAATTGATGTCTTAGTTACCGCGGTACCATGATTCCTGGGAACTTCCTTGACGAAAAGATGATCATCGGAGATGATCACTTCCTCCCACTCATTCTCCTCGCCTACTTCTCTTGGAGGAGCTACAGTTAAGAGCTGGCTTACAGCCTCTGAGTTCTCCAGAGTCAGTTTTGAGGCATTTTCCGGAGAGGGCTTTTGCTCAGTGGTGACAGGCTGCTGACCTCGTTTGATCACTGAGCCTTTGGAGGAGACACCGGGAGCCAGTTCCACTTTGACTTTGCCTGCCTTTTCCTAGAAAGAACAAGAAGACCTTATATACATAATGGCATCTTGCAGATGATAATGACATTCAAAATATTCTCTAATTTGATTCCCTTAAGAACGCATGAGTAATAAATAAGGACACTGAGTTAGGTCAGTGAAGAGTCAGGATAAAATTGACTTTATGGCTTCTGTTCACTTGAGTGTTGACACCTCGGGAACTAATCTAAACTTCTTGACATGTCCCTTTTTCATCACATATTGGCTGACTGTTCCACGTCCACTTCTCCCATCTAGAAAGAAGCTATTATCTTGTAGTCTTAAGTTGTTTCCTTGGTAGCCCTTCTATGAGACTCAGTCCATCCTAATGTGCTCAGGTTCACACTGTTTCCACTCTCTTGGAGAAAACCTTTAGCCCCAGAATCTTTCAGGTAAGTCAGATATGAATGACGTACACATTTCTAAAACTCAAATTAATCCACATACATTAATTATGTTAGAAGTCTCACTATGTACCCTGAGCCAGCCTAAAGCTTGCTAAACAGATCCATATACCAGTTTGGCCTCAAACTCTTAGATATAGGACTCTTAGCTCTATCACTTTGTATGCCTGTATGCAGCCAAGCTCCCCGCCATGAATGAACTGAACCTCTGAACTGTAAGCAAGTCCACTCAATTAAATGTTTTCTTATAAGAGTTGTCACAGTATTGGTATCTCTTCATAGTAATAAAAACCTTAAGACAGTTACATAGCTAAAAACTTGGAAAACAGAAGTTTGAACTCTAGGAGTAAACTCTAGAACTACATTTTTGCTAGTATTTCCATCTCGGGTGTCTCCCAAAGGTCCAAGGGAGGCCACTATTAGGAGGTGGTGAACCCTACCAGGTGGGGCCTAGAGGGAAGTTTTAGGCTACTAGAAACATGCTGTTGAAGGGACTGTGGGATGCCAGAGCAGTCCTTTCTCTCTTGCTTCCTGGCCATAAGACAAATGGTTCACAAGTCCTCTTTCTTTTTCTACCTACACAATGGCATTAATGCTTCTACAAAAACCTTTCCAGGGGTTGGAGACATGGCTCAGTGGTTAAAAGCACCAGTTGTTCTTCCAGAGGTCCTGACTTCAATTCCCAGCAACCATATGGTGGCTCACAACCATCTATGAAGGGATCTGATGCCCTCTTCTGGCATGCAGGTGTACATGAAGATAGAACACTCATATACATGAAATAAATAAATCTTAAAACAACAAAACAAAACTCCTTTCCTGTCTATTCTAGTCCTAAGTGTCTGGTCTCTCCAAACTGAGACACGATTGCCTCATCCATTCATTTTGATTCTAAAAATTTATAATCTCATGTAAAGAACAGGGCAAGTACATGTTTTATCCAGCCAGTGCCAACTGAACACTAAGTTACCCAAACACACAGTATTGAACTATGATGCTCACTGATCATGCAGATGCCCGGAAGTCCAGCTCCAGAGGATCAGAAACCCTACTATGACCTCTAAGGGCACATACCCACACACAAACACATACATATGTACATAATTTAAAGAAAATAAAAGTGTGCTAGAGAGATGGCTTGGCAGTTAAAAGCACTGGCTCTGCTTCCAGAGGACCAGGGTTTGATTCCTAGCACCCTGGAATGGCTCACAACTCCAGTTCCCTCTTCTGGTCTCCTACAGCACTGCATACATGTAGTATACTTACATACATGCAGGCAAAACACTCATGCTGAGAAAATTTAAAAAATAATAATAATCTTTTTTTTTTAAAGGGTGATAACTGTTGAATAAATGCGTTAAGGGCCTACAGAGACAGCCACTTGTTCTTCCCTCAGGAAGCCCCGGTGCTTCATGCAAGACTAACATTTACAATGAGCAATCTCATCATTTTGCATTCATTTTAAGCATATAAAACCAGAAAGAGACAGAGAGATAGGAGGAAGAAGGGATGGTGGGAAGGGTGGACACTGTAAAGTCTGAATTTGACTACAGAAAATGTGGCCTATGAAAGGCCCTGAGCAAGCTGGGCGGTGGTGGCACACGCCTTTAATCCCAGCACTTGGGAGGCAGAGGCAGGCGGATCTCTATGAGTTCGAGACCAGCCTGGTCTA
>NC_022020.1:46981621-47009985 GCF_000317375.1 Microtus ochrogaster
GCTAAAGAATGAAAAGATACAAGCAAGCCATCATCAGACAGAACTATGTAGTTAGTGTAAACTGTTAAAATTCAAAATTAATTTAATTGGAAGTGAATAAATTACCACATTGTAGTCATTTGTGAAAAATTTTGTAGCAATTATGCAGTTCAGGTAGCTTTGAACTCACTAAGTAGCCCAAAGTGGTTTTAAATTTCCAACCCTGCCTATCTCCCCAGTGCTGGGAGTGCAGGTATGCACCGCTATATCTGGCTAAAGATAATGGGTGGACCAAGAAGATTGCTTAGGTGACTTGTCACTAAGCTTGATGAATCTGATCCACTGCATACACATGGGAAAAGGAGAGACCCAACTTCAGGAGTTGCCTCCTTCCTCCATGTGTGTGTAATGGCTAGGCCCACACACTTACACATAAGATAAATAAATATGCTGAAAAAAACAATCAACTTAGTGGCATAAAATAAATGGGAAAAAAGCTACATAAACACAAGAAAATGACTAACAAAAAACACATTAAAATATTAACAGATGACTTTTCTTTTGATGACACAAGATTGTGTTTAACTTTTTAACTTTTCATTGAAGAAACTATTAATAAGCAAAATGATCCATCTGCAATACTAAAAATGAAAAAGGTGGCCAGGCACTTGAACACAGTGTGAGGACCAGAGCTTGTCAGCCCAGCACCACATACACCAGGTGTAGTGACTTGCATCTACAATCCTAGGGTTCCTGTGGATAGATAGATGAGAGGTGGAAATCCTAGAAGCTTGAGGAACACTTTATCTTGGCATATCAGAAGTGAACAACCTAAGAGATCCTGTCTTAAAGTGAAAAGCAAGGACCAACACCCATGGTGTTTTCTGACCTCCATGAGTGACACAGCGTGCATGCACTTGAACTGACTCAAACTAACAGGCACACACACCCAAGAACATCACACACACTTTACAAAATTAAAAACAAGTCAGGGTTAACTTAAAAACAAACAAAAACACTGAATGAACCTTACCTTTGGTATCCACTTCCCTCCCAGGAAGTTACCACAAGTTGGGCACTTAGGTGGCTTGTGCCTAGTGACATAGGTAAAGGAACAACCTGGGCTCGTGCAGGCCCCATGGCCCCGGCGGGTATATGTAGTAGTCTATAAACAAAAAACAAATAAGAGTTAAGACCAAGAATCCAGTCCAAGACCACTAACTACTATAACCACAATATGCAGAGGACAACAGCTTAAACATTCACGACACCACAGAAGATCTGTTAGAAAGGTCCTTTGGTACAAACTCCCCAGGGCTACACAGGTGATGGCTGTTAATGAACAAGGTAGCACACAGTGCTCAACACTGTATCAGAATCTCATTCTATCCCCTTAGCAATGTTTGCTATTGTGGCTAATACTGTTGAAATGTTTTGCCTCAAATCATATAGTGGGGTTGGAGTGATGGTTCAGTGATTAAAAGCACTGGCTGCTCTACCATGGACCCAGGTCTGATTCCCAGCACCTATATGGTGGGATTACAACTGTCTATAACTTAAGTTCCAGAGGATCTGACACCCTCTTCTGTCCTCCTTGGGTACCAGGTACAGATGTGGCACACAGACGTATACGCAGGGAACACACACAAACACACAAAAACAACAAAAGCATCAAGATTTTTAGTTGGGTGTAGTGCCATACACCTTTTAAACCTATAATCCCAGCACTTGGTAGGCAGATCTTGAGTTTAAGGCCAGCTTGGTCTATATGGTGAAATGTTTATTAAACTGCTAATCCATAATTTCTCTAGCCCAGCCAAAAGCAATCTAAAATACTAAACTGCCACTAGTCACCTCTGCCAGGAGGCATAAGGAAAAGCTGCCCATGATTGTGGCCCCATGTCAAGAATAAATGCCAAGTGGAGTAGCACTTAGGAAAGGTAGGAAAGACACCAAGCTTTAGGTTTCAACTTTGCCATCGACACACTGAATGACCTAAGTAAAGTCACTTGGGTTTTCTCCTCTGGAAAAATCACATCTTCTTCTGGTCACAGAGGTATGCCAAGGGGCAAATGTCAAGAATGGGGAAACATGCATAGTAAACTGTAAAGGATTTTACAGTTCTGAGATTATTATAATCAGGACAAAACCTCTCTCATCTTTTCCCAGACTAGTCCAATACTAATAAAGACTCTGCATGTCAAATAACTACAGAAAGGAGAATACAAATGTAAGGAAGGCAGTCCTAGAAATAGTTACTGTGAGCTTGGAAACACTCCTCAACAGCAGCCTGAAGGAACAGTAACACTAAACAAAAATGCTGATGCTTAAAGCTATTTCAGCCTTAAAACACAGAAAAATGAAATGAAACACTTTTCTAGAAGAGCCTGGCTCTTGAAAGAACAGTCACTTCCAGGAAGATAAGGTTTCCAGAAAAATAGCCAATGTCTCCGTCAATCAAGCTGCAGTGGAAGGTCCTATTTTAAGATGCTGCTACACAAACATTAGGATCTGAGTTTAGATTCCAGCACCAGTGCAGAAAGATGTGTTCCTAGAGTCCCAGAGCTGGAAGAGGACAAAGGTTAGCCTGACACTGAGTCTAGCAAATCAGTGAGCTCCAGGATCAGAGAGATCTCAGTCTCAGCAAGCAAAGTGCAAAGAGACAGGAAGACATTGACCTTTAATTTCCATGCACACACGTGTATATGTGTATACATACACACACTGCAGCAACTTTCTCATCCAAGGATATACTACTTAGCTGGAAACAATGGCATATACCTGTCCCTACCATGTAAGCCCCCCTTTATAATATATATACACCTATTGATTTCATTGCTCTAGAGAACCCTAATATGTATTTTGGTACCAGGGATGGAGCTAAATATTTCTAGACTATATGGCCATGTGGTTTAGAGGCCTTTAGGCCTGGTTTATGCAAGAAATCAAGAAGTTTAGACCTATAAGCAACAAAAGCTCTAGAATCTTGTAAGCAAAGCCCACTAAGCAATTCTGGTGGAAGTTCAGAACAGTATGCCAACAGAAATGCAGGCAGTAATGGCCTGATTTATCAGGCTTCAGAGAAGACCAAGGGCTATTGAGAACTGGGCTAGAGTCCATTCTATTATAGTCAGAAATATATCTGCAGTCTTCCTGTGTCCTGGTAACTTGAGTAAGGCTGAATTAAACGTAATGGACCATTTCTTTAGCAGAGGAAATCTCAGGACACCACAGCATTCAGGCTGCAGGATAGCTACTGCCCACAGCTCTGATTCAGATCTACAGTGAGGGGGAACAAAGACATGAATATACAAATGGAAAGGAAATGAGCGAGTAGCTGTAACTCTTAACGAAAAACCTTTAGCTCTAAACTCAGACACAGGCAAGGTGGCCTGAAGGCAAGACCCTACCTCAAAGGCTCCAACTCTTGAAAATGCAAATTCAGGAGACAGTCTGGACTGGGAGATAGGCTGAAAGAGTTCTCTACTCAAAAACAATCACCTGGAGAAGTCTTCCCAAGTCCAGCTGCCAAGGCACATGGAGGCCACTAAAGCTTTGGCATGTGTAGGCAGGACTACATCTTGATTGAGCAAGACAATGGACCAACACTTTCTACATGGTTTTGTAAACATGCAAAATCAAAGATTTATGGGGTCATAGAGGCCTGCACCTAGGATCCAGAACGCCTCTGTGGCCAGGTAACATGTAGCAAGACCAGAGTCCCCACAAGGAGGCCCAGAAACTCCTGTGTGATGGTAAAGATGCAATGGAGACATCAGAATGTTGGAGATGCTAGGATTGTGGGAAGTCTGCTAAGACTTCTGGCACAGACTAGAAAGGCCACATGCTCTGCAGGCAGTAAAGCTGGAGAGTAGGTCTGCCTAAGCCTGCTGGAGCCATGATGATGCCAAGACAAACCCTAGCTCTTGGACCTGGAGCTACAGGGTACAGTGTTTGTCCTGCTTCGTTTCATTCAACCTGTCCTTGCTATCCTGCCACTCCTCCTGCCACTTTATTCTGTGCCATTATATGCTGGAAATACCTTTGGTTTTGCAAGGGCCCACAGTTAAGAGACTGCCCTGAGCTCTTGGAACAGACTCTGGACTCCGTGTTAGAATGGGTAAGACTTTGGGACTCTTGGGAGATAAACTAAATGCATTCTGCATTATCAGATGGCCATAAACCTTTTGAGGGTTGGGGTAGAATGTTATGATTTAAAGGTGATTGTGGGTCCAGCAGAATAGCACACACCTTTAATCCCAGCACTTGGGAAGGCAGAGGCAGGGGGATCTCTCTGAATTAAGAGGGCAGCCAGGTCTCCACAGAGATATTCTGTCTCAAAAATAACAATAGAAACAAAAATTTTTTAAGTGGTTGTGAGCCAGGTGGTTGGTTGTACATGTCTTTACTCTCAGCACTTGGGAAGCAGAGGCAGATGGATCTCTGAGTTGGAAGCCAGTCTAGTCTACAGAGCGAGTTCCAGGACAGTCAGAGCTACAAGGAGAAACTGTCTTGAAAAACAAAAACAAAACAAAAAAACAGTGACTGTGTCTCGTGTCACAATAGCAAGGGGTAGACTTTTCATGTCAACTTGGCTAGATTCATAATCAAATAGGAGACACCTTTGGGCACGTCGGTGGGAACATTTCTGGAGAGATTTAACTAGAGGAAGACCCAACTTAAATGTGGGCAGCACCATCCCAAGAACTGGAGTCCTGCTGAATACAAAGGGAAAAAGAAGGGATTGACCTGAGTACCATCATTCAGCTGTCTCCTTTCTGACTAGAGATGCCGTATGACCAGTAGCCTCATACTCTGCTTCCATGCCTTCCCACCATGACTGAGGCAAAAAAAAAAAAAAAAAAATTCCCACCACAAACCAAAAACAAACCTAACCATATCAAATATAAATGCTTTTCATCAGACTGTCTTTGTTTTACATCTAACTACATGCTGCCTATAAAACAGAACAAAACCTTAAATATAAAGTTACAAAATGGATAAAAAAGCATGGAAACAAACTAGTTGCTAATAGTAACTAATAAAAGCAAAACTAAAGAACAACACAGTAGGCTTCAGAGCAAACAACATTACTCAAGGTCATTTCATAATAATGAAGTGGCAATTTATGCAGATGACGTAACAATCCTAATGTTTATGCAAATAACGTCCAAATGTATGGAATAAAAACTAATAGGGCTTTAAGAAGAAACAGAACATCCACAGTGACAGTTGAATGCCTTCTCCCAATAGCTGACAGGACAGACAGATCAAAGATCAGCATGGATACAAAGCAGTTGAACAATATTATCAATTATCCTGACCTAATCTGATATGAATGCAACATTCTACTAAATCAACAATGAAATCTACCACTTCAGCCAGGTGTGGCAGCACATGTCTTTAACCCCAGCACTTGAGAGGTAGAAACAGGTAGAGGCCTGGTCTACAAAGTGAGCTCCATGACAACTGGGGTTACACAGTGAGACCTTGTCTCAAAACAAAATTAATTACTAAAAAGTCCCCCTTATTACTACATACTGCCAGGGACTAAGTAGTTCAGAATGCCATTTATAATAGCATCAAAATCATGAAATATTTAGGGATACATCTCAGCCCAGAAGCTGTGGCGTGTGATGGGAAAACATCAATTGAGTCAAAAAGCCAGAGCCCTGGTTTACATCCTTGAGGATTTCAACTCCTCTTTCTCTGGGCTGTTTTAGCATCTGTGCGGTGATAAGGCTTAACTAGATCAGTGGTTCCACAGTGTTCTGAAACACCCTCAGGGTGTTTCAAGAAGTCTATATACTTGGGGGAGTTCACAGGTACTGGGGAGCTGTACCTACAAGGCTCCTGACCATCAACATGTGGCCCGGGGAATTCCAAACTGCTGGCTCCCATGTTCTAAAGCTTTAAGACCTTGGAAAACTATTTTTTTTTAACTTTATTTATTTATTAAGGATTTCTGCCTCCTCCCCGCCACCGCCTCCCATTTCCCTCCCCCTCCCCCATCAGCTCTAAGAGCAATCAGGGTTCCCTGACCTGTGGGAAGTCCAAGGACCACCCTCCTCCATCTATTTTTAATAGGAGAGAATGCTTATAGAGCCCTGATTCCCCAATACTGACCAGTTTGATGGAGGAAGGGTTCTCCACAACCGAGTAAGCAGGCAGAGGCAGCATGATGAACTGAGCGGTTGGAGCAGAGGAGCTGTTCTCACTGGAATCCTGTGCACAATGGAGAGGACAGTTAAACAGTGTGCAGAACACCCAAGGGCACCCACAGTACTGGAAGGCTGCATCAAGCACAAAGTAGCGACAATGTGCTCATCCAGCATGCTCAGCAAAATAAACAAGCACCGTTATCTCAAAATAAGATAACACAGAAACGAAGAAAAAATTACTACCACGGATGTGCTATGATCATTTCACAGGTGAGAAAACTAGAGCAGTGATGGCTTAGGGACCCCCAAGATCTCATAAGCACTTAGTAAAAAAATCCAGTTCTTCTGACCCTATTAACATATTCTATAAGTGGTACTGGAACCATGGCTCGGGGGTAAAGAGCTGGCTGCTCTTCCAGTGGACCTGGATTTGTTCCCAGAACCCACAAGGCAGCTCAAAATTGCTCTTTACTGCCTCCATCAGATCAGTGGCAACGATTTACAATCATAAAATAGCACCGCACAACAAATAAAAGATATAATAGACCTAGGATAGAGCTCTTTAGGTCACCTGTTCTTTTGCACCCAAGTTATCATGTATGCTATAACACACTGCCCCCCTTATCCTGAAGGGGAATGCCACTCCTCTAGGATGCTATCCTATCCAGGGAAGAAGAGGGACACTATAACTAGGACATTGTGGCAATTTTCCCAGAATCAATGAGATTTTTGCTTTTATCTCAACCAAGAATCCCTTGGTTTAGGGATTTTTTTTTTCCTTTCTAAATAAAAATTGGGGCAATAAGCACCTTTATCCACTGAGCCATCTCACTAGCCCCAGAGTTGTCTGACTTTCTCAGGTCTTAGTTCTATAACCTTGTCCTTAAAGAGAATTTTTCTTCCTATTCCCATCTAAATCCAAAGTTTCCTCCAGTAATTCTCACATATAGTTCAAGATGCCACTGTGGGTTTTGTTTTGTTTTGTTTTTTTTTTTTTTTGAAAGAGACTTCAGGACACAAAATCCTGACTGGCACTAACAGCATAAAGTTCTTGGCTTTGACTCACAGACAGCTTCAATCCATTTCCAGCTCTCTTGCTAATCTTATCTTATATGAGGAAAACTCTCATTGGTCTGATAGGTGGTAAGATGCCTGCGAAGCTGAGAACTCTGGAGCAAGTCCAAGGCCTAGAAACATTGAGTTATTATACCTATACCCTCCATTATAAGAATGCCAGCAAGCAAAAGACATTCGTGTAAAGCCACTTACCCTCATGACTGTTACCACTGACAAGCTCTCTCCAACCTGGGAGTGTGGCACAGTCAGGCTTCCAGTGGGGACATCTGGTGAGCCATTTACTAAGGTCTCTTCAATTACTAGGCTTGTCTGGTAAGGTTGGTGGCTCTCTCCTACTTCCAAGGACGCCTCCTCCAGGAGCATATCCTGGCTGAGGATCTCTGAGGTGGCAATCTCCTGCACAGCACCTGGCTGGGAGAGGGCTCCCACCTCCTCAGCCAGGGCCTCCACAGCGAGGCACTGCTCGGCCACGCCTGCATGGCTGGTTACTATATCCGGGGAAGCATGAGACACGAGAGCAGATCCTTTAGGGGACATCTGGTTCTGAGCCACACACAGCTCTAGCTGAGGGCAGCTCCTGTCTTCCTGCAGGGTGCTCTTGGGAATGATGATGTAATCTGATCGGGGAAGGATCTTTCGGAAACCTGGGATGTCCGGAACCACAGCAGTCAGTGCAGAGAGCTTAGAGTTCTGAGAATGAGAGAAATAACCAGAGATGAATGGATGAGGAGCTCAAGTCGTTTATATTAGCCCTAACTCAGAAAAGATCAGCTGCTGTCAACAGCAGTGTCATCGTCATTGGGATGAACGTACCTCACTTGCTCAAGAAACTGTAGAATGGATTAGACTCTGCTGTTAGGTCTTTTCAAAGTTCTAGGGATTGAATTGAGGGGCTTACACATCCTGAGAAAATACGCTACATCTATGGCACTGAACTTTGGGTAGGGCACAGATCTCGGCTTCCAAAACTGGGAGCATGAACATTGAGTCTACAGAGTCTTGAGCAAATTCTTTTCCTTCTTGAAGCCTCGGCAACTACCTGTTTGCTTTTTAGTGGTTTTCCTTTTAAGGAAAAAAAAAAATACCAAAACAAGTACTACTAGAGTAGCAGATGGTTTAAATAAGTATGAAAAGCAACGATACAGAAGATTGAGATGGAACTCAAGATGGTACATCAGGATTCTGACCTCAGTAATTCTTCCAAACTTAAAAGGATGAGCAGGCCACAGAGCTAAGAAAGCTTTGTGAGAGAAATGAATTATGTATGATGAGGACTAAAAGGCCCTGAATATGTTAATGAGGTGCAGGGAGGAGACCTAACATCTTAAAACTCAGAAATTTGTTAAAATTTGTGATTTAATTTTTCTCTAAAATAATACTATTAGTATTATCAGTTAATACATGAGAAAATCAAAGTCAAAATTCATGAGGTTAAAAGTCCAAGACATAAAATTAGTAAAAGTAAAAACCTGAACTCTGCTTTTTATTTTTCTTTTAAAAGATCAAGACCAGTTCCTAGAAACAGCCCCATATAGCAAATCCATTCTCAAAAGGGGAATTAATGTTTGATATTTTTTTGAACTTAAACTAAAAGTCATCCAGTAAGAGAAACAGAACAAAGTGAACGGTTAAATAAAAACCCAAGTTTAATGGGAAAAAAAATTTCAAAGTACCTTTTAAAGGCACACTAAAATCAATTACAAGAACATCTATGGAGATCTCAAAAGGGAGGGTCGATGGGACTACTTAAGACTCAAAGGCAGCACTCAAAGATAAGAGTTAAAGAAGCACTCAGACGAAATGTGAAGGTAGACAGAACTGGGTCCTTTATAGAACTGCAGAGGTAAAGGAAAATGGCATTTTCAAAACACCCTCAGAAGAATACACATTAAAGCAACAAAATTAAGTGGTGGCAAACAAAGAATTGTCTGGACTAAAAGAGACAGAACAGGACTACATGACAAAACTATACAGACTTGAAGGAATAATGCAAAAATCACAGGTCCTGGACTGAGCAGGAAGGGCCATCAGTCTCTCAAGATGCAAAGTCCTGTCCGCACACCAGGCAATAGAGGACAACTCAGCACAGAAACTTCGCCAAGCTTCAGTGCTCATTAACCAGCACCTTTTCTTCTTACATGGTACTGTATTTTTGTTGTTTGTTAGGTTCTTTGTTTTGTTTTTCGAGACAGGGTTTCTCTATGTAGCCCTGGCTATCCTGGAACTCACTCTGTAAATCATGTTGGCCTCATACTCAAGAGATTTGCCTGCCTCTGCCTCCTGGGTGCTGGGATTAAAGATGTGTGCCACCACAGCCTGGCTGGATCTTAAAAAAAATGTTTTATATTTAGTTATTTTACATGTATGAGTGTTTTTCAGGCATGTATATATGTGCACCACATGTATGCTTGGTGTCCAAGGTCAGAAAAGGGCATCTGCTCCCCTGGAATGGAGCTACAGATGGTTGTAAGTTGCCATGTGGGCAGACCAGGATCCTGCCAGAAACAGCCAGGTATTCTTAACTGCTGCACCATCTCTCCACCCCTAGTACTGGATTTTTTTAATCTACTGAAGAGTAACACTTATGGATTAGATCAAAATCTGCCAAGAACTCAGATCAGTGATTTTTTTAAAATATTTTATTTATTTATTATGTATACAATATTCTGTCTGTGTGTCTGCCTGCAGGCCAGAAGAGGGCATCAGATCTCATTTCAGATGGTTGTGAGCCACCATGTGGTTGCTGGAAATTGAACTCAGGACCTTTGGAAGAACAGGCAATGCTCTTAACCTCTGAGCCATCTCTCCAGCCCCAGATAAGTGATTTTAACTTTATCTATTTAGTTTTATGAGTGTTTTGCCTAGATGTCTACGCAGTACATGTGTGCCTAGTGTCCTCAGAGAGTTTAAAGAAAAAAAAAGGGTAGGAGAATTAATCCACCTGGAACTGAAGTTACAGATGCTGTGAGCCACCACTGGGTGCTGGGACCCAAACACAGGTCTTCTGTAAGCACAGCATGTGTTCTTGACCACTGAGCTATCACTCCAGTCCTACATTATACATTTTAAATATTATGACTGCCTAAGAGTTCCATTTTGCAGATCAGAAAACTTATCAGTTCAAAAATTTAATTGATTCTTCCAAAATTATTTACTGATGATAGTGGTGGAAATGAGTAAATATAAACAAGCACACGAACAAGCTGGGGGAAAAAATCACCGCAGATGATGTAAAAAATTCAGTCTTGACAAAAAAATCATTCCAGAGTTAGTTGAGATTATTAGATGAAAAAGTTTTGTTGCCTTTATTTACTGTTTTAAAAGAGGCTGGCTCTAAGGATGGAACCCAGCGCAATTATGCTAAGCATATGGTCTGCCACTGAGTTCAATCTTAACTCCTAAGACTACATATTTTAGAATATGGAAGCCATAAGGAATAAGTATTCTTTTCTTATATTTTACCTTCTCACGGTCTTAGCTTTGCTGGGGTTATTTCCTAGACTTGTTATAAACAAATTATCTAGCAGCAGAAATATATACTAGCATCTTCTAGACAGTAGATTAACACAAAGCTACTGGAGGAGGAAGAGGAATATCTAGACAGTAAGGACAAAATAATCTGACTGGCAGTGACAGACAGACTCAGTTAAGAAAAAGTCCAGTTCACCTACAGCGTAACTGTTGATACCTTTGTTCTTTACATTTCCAAAAAAGAAATAGGAAACAATTGTCTAAGCTTAAAAAATAAATAAATAAAAGTTTAGGTTAAACGGTTTTGGTCTGCAATCATGATAGAGTTCCTATGGGAATTTCAATGTTAAAAAACCCAGGTGGGGCCAGGCAGTGATGGCGCACGCCTTTAATCCCAGCACTCGGGAGGCAGAGGCAGACAGATCCCTTTGAGTTCCAGGCCAGACTGGTCTATAAGAGCTAGTTCCAGGACAGGTTCCAAAGCTACAGAGAAACCCCGTCTCAAAAAACTGAAAGAAAAAAAAAAAAAAGGCCAAAAAATCAAAAACCAAAAATCCAGTTGGGGGAGGCACAGAGCTCTCTGGCACAAAGTTTGTCTACTATGAATGAAATCCTGGATTCTGCCACCAGCACCATCAAAACAAGTGTATTCTGTCGCTGTGAATTAGAGATAACAAATGGCAGATAGACATCAACCTAAATTCATCCTCCTAATTCTTTAGTTCAAGGACTCAAAGCCCCAGTCAGCATCAACCTTGGCTTTAACCCTGTGTTTCTCCTCTGTACACTTCAAGAGCACATGGACCAAACAAAGCAGTTTTACTTAACTGCTTTTCATACAAACCTGATTCCTGATTGTTACACCAGGTAAAACAACAGACGAACTATACCACATTCAATTAGTAATATGAAAACACAGTATAGAAGAAATGCCTATCTAAGCCACTGTATCAAGGAAAGGATATTACTATGAGGATAAGGAGCTTCAGGTTACGGTAAAGATCAGAAAAAGAACCAGAGGCTCATTATAAAGAACTCAGAAAATGTCAGCTCTCTGCGCTGTTGCATTTAAAAAGAATGTAGAGCATCATGAAAACAGACACAAAACCTGACTCAAGAAAGAGAATTTAAAAGCTTCTCAAGAAGTTAATAAGAGTCATGAGAACAGAGGAGCTGGTCTCCCCCAGGTGGTCCTTACCCATTAAAACAATGGGGGCGGGGCACTAAGAAAAAAATACTTACAGGATCCAAACCTTCTTTCTCTAGTTTGGCTTTCTCCAAGTAGTAACTTCTCTCAGCCACACTGAGGAGCCTCCAGCTCTCACTTATCTTCTTATTGATCTCGGACTGTGGTAGGTGGGGGAGCTCCTGCTGTACTTTCAAGTAGATGTCATAGTAGTATAGAAGGTAAGCAGACCTGCAGAAGCAAGAAGGGACCTTACTTCATCTAGCACTTGCCAGTTGGGGTGTAGTCAAAGGCCAGCAAAGCAAAGTCAAACCTCTCAACTCAAAGCACTATCTCTAGACAAGAAAAAAACCTCTGTATCACCCCCAGTCACATAATCAAATATAGTCAAAGATGCAGGGTCCTATCATTCCACTCGCAGGCCAAGGTTACAGCAGAGGTTGACTACCCAGGTTTATTGCACACATACATCACTCCTCTGTCTTTGATCAAAAATCTCAACAAGGCTGAGAGAGGAAAGCAAGTAATTGTCAAAAGTGGTCCAGTGCTAGTAACATCAGTCAGAAGTTTTTAGTATTCAAAGTGAAGAGGAAAATTAAAGTGGATAATATCTGTAGAAATCGCTGGCATTACTTATAACTTTAATGTTACTAATGCCTATTTTAAATATTTAAACAATGACAGAGCAAAAAATAACACGAAAAAGAATCCACAGATTCTAGCATTACACGGTACAAGTTCCTCTAACAGTCTGGAAAGATAAGCAAAGTCTGTCCCTCTACACCTCCAGTCTCTCTCCCCCACAACATGCCCACTCGGACTCTGACAACTGCATTCTAAATGAATCTTTATCTTCTTCAACTCAGCCCTCCAAGCTGACCTGTTGAGAAATAACATCAACAACCAAAATATTAAAGCTAACCTGGGTTTCTTGGCCTTTTCTCCTTGTATTTTATACTTTTTCTTCTTCTTAGGTGGCCCAGGAGAAGTGTAATAAGCTTCCTCGATTTCTTCCATCACAACAGTTACCTCAGCACCATCATACGGCGCATCCATGGCTAGAGAAGAAGGAAGTCAACAGAAAGCTTTAAGTATCCAAGGCAAAAGGAACTGCAGCCTGCAGTGCAAATCAACTCTGCCAGGGTCTAAAGGTTTAGATACCTCCCCAGTTCAAAAGATCCTAACAAGCACATGTGGTACTTGATTCTTACAGATTCGAGGGCTCCATTGCAGCCTTGGGTGAGACTCTAACAGGCAGGAAATGGAATGCTTTCAGTTAGTCTGTTCTTCAGGCAAATCAGGGACCACAGGTTTTGAGAGTCTTTAATGAAAATTTCTTAAGAAACCAAACTTTTTTTTTTTTTTTTTTAAGAATACCTGGCCAAGAGTTAGAAATTCTAGCCATACCCTTATAGTTTTATCACTTTAAATAACAGTTTCAACTAAACGTCTAATAAGGAACTTTATATGGAAGAGATTTACTCTGCCAGCTTGTGTGATTTGAGGCAGGTCTTCCAACTACTTTAGATTCTGTTAACCCTTTCCTGCATGTTAAAAAAGTGGGTAGGGGCTGGAAAGATTGCTTAGTGGTTAAGAGCAGTTATTCGGTTCCCGGCATCCGTGTGGCAGCTCACAAGTGTCCACACCTCATTTCCAAGTGATGGCATGCTCTCTTCTGACCGGCCTCCACCACAGGCATTAGGCATGCATGTGGCGCACATACATATGCAGGCGAAACACTAAAATAAATACAATAAATAAATCCAATTTAAAAATTTTAAAAGAGGTCTCATCTTCCCAGACTTGTGTATATGTGTTGGGGGGTTTTCCTGTGGGTACACATAAGGCTTAGGGTTCCTAACTAAGGAATTTATTGGTATAACATCAATACCAAAAGCAATTGGGAAGGAAGAATTTACTTTAGCTTTTAGTTCTGTATCACAGTCCATCACTAATGGAAGTCAGGACAAGAACTGAGACAGAGGCCATGGATGAGGACTGCTTACTGACTTGCTCCTCATAGACTGCTCACTCTATTTTCTTCTTCAGGTTTTCTTTTTCTTTCTCTTTTTTTTTTTTTGAGACAAGGTTTCTCTGGCTGTTTTGGAATTTGCTCTATAGATCAGGCTGGCCTCGAACTAACAGAGATTGACCTGCCTCTGCCTCTTGAGTGCTGGGATTAAAGGTGTGTGCCACCAGTGCTTCAGTCTATTTTCTTATAGCACCCCGGACCACCAGTGGTAGTCCTGCCCACAGTGAGCTGGCCCCTCCCACATCCATCATTAGTCAGAAAATGGAGGCTAGCCCACACAATGACCTGGTGGGGATATTTTCTCAATTGAGGTTCCAAAACAACTCTAGCTTTTCTTGAGCTGCCATAAAAACTAGCCAGCAGGACATGCAGGGGAGTGGGTGCAAGTGTGTGCATGTGGAGCTTCCCGAACTGTCTAGGCCAGCCGCTCTTGATCCCAGCACTTTCTTAACTCAGATTCCTATGCTGACCCACAATAAGCCTTTCACCGACCAGACCCATTCCCACAGATTTACAAGGCAAGACTCAAAAGAATTTAAGTCACATAATTGCTGGAGAACAGCCAAGTACTGTACTAATGAAAGAGTTCATTATTAAAGACTATCATCTGTAGTGAAAGAGTTAGCAACCTGCCCATGGCCATGAGGCCCAAATATTGAAAATAGATTTGTAATTAAAAAAAAAATTCAGCTCCTGATCTTTTTCTTCACGTTGTGCTGTCACCAAACTTGACGAGCACATTTTTATACAAGGACAATTCAATAAACTCTGATGGAAATGGTCTCGATTAATCTTGTCCAATATAGTAGCCACTAGTCACAGATCATTATTAGGCACTTGGAATAGGACTAACAGCCAAAAATGAACTAATTTTCAATATGATAAACTGTAACTGTATGGCTAGTGGCTATAGTGTAGGACAACACAGATCTAAACAGTAACCTTACTGACATGTTGGAGCATACTTGTAATCCCAGCACTTGGCAGGCAGAGACAGGAGGATCAGGAGTTAAAGACCAGACCATGGTACTCAGATACTGCCTCAAAAACCAAAGCCAAAAAATAAACAGTAATCTGACAAACCAACATAGCTCTCTGGTGTTAGCCTAAAATAAAACAAACAAACAAAACCAAAGCAGAATGAACAGCCTTTTTGTCTAGAAAAAAAACAGGCCTAAAAATATGAATGAATAGTTCACTGGGGTCAAGCACTAGATTGTAATTTCATCTCTTAATCCTTAGAGGGAGAAAGATCCCAGAATCACCTGAATTTTATGAGCAGGGAGCATAGTTCTTGAAAATCTCCCAAACAGATACCAGGAAATAGAGCTGTGGCAGTAAACACGAACAGGACCCACAGGAGTGGCATGAAGCCCATACACAGTTTAGACCTCACAAAAGATAACTGAGAAGAATAAAGATAAAGGGGAATCCAGGAGGCTGGGATGCAAGCTGAAACTCTTACCACTAGAACAGAGATACGTGTGTTCCACACCCTAAATGTCAGCTGTTTTTTTTAGGAGCTGAGGATGAATAAACTGTGCCTAACCCTGGGAGCTAAGAGTCCCTCCTCCCCTTTTGGTCTTTTTCTTATTTTTAATGGGTGTGTGTGCGCGCTGTGTGCATGCATAGTCACGTGTGGAGGTGAAAGTATGCAGTATGTGGTGACCCAAAATTAATGTCCAAAATCTTACCAGATCACTCTTTCTTTTCTTTGAAGCAGGGTCTCTCACCCAAAACCAGAGCCGGCCATGACTAGCCTCCTGGGGCTACTCTTACAGACAGGCCATCATGCTCACGTGTGGGTCTAGATCCGAGCTCTCACGCTCCTACAAGAGCTTTGCCGGCCGAGCCATGTTCCTAGCAGCCAAGCAATACTTCTGACAGATGTAAAAACTAAACCCCCTCCTCTGCTACCCCCAAACACACATTTCACCCCACTTTTAAAAAAATTACTATTTATGTGCATGGGTGGTTTTGCCTGCATCATGAATGTCTGTGCACTACACGTCTGCCTGGTGCCCACAAAGTCCAGATGACTTCATCAGGTCCCCTGGGACCTGGGTTACAGATAGTTGTGAGCTACTGTGTGGGTGCTGGGAAATAAACCTGAGGCCCCTAGAAGAGCAGTTCTCTGAACTGCTGCGATACTTCTCCAGCCCCACTCTTAAAGGTACACAGCAGGTTACAAACATACTCCTAAGGTGTTTTATACTTGTGACTTCTCTTCCTCCAATCGTCTCTAAAAATGTAATGGGGTGGGGGGAGCAACGGGGAAGCTCACTTCCTAACAGTCATAGTGAAACCTAATGAGACAGTCCACACTGTGGCTCTAGGAGCAAACGGCAGATTGGTTAACGGCAGGTGCAGTTCACGTCAAGGGCATATGGGGGTCAAACTTTTTGCCCTATATATAATCGACTCCCTGGCCCTTAACAGCCTTGTGAAGAAAGCAGTATTACTCCAGCGGAGCGCCTGTATGGAAAGAATGGACAACATGTTTTAGTGGCCAGAACTAACCAAGTTAGTTACACCTTGGGGCATGAAAGGACTATCTTGGGTTTCTGTTTGTTTGACTACAGTTTCCTACACCTGGGTCCAAGTTTGTTTTCAGATCCTAGGCCTTGGTAAAGCAAAGCAAATAGATGCAGAAAAATATGAAGGTCAGAAACAACAGGGTGTGGTGGTGTGCCTACAGCCAGCCCCAGGGCTTAGGAGATGGAAGCAGAAAGACCGGGAGTAGTTGAAAGCTAATCTCATCTACTGATGAGTTTGAAGCCAGCCTGAAACCCTGTCTCAAACACCAAAACAAGATGAGCAGGGGTGGGCCGTCTTTTGAGGATATAAGATCTGAGACATAAAAGCACTCTTACAGATCCCTAAGGCCTTAAGCATCCTACGTTCCCTCTTGAAGCCGTAGTTTTCTTAACTGCAGCCCTTGAAATGAGACACTTTCACTACCCCACCAAACCTTCCGTGAACCTCAGGTGATGGTTTCTGGCAGCTCAGCCACGGGCTACCTTCTTTCCCTCTCTGGGCTGTCCCTGAGGTACAGACTTAAGGGAATGGTGCACCGGGTAGCACGAGGCAACAGAAGCTGGAGAGGAAGCCGCAGGATCCGCACTCAGGTGGCTGGGCAGTTCGGCCCAGCGGCGTGAGCCTAGTGGGCGGGACTTACCCGGAGGAGTTTGTGAGCCTGGCGGCTCACATTCCCGAGGGTACCCGGCCACGGGGCTGGACAAGGGTGCAGGTCGGTGCACTCGCGCTCCCCGCTGTAGGCGAGAGGCGGCTCCAGTCGTGACAGCGGTAAAAAGAAAGTGGAGGCGAGAGCTCGCGCACGCATCCCGGGGGCTGGAGGAACCCCGGCCCCGCGGCCCCGCCCGGCGACACACGGCGCGGAGTCGCCAAAGCCCCTCTCGCTCTCCCTCCGAGTTGCGCTGCGGGGTATGAAGGGCGAGTGGAGAACCGCAGGTTCGCGCACAGGCTCGGCCGACGCCTGCCGAGGGCCCCGGGGGGGGGGGTCAGGCCCCGGGAAGCCCGAGGAAGACAGCAAGGACGCGAGCGTCTACGCGGCACCAGCGCGCTGCTGGCAGCGGCGACAGCACACCACGGATCGCCAGGGAGACCCGTCCCGGCGGCCCGCGCGGCGCACCGGAAGCGGACGGGGCGCGTGATTGCGTGCGACCCCCGCGCAAGCGCAACTGGCGGGTCCTCTGTTGGAACCGATTGGAGGCTTAGGGGCTGGAGGGTGGAAGGGGATCCGCTGAGGTGGACGGACTGCTTCCGGCAAGCTCACCGGAGCCGGAAATAAGGGCTGAGTTTGTGAAACCAGAAAGCTAAGAGGCTCGGGATTGGGATGTGGGACAGTCAGGTAACAGGGCGGAGCTCTAACCGAGCTCGGCCTCACCTTTCAGAACTTTCTCTCTCCTTCAGGTTGAGGATGATACTTAATGTTGCTCCAGGCTTCCCACCTCGCTCCGGTGAGCAGTAACAATAGTGATTTTTCTGGAATAGAGCGCTCTGGGAACGAAGGGCTGAATTAGATTTTCACGTCATAGGTTGTGCCACAATTAAACACGCTCCTGCAAGACCGCTTGCACATGCAGTGCTAGTCTTTTCTATTTTCCACCTGCCACTGTCACCACCTTGCCAAGCCACCATCGTCTGCCGGTTCTTCTCACCTCCACTCTGATCTCCACAGTCAACACAGCAGATTGGTCCGTTTGCATTGCTAAGTCTGATCGGGTGTCTTGTCTTTGAGCCTAGGAATGTAGCTCGGTGGTAGAGGGCTTCCCTAGCCTGTGCTTAGCCTTGAGTTCAATCCCCAAGACAATTGTTTTCAAACATAATAGTTTGACCAAAACAAAAGATTTGTATTCTCATCGTCCCATGTCTACTATCAGTATCAGTAGTTTTCAAAACAAGTTATGACGTTAGTATATAACCTGACAACATGACTTCCATGATATGTTAATGTGGAGGTTTAAATTATAGATATGAGAGAGAGAACAGCCAGAAGAATCTGAAAGAGTTCAGAGCAGAGGACTGAACATGGCCAAACAGACTGAACCTGGGTGAAAGAAGTGTCCAGTCCAGAGGAAGCTCCATTCCCCCAAACTTCAAAAGGTGGGGAACACAAATGGCTATCTGTGGTGCCCATTAGCATACCAAAGCACATGCTGGCCTCCAGGCTCCCTCAGTATCACAAGTACCTGTTAAATATTTCAAAGTCCATGCTAGCCTCCTAGCCTCTTACCACCGCCTCCCTTATCCTTAAACTCCTTCCATTCGTCCTGCAGTTATTCACCTTATAACCCTGCTATGGTATGCTTGCTCCCCCACCCATCTCTCTGCTCTACTCCTGTGGCCCTCATGGCCAGGTCCAGTCTGCTGCTGCTGTTCAGTCTGCTGCTTTCTCTCTCGGCTCCAGACTCTTCCGAATGCCTCTGCTGTTCTCTCATATCTACAATTGAAATCTTCCCCTTAACAGTGCCACAGAGTGGATATACCGTCTGTTTATACAAGGGGGAGAGAGGGGGGAGCACAAAAAAAACTAGCAGGGTTATAAGGAGAATGAGTAGCTGAGAAGGGAAGCCCAGGAGCCAGAGGGAGTTTAAGGAGGGGAGGAGATGAAAAGAGTTAGGGTGTAACACGGATTTGTGATCCTGAGGGAGGCAGGCCGGCTTGAGCTTTAATATGCTAAGAGGCACCACAGAAAGCCATTTGTCCCTTCTGCCGGGGATAGGTAGAGGGGAAGTGACGTTACAAGTCCCTGAGGAATACTGGCTTTTCTCTAACCACAGAAATCCTCCAGTATTCAGGTTGAGCCCATTTGTGAGTATTTGGACCGACTGCCTTTTGGGGTTTGGGGAACTGGAGTTTCCTTTGGACCTAACAATTTGGAGCATTACATGTGTCCTGCTCCAAGGAAGCTGTATTAATCATAGAGAGTGCTTCACATAGTGTATCCTCCGTGATTGGTTCCCAGCTCAGTAAATTACAGTAGCATCCACTGGATTGTTCAACACTCAAACCAGAAACCTGCGAGTTATCCTTTCCGCCTTGGCTTCACACCTAGCCCACAGTAACAGCCCTACCTGACTGCCTTTCACCATTTTCTCTAATCCAGCTTTCCATATCTGATCTGGACCCTTACCCTGCCCCCAGCTGGTGCTGGTGGTTGAGCTCAGGACCTGGTAAGCATACCCTGCTATGGAGCCACACTCTGAACTCTAGCATTCCTATGTTTTGTCCCCATGGAGATTTCATCCAGCAAGTGCTAGGTCATGCCTGCATATCAGATCTGATGTGCCTCCCCCTGTCGAGTCTAAAGATTTTGTTGTTGTTGTTGCTGTTCTTTACTTATTTGTTGTTTTGAGACAGGGTCTTTGTTATATAGCTTTGGCTGGCCTTAAACTTTCAGCAGTCTTCCTGCCTAAGCAGCCCCAGTGCTGGGATTACAAGTATGTACTATCATGCCTAACTTTGTTTTCAAACAAGAAACAAGCCCAAAGAGGGACTGTGCTATGATTCACCCATTACTTCTGCCATCATTTCCTGCCTAAACCATCAGCAGTAGCATCCAAACATCCCAATCCATATCCACAAAATAATGTGTCTGATTTTGTTGTTGTTTTTATTTGTTTGTTTCTAATGATAGGGTTCCTCTGTGTGTTTTATCCTTGACTGTCCTGGAATGCTCTCTGTAGGCTGACTTTGAACTCAGAGATCAACCTGCCTCTATTTCCTGTGTTGCTTGGATTAACCCCACTGCCTGTTGAAGTTGATTTTGTTTTGTTTTGTTTTTTTTTGAGATAGGGTTTCTCTGTGTAGTTTTGAAGCCTGTCCTGGAACTCTCTCTGTAGACCAGGCTGACCTCAAATTCATAGAGATCTGCTTGCCTTTGCCTCCTGAGTGCAAATTGATTTTTTTTTTTAAAATGCAAAGCAGGCAGAAAATAGTGGTTCATGACTGTGATCCTAGCCCTGCGGAAGACCGGGGACAAAGGATTTCCAGGTCCAGGTTAGCCTGCTGTCTATCTAGCAAGAGAGGAGAGACAGAATGTGAATGAGAATGATATGGATGGCGCTTCTGTCCGCAAGCTCCCTGGAAAACTTGAGAAGCCTTCTGAGGCACCGAGCCAAGTGTCTGCTGCTTACCACAGCATCTGAATGCACTGGCTCTCCTCTTGGAGCCATACAAATCCTTCAGAACACTTAACTCTTTCCTGCTTTTGCGATTTGGCCGATGCTCTATCCTTGACTGCACTGCTCCTCTTTGATGCTCCTCATGGAGAGCTCAGCTTAAATGCCATCTTTTCTGTGACTTTGTAAATAACTCTCCCGACCCCCACAGCCTTTGCAGTATTGAGGCTTGAACCCTGGGCCTTGAGCATGCTAGGCAAGTACTCTACCACTGAGCTACATCCCCAGCCTTTAACATGTTTGTTTGAGATAGGAGTCTCATTAATTTGCTGAGGCTGACCACCAACTGACTTTATTCCCTCAACCTCCCCTGTAGCTGGATTACAAGACTTACAACCCCCATGCCAGACAGATGTTTTGCTTTTCTTCTGTACCCTCATTCCTACTTTCTTCACAGCACTGGTTGCACTCTATAATTGCCTTATTTATCTGTTTATTTAATGTTCCCCTCATTTTTTTATTTCTTGGCATATAACTTGACTCTGTTGTTCATCACTGAATCCTTACTGCTTAGAACCTGTAAATGTTTATTAAGTGAATATGTGACACCCGAAACAGCTTCCTATAGTGAAAGCCTTTTTAAGGTAGATGGCGAGAGAATTTGAAATTCTCATTTTGGTGGACTTTTGAGCAGGGCAACGGCATGCCAGATACATCAGTGATCTGAGTTGAGAAACCTTCATGGCCATGGGCCAGGCTCTTCCTCTGGCTTGTTTCTGTATCTACAAAACAAGGCCTACAGCTCTTTGTGTTTATAGTGTGTTGCTATTTGCAAGTTTTTGCAACTTATTACAATTTGTTGTCATAGTAGCCTAACAAACATTACTATTCCCAGACTTGGAAAGCTTACGTAAATAGATTTTCTTCAAGGCCCTTTCTGTCTTAAGGGTTCTGAGTCTGCCAATAGTCTAATACTGACACAAAGTCAGTGTCATGAATCCTATCGTCCAGAATTTTTCTACCAGAAATTTTAACACCCTAAACCCTCACTTAGGCTTCTGCGAGGTACTTAGTTTACCTTTTTGTTTTCCCGCACTTGTGGCAGAAGAAGCTAGAAGGAGGAACAGACACAGCCCTCTCAGCTGTAGCCCAGCCCTCATCCCTAGAAATGGTGAAGAAGAGGGAATGAGAAACTTCAGCAGTGTTCTCCCTGGAGGAGGAGATGAAAGTTGCAGAAGCCATAGGCTTCACTACCACCCTGTCTGCTCTCTCAAATGGTCATGCCAAATACAGAGGAAGTGCCAGAGGCATCCGTGGAACCCCCAGAGGGAAAGGATGAGGAATGCTCTCTATCATGGCGCTGATAGGCTCTTTGCATGGTTTCAAGAAATTTGCGCCAAATCCACTCTCACCCCTGGCTCTGTGAATGGGAAAGAGGCATTAAACTTGGCCAACATGCTCGCCTGTGCCAGTTTTCAAGCAACTGTGGGCTGGCTGAGCAGATTTATAGATGTCCATAGAACTGCTTTGAAAGCATTCTGCAGAAAGGCCGGTGACATAATGAATACATAAGGTTAATGAGCGACATGATTGCTGACTATAGTCCAGACTACATCTGAGGAAGCAGGAGTTGGCTTTTCCTAGTTGCTTCCCCTGCACACACTTCTGCTGAAGGGGACAGTGCTGGTTGGTTGTTGTCAGCTTGACTCAAACCTTGATATATCTGTGAAGAGGGAATCTTAATTGAGAACACGTCTCCCTAAGATTGGCCTCTAGGCAAGTCTGTAGGGGGTATTTTCCTGAATAATAATTGATTTGGGAAGGCATAGCCAATGGTGGGTGGTGCCACACCTGAGCAGGTGGTCCTAAGGTGTGTAAGTCAGGGGAACAAGCCGATAAGGAGCACTCCTCATGGCCTCTTCAGTTCCTACCTGAGTTTCTGCTTTGAGTGCCTACCTTGACTTCACTTCTCTGGATGACAGATTAACTACAAGCTGTAGATGAAATAAACCTTTTCGCCGTGTGGTGTTGGTGCACACCTTTAATCCCTACACTGGGAAGGCAGAGTCAGGTGGATCTCTGTGAGTTCGAGGCCAGATAGGTCAACAGAGTGAGTTCTAGGACAGGTTCCAAAAGCCATTTGATGGCCATTTGAATGTATTCTCTACTGTCAATTACTTTTATAAAAAAATAAAAAGCAGTATAAAATTTTAAAATAAAACTACTGAACGTATCTCCATTTTTGAGGCAGACTCTCATGTAGTTCAGATGAGCCTTGAACTTGCAGTGCTCTTGCCTCAAAATTCTGAGTTATGAGATTAGCAGTGTGTATGCTGATGATTGTCTCATGTTTTAGATTTTGAACACTTGGTGGGTGAAAACGATGTCTCCTGGCTAGATCCTGTGGCTGTTATCTGGTTAGCTCCTGGCTAGATCCTGTGGCTGTTATCTGGTTAGCTCCTGGCTAGATCCTGTGGCTGTTATCTGGTTAGCTCCTGGAGTGCTTTCCGCATCCTTCCTCCTTCACCCTTCTCCTGCAGTCCACACCGCTGATTGGGCTAGCTCTTTGGGGAGCTTGCCATTTCCCTGGCCCAAGTTTCTAGGTTGGGTCTCAAATGCCCACAAGAATACAAAACCAGGGCATTCCTCTTGAGTTTTTTCATCTTGCATAGTTGACGCCAACCTTCATTTCCAACTTGGTTGGAAAGCAGGATTATGATGCTCCCTGTATGCCCTTGTCTTCCTTCACCCATAACCACTTCCGCTTGTGTGTCTTTCCCTGAGCGCCTCATCTGGTCTCTCAAGCTAGACATTTCAGTCTTTAAGATGTGACAGGAGTCCTTTCCTCCAGGCTTTCTTGAAGTTTCTGTCACCAGCAGACCCTTCACCCTGTTCCTTTATATTTTCCCAGTGCTCTGTAGCATTTACTTAGAGAGCAAGGACCAGCTAGCTCTTAATGGTGTCTTGCCTGGGACTGCGGGGACAGGCTGTGCTCACTTGAAACTGGTTGGCCAAAGTTTTCTGCATCATTCTGTATCCCAATCCAAGTTACATTCTGTTGTTTGATGTGTTCTAACATACAGCATTAAACTTGTGCTCTTCCACCAAAATCATTGTAAGACTTTTGCCTCTGTTTATTAGGTAGGAATTTATTAAGAAATGCTCCAGGCTCCATTTCAGTGCCCTGAGTAATTAAATATGTGTTTAAATTTGCTTTGTTTTTTGTTTGTTTGTTTTACTTAGCCGAAAAGCAGAGCCAGTGGGTAATACTAATTGCTGTGCAAGCCTGGTCATCTGCGTTCAGTCAATTCCCAGAATCCACAGGGGAAGGAGAGAACCCACTCCCCAGTGTTCAATCTTGTCTTCTGATCTCCACACATGCAACGTGGCACGCATGTATACACCCATACCCACACACAGACCTGGGTTCAGTGTTCCAGAAATTTCCTTTGCTGGGCTCTTTCATCAAAGGGAAGAAAACTAAGATTTACTGTTTGCCCGTTTATATCTAGTATGGCTTAATTTTTTTTTATCATTTAATCTTCTTAGAAAATCAATCCAAAAGTACAGCTTCAAGTTAGAGAGCTGAATGAATAATATCCATGCCACTGGGCATTTCTCTTAGAGTGTAGTTGCATATTCCTGCCACTAGAGGGAAAGGTGGGCTTCATAAGGGAGAAAGCTTGACTAACTGAAAAAGGCTTTGGTGCATCCAGCTGTAGTTGCTCTGATATGGTAGTCAGGGGGAAGGCAAGCAAAGAGAAGGAGACACAGAATGTGGGATTTATTCAAATGACTAAAAATGGAACTAACTGTGCCTGAGAGAGCAGAGGGGCCTTGAAGCAGTCTAATCCTCCTGTTGTCTTCACTAATGGAGAAACGAAGCTCCCAAAGGAATCGAGCCTTGTCAAGCGACGTGGGATTCCTCTCTGTATGCTGTGAATATATTTTATTACCATTGGTTAATAAAGAAGCTACTTTGACCTATGGCAGGGCAGAATAAAGCCAGGCAGGAAATGCAAACAGAGATATAGAGAGAGAGCAGGCAGCATCGAAGAGACGCCATGTACCTGCCAAAGGAGAAAAATGCCTACCGGTAGGCCACAGCCTTGTGGTGATACACAGAGTGATTGAAATGGGTTAATTTAAAATATAAGAGCTCGCTAGAAATATGCCTGGGACATAGGCCAAAAAGTATTGTAATTAATATAGTTTGTGTGCTTATTCAAGTCTGGGTGGCTGGAAACAAATGCACAGCCTCCATTTACAGTCAATGATTGGATACTTCTGTGCAGTTGGGAAGAACTGAGTGACTCATTCTCCAAATGTAATTTATTTATTGAGATAACTGTTACGAGAAATATATATATATGTATACATATATATGTATACATATATATGTATACACACACATATATATATATTAGAGGATGCTATGGGGAAAACAGACTCAAGGATGCAGGACAAGGTATGATCAGTTGCAAAGCCCTTCTGTTCTGCCCAAGGGATCCAGGAACCAGCTACACACACTGCTTCAAGCAGCCTAACTGGGTCTTCACAACCCAAGAGAGCATGCAACTTGTCTCTCTCCTTTTAAGAGATCACATCTGCAGACAAGAAGCCACGTCCTAAGGAAGGCGAGTACCCCAAAGCTATTGGCAGAATGAATTACTACAACAGACAACCTTGATCTTTCTATCACCTGCCTCTGCCTCTATCTTCTAAGTGCTGGGAAAGCAAGACTGCACCACCATACCCACAAAAATAGCACTTTCAAATTCACTGGTACCTGGGGTTGGAGAGATGGTTCAAATGGTTAAGAGCACTGGCTGCTCTTTCAGAGAACCAAGGTTCAATGCCTAGCACCCACATGGTAACTCACAACCATTTGTAAGTCCCGCTCTGGCCTCTGTTGGCAGGGCATGTTTATAGAGCAGACATAATGCAGGTAACATCCCAAAACATAAAAGTTAAATTTTTTTAAATCAAATTCACCAGTATCTGAATGTTTTAGTCAGAACCCCTGGCACTAAAATAATTTTGACACAGTAATATTTTATTACAGTGATAATTTATTAACAAAAGAAATGGCACCTGAGATCTCAAACATGTAGAAGACCTTACATAATGATTAACAATCCCTCCCTCCAACAAGAAACACCTTATTTTTGTCCTGAAGGATGGTTGAGTAATGATTTATGAACAACAGCATCAAGGCACTTACTTGAATTAAAAAAAAAAATCCTACTATTAAATATGACCCTAATGGTAAAGGATGATGACAGCTAAACATTTTTTGGTAAAAACTGAGAATTCAGGTGCATTCAGCTGTCTCCATGTTGTCTGCACAGGTAAACATGTACAAAGGGGGAAAGAAGGCTGTGCTGGTAATATTCACACTCACGTCTGAGAAGCAGAAGCCATGGTAGCATCGGGACTCTGACCCCAATTTCCCAAACAAATTGCACTGAAGAGGAAGGAGCTGTTTGATTCTGTTTCCTCCTGAGGACGAGGCACAGAGTGCAGGATAAGTTTATTCAAGTGTCAAATGGAAACCCTTTGTAACCAGCAGCTTCAACAGACTTAGAATCAGTGTCTCCAATCAAAGTTTTGATGCCCCCACTGCCCAATCTGCAGTCTTCAATACATTCTTATTTTAAATTAAGTCATAGGGTACAAAACACATACTAAAAAATCAATTAGTGTATTGCTTATTTGACTTTTTAATTGTATTTAACAGGATTACTTTAAAATTTCAGTTACAAAATACTTTCAGTAAAAAAAAAATAGTTCTTACCATGATGAAAATTACTGTATTAAAAATGCCCCTTCTACATCAAATCCTCCATTTTTAAGTTATTTTAAAAACCTTAAATTTTTACTTTTAACTCAAAGTAATTCATTTGTATTCTAATTTAAGATATAGTCTATAAAAAGCCAGCTGGTGTACTGTTTATCCTGTCCCATTATAATTTTCATGCTTAAACTTAGCCCCCAAATTTACTGTCATCCATGAATATCTAAAATTTTAGAGAAAGGCTTGGAGGACAAAAAGTCTCCAGCGCTAGCTAGTTTTCCTTTTTCTTTTTTTGGCAAGGTCTCACCAATTATCTCAGGCTGGCCTCAAAGATACAATCCTCCTGCCTCAGCCTCCAAGTGCCTCATAGGCCACCATGCCCACAGAGTCTAGCAGCTTTCTGAGCAGCACTTCATCCATTCTGCAATTTAATTTAAAGCGAACTTCAAATTAAGGATCACTGGGATTAAGAAAAGATTCCAAGAGGGGACAAACAAAAAGAACAAAAGACTGGGCAAAAACATAAAGCTTATCAAATGGACAGTTCCACTTTTCTATAGACTCTTTCCTGCTCCAGCCTCAGCAGAATCTCCGCTCAGGCACTCTCTCCAGAGCATTCTCCGAGTCCCCTCTAGGACACCTGTCTACCAGATACTTGGGAATATCTGAAGAAGCATTTACTTCCATGCAGAGAACCCTCAGCTCAGTAAGGATATTAACAGGAGCTGCAGAGCCCGAATCCAAACCTACTTCATTCTTCTTTGTACTTTGCAAAGTAGGGTTAACCCTGGCAATGTGTTCTACAATGTCGAACTGCCAGGAACAGCCTGCAGACGATTGCTGTTTGCTAGAATGTAGCCAGGAGCATTAGTCTAATGGATCATCTAGCATCTCCATGCAGTCTCCAAGTCCACCATTTGCTGTGCTGGAAGCTTTTATATAAATTATATCTGTTCCATTGACCCTGCTTAAAATTAACTAGGTGCCTGCCAGTCTTACCCTGGTCTAAGACAGACAGCACTGCAGCCACTCAGCTCACAGGGAAGGCTACTCCTGAGCAGGCCTGCCCAGACTCTGGCTACAACCTGAGAATATGCTTCTTAGCTCTTTGGGGCTTTGGCTTTGGAGAGGCCTGTGCCTCTCCCCTTCTAGAAACAGAACCACTTTTTAACTTTGCTCTTAGAGGTGTGCTTCTGAATCCTGATCTTAGATGTGGAGTTTACCAGGACATAGACCCTGTCTAGCTAGGTCTGTTCCTTTCTGGACAGATAGTTTTCAGTGATCTACCCTTTTACTCCCCTGAGCTGTGGTTCTTTGTGTAGCGAGTCTGCATATGCACTAGCTACGCCATCCCTATGCACCTGTCACTCCAGCACTTGGAGGAGGAGGCAGGAGGGCCAAAAGCTCACAATTACCCCGGCTATTTAGCATGTTTGAGGTCAGCCTGTGCTATATAAGGCCTTGTCATAAATACACACAGACACACGTACACTCTGTATTTCAATTACGTGACAGCCACTTAACAACATTCAGGGTTTTACATCTCTGTTACACTCTAATGTTCTTAGTAAACAAGATAACTTATATGAATGTGCTTAAAGCATTAAAAAGCAAATGAAAATTTGTTATTGTTGCTGCTGCTGGTAAATTAGACGTTGGCTCTAGATTTGATTCCTTCAATTATTAGCAATCAAATCAATTTTAATGTTTGATGTTAGGAAGATCTCAGCCCAAAGATGGATACAACAGATTCTAGAGCAATCATGTTTTTAAAATGGCTATGAAAAGCAGGATCCTGTTTGCTTTTGTGGGACAAATGCAAACCAGAACATCACTCAGTAATTTGCTAATGCGTACGTAAAGCTCCAGAACCTATTAGAGCCACACTATAAACTCACATGTAGGCAAAGGGCAGATACTTTCTAAATACTGAACTAAACTCTTTTTTTTCTATGCTGGTGTTGAATGGATTGTAGAGTCATCTTAAACACGTGATTTAAAAAATGTGTGTGTGAGC
>NC_022020.1:47010185-47052824 GCF_000317375.1 Microtus ochrogaster
TGACTGTGAGCGGCCTAACGTGGGTGCTGGGAACTGAACTTGGGTCCTCTGCAAGAGTAGCGAGTACTTTTAACTACTGAGCATCTCTCCAGCTGCCACTCACATGTACCTACTAGTCTCTCACTGAGTATTCAACATCTGTAACAGTCTTAATTCCAACCTGGCTTGAAGAAAGGGCAAGAGGGATTTTAAAAAAAATGACTAGGATACTGTAATCTTACAACTGTTCACGAAGCTAGAGAGCGAAACGAAAACAAGCAAGCGGCTATTAACACTTCTGAATTCCTGGAGGAGCGTTCACAAGGGATGTCAAACACCACAACAAGGTGGGCTTTATCAGCACAAACACCTCTATAGAAAGTCAAACTTCTATTGGGAAAACAGAAAGGTATTTCTCACATGAGCAAACAGGAGTGTAATGGCAACAGAAAAGCAACAGAAACAGTTTTTGGAGTGTGTGTGATGTTTAAAAGCATTCTGCCTCAATACATTAGTCATATAGAGTTTGCTTCCCATAAATATTTTAAATTTTTTTCCATATTTGAACAGGCTAAAACATGATTTTGTACTTTGGCAATTGTGACTTTGATGACTTGGGTAGTAAGTGCTTTCATCTCACAAAGGCATAGTCCTGTATGCCTTGCTTGGGTGAACCATTTTTCTCACCTGTCAAAGTATTTTTCTGAAGAAACTACTCAATTCCTAACCTGTGGCCAGCCACCAAGAATGACACACCAGTAAAACTAAGGTTCCGTGAAAGTTCCAAGCCCTCCTGCATGCAGCTACTTCTACTTAAGAAAGACTACCAACGCCCAGCAGATCCTTGCTAAAACACCACAGTGTGGTGGATTACTGTTGGTGGTGGCATTTCTTAAGGGGAACTGTCATTCGTTCTTTTGTTTTTTTTGCAATCTCTCCTTGACTATGCACCACAAGTCCATCTACAGGGCTGCAAGAACTTGCTGAGACAATATTCTGCTTTGTCGGACAAGACTGCCACTGATTCAGAAATACCAACTTAAAGACAGATTTCAGGAGAAAGCACCAGGCTAAGTCAAAGAGGAAACAGCTCACAGTAGGCAGGTTCTCAGAAACAAAGATGGAGCTGAAGAACAAAGACTCCCACTGTCTCTCTGACTTTGAACTTTTTCCTTACCTACTTATTCTAAATAAAAAGGCATGACTAAAACATCAGTGTTTACAATAGAGGTCTGCACAGTGTCGGGCTGGCTGCCAGGACCAGCTTCTCGTAGGAGACTATGCCACACTTCCTGTGTGAAGGAGAGGAGAAATGCGATCTTACTGCTCTCTGGGAGCAAAACCGAGAAAGACAGTGAGAACAGAACTCGTCTAGGAGGCCCTCATGCTTCACCAGCCCCTGGACCAGCAGCACTGTCCTTCTTCCCCGCTCCGCAGAGCCATGCGAAGGCTCGTGTGTGTAAAGCAAACCCCAACTTCAGCTCTCTGCCTCCTGGAGGATAGAGTTCAGATGTACAGTCCCTAAGGCAAGGTGACCAAACTCGGGGGCTGCTTTACAGTTCCATTCTGTTTATATTGTACCCCAAGAATGATTATCTGCATCAAAGTCTGAAGCCATAGCATTTTCTTCTTTTTGATTCTGCCCAACTCTAAGCTCTACCGCACGTGAGAATATCAAAAGGCTATCGGCTTCAAAGAGGAACTATTTCAAGCGTGTACCACTTTCTCCTTTCACGGTAGAAAACGTTGCATGTTGAAACTGGCAAGACACTCTTCTTCCGTTTATTTACTTTCTCAGTCACCGGAAAGGCTCAGACCGTTGAGAGCAGGCACTCCTTTCTGCTTCTGAGAGTCCACTGCAAAAGCCACTGCTTCAGACAGACTATAGAACAGAAGACTCTCTTCTTCCTTTTTGCAATACTCTCCTCTGGTCAAGGAATCCCTCACAGAAGGATTGCACTGAGCCAGTAACACCTGAACGCCAATGGCTTCATAATCCCTGCGAACTTCTTTCAGTGTGTGGATCCCTGCGGTGTCTAGAAACTGGATCGCACTGCAGTCAATCACAATAGTGTGCAGCTCCAAGGGGTCATGGGACAGCTGCACTGAAACTTCATCTTGGATCCCACTGAAAACCACTGTTTCCTCTTTGAGTTTCTTCTTCGCTACCTTCTTCCAAGCTGCCTTTACCAAGACTGGGTTCAGAGTTTTCTTGTACAGAGCTGATTTAAAGCATTCTTTGTTTATGTAGTAGAGAGGGGATATGAAGCGGAAAATCTTGATGCCTGCCTTGGTCTGAAGGTTCTTGTAGTCAGAAATGGATTCAAAGGTTTCAGACTCTTCTTCCAAACCAAGCAGTGAAGCTTTTGGCTTCTGAGTACGGAGGATTACACAAAACATGGAAAAACAAACCCCAACAAGCAGGCCTATTTCGGTGCTTAACAGAGCGGAGGACAGCATAGTAACAAACCAGATAACCGTATCCATTCTGCTAACCCTCCACATCTTGGGCAGGTCTCTAAATTTGAGAAGGGCACCCCGGAGATTTACAATAGTGATGACACCAAGGACACATTTTTGAAGGGAATAGAATAAAGGAGCTATTACCAGAAGGACCAACAAAAGAACAAGGGCTGTGACGATAGCTGACAGCTGGGACTGGCAGCCTGTTGATTCTTTCACCAGTGTCTTTGCGAGAGCAGCACTCGTAGTTATGCAGTGGAAGAAGGAAGGTATGATATTACAAAAGCCAATGGCGTACATCTCTTGATTTGCTTTGACGGTGTAGCCATGTTTCTTGGCAAACATCTCAGAAAGAGATACAGTGGTAGCAAAACCAATGATAGAAATAGCTATTGCATCTACAGCCACATTAGGAATCAGGCTCCAGTCTGGCGCTTGGGGCGGCATAAACCCAGTGGGAATATGTCCAGAAATACTGGAATTGTAATTCTCATTTAGTTTTCCAAAATGAGAAGCTAATGTCGCTGCCACAACGACAATGAGTTCGGTTGGAATTGGCGCCTTGAGCTTGGCCTTGAAGCGTTCATTGAGTTCTTTGCTTGGCAAAAGGACCAGGAGACACAACAGGCTGGTGATGAGATCACAGATATTGGTCTTAGGGATGTTTCTAAAGATATTGATCCAGGTAGTGATGACCGAGCCTACACCACTGCTCCGAGGAAGCTTCAGCCCGAGGAGGTACTTGGCCTGAGATGTGAGAACGGTGAGAGAGGCGCCAGTGACAAACCCACTCAGCAAGGCATCTGAGAGGTAGACAGAGACAAAGCCCACTTGAAAGAAGCCCATCGCTACCTGGAAGAGAGCATATGCAAGCGTTAAACAGAGATGGGAACGAGTGCCTCATACCACCCTGGCCTTCCTCTACTGCGACGAACCAGAGGACCAGAGACTGTCAGAGCTAAAAGAAACACAACCATACATGACTTTTCCTTCATGTCACAAGGCAGGGAAGGTTGCCTAAAGTCATACTCACTAGCCTCCCTGTGAGGACTTGGGGTTTCACCTTATCCAATAATTTGAAGCTGGGACATAGTTCAGATTGCTTTCAAGGTTCCAAACAAATGTATACAAACTCAAATTGGAGAAAGTCTTCTTCTACTTAAGAAAACATTTTCTCCAAATTAAAAAGTATTATCATAAAATGGAAGATTTCTAATTTTTATTTTTGGAGGCAAGGTCTCATGGTCCCAGAATAGCCTTGAACTTTGATGACCCCAAACTCCTGATCTTTCTGTCTCTCCCTCCCAAATGCTAGGATTACAGGCATGTACCACTATACAGATGAAAGTAAAATTTTAGCTGCTAGAAATAAATTAAGTTCACATCAAAACTGAATCATGCTCTGTCATGCCTCTGAGTTAGCAATACTACTCTAGTCTCTGCTGTCCTAGTCCGCAGAATTTTACTACCCCTCCTCACCTTGGTGAGATATACTAAGAGAGCCAACATGGGCTCTAGGCAAGACAACCATCACCTCCTTCCTTCTGTTTCTCCCACCTCATCCATACCAACTAAAGCCAACTATTCTTCCTGGCTCCAAAGCCTACATAGAGAACAGGTCTAATGCTCGTATTGTTTTCTGGATGCTAAAAGGCAGGGGCATAATCGTATCAACACATTAGCAGGTTCCATACGAGACTCGAGAAGATTCTATTTTGTAATCATTTCTCTTGGCAGGTCAAAGAGTGGCCCTCAAGATTTTCTCTCCCTCTTCATCAATCCAAGAGAACAACTAAATTTAGTAGAAGTCTCTCACTAGAGTAGCTATTCATTTTTTATTTTATTTTATTTTATTGAGCTATACAGAGTATATATATTCTTAAGGAAGATGGGAACTGGCAGTAATCTGAATGACTCTGGCATCCCACTTCTCCCTTCCTCATCCCTCCCCCACCTATCCCTCTTGCCTGACTACTCATGGTGATTTTACTAATAATCAGCCACACATGATATTAAGCAAACCCAGTGTTTCTAACATAGAAAGTTAAAAATTGTACTAGTTGGTCTGAGGACCATTCTGGTCTATTTTTTTTTTTTAAATAAAAAATATCTGATTTTTGGTCGCTGCCTAGGAACAGGCAGGAAAGCCAGCCCTATTTTACCAGTGGAGTTTGGCTTTGGGTTCTACTGTTCGTATCTTCAGCACTCAGTAAATGGTGGTTTGTTGTTTTTTTTTTTATAACCCTAACAGTCCCCACACCAGAGATTTGTGTATATTGATTACTTTTGCCAGAATTAGCCAATTGTTAAGTCTCTCCCTCATTCTTTGTCCTTCCTCGGTGTCTCAGTGTGTCACCATGGAGTCCTGGAACTTGCTATGAAATCAGGCTGGCCTCAAATACAGAGATCCTCCTGCCCCTGCCCCCTGAGTGCTAGGCTACCACACCCAGCCTAACTGTTCACCATTTCTTACCTGATAAACTCCAGCCATGAAGGTCACAGTGGTACCAATTTTAATTGCATAACAACTTTTGGTACAAAGCCCATCTAATGTATGGTTTACTGACACACATCCATTTGAAGTCACTGCAAATGAAGATGATGTAGCAGCAATGTCGGGGCAGACTTTGTGTAGTTCTCGGTCAACTACTTCACCAATCATAAGGCACAGTATTCCGAAAATGCCCACAGAGATGTGGCGAGAGGTACCAAACAGGCAATAAATGATGCTGGCAAAAAATGATGTATACAGACCATAGATAGGCTCCTGGCCAGCCAACAGGGAGTAGGCAATAGACTGGGGCACCAGAAGTATGCCCACAATCAGTCCTGACATCACGTCGCCTAAAATGTTTTTCTTAAGATTATATTTTGGGAGCCACCGCAAAATAGGAATGAAATCAAAAACCATATTTTTGACTCTGGCCGGGCTACACTGGCAGCTCTTCTGCAGCTTTCTGATGACAACTTTTTTGATGTTAGTGTCTGGCTTTTCCTGAGGTTCCATGTGGATCCTACGATAAGGTCTGCGTCGATCATTGGTCTCAAACTGCTTGAAGTCAGTGCTTGATTCCCTTTGGGCCTCCAGTGGGACCTCAGATGGAAGACTGAAGGCTTCTTCAGGTAAGTCCCTCAGTGGACAGTCATGTTGCTCTTTATCTTCCAAAGACATTTTTGGAGTCAGATGGTTTATTTCCTACCCCAGAGAAAATATAAACGTTAACTTATAAATTAGTTCTCAGTGCTCACATATATTAGCAGTCCTACTAACCCATTTGTGGGGTTAAAGAATTCCATTTGGGGCAGGCTTTTTCTTTTGAGGCAGGGTTTCACTATATAGTTAGCTGACCTGGAACTTGTTAGGCAGACCAAGCTAGCTAAAATTCAGAGATCACTTGCCTCTGTCTCCTTCAGACTGGAATTAAAAGCATGGGCTATCATGTCCAGCCTAGGGGTAGATATCTCAAATATCTACTCTTTTACTGAGCCTTATCTGTCCTGGCCTGAGAGAGGTCAGGGGGAAAGGCCAGAAGTAGACTATACACAGAAAGTCACCAGGTTGGTTCAAAACTTCTCAAGAACACTAAATATTTTCCTTTGTATCTTCCTGGATTCCCTGAAGATTTTTCTCAAAATATATTATCAGGGCAGCCTTTCTCCTTTCCATATGCTACCAAGGTCTTCACAGGCTGGGTATAGAAGTAAGGTTGCCCAGAATTTTCACTTGGCAGATGCACAAGTGACCCCACCTAGACCTTTGGGCCCTAAATTCCAGATCTAGTGCCAAAGGATCTACACTATTAACTAGAAGAACACAAAGCAAAACGAAAAGATAAAAATAACAACAACAAAAAAAGACAACCAAAGGTCTTACAGCAATAGGAAAAGAACAAGGTTTCTAAAGGAGCATAGTAAATTGTCAATGATTATGTCACATATTAGTTCCACATCAACTGTGAGCTTAGCTTTATATGGTAGTTTTAATGTAACTGGTCTCCATAATCTCATAGAAGTGGCACTATTAGGAGGTTTGGCTTTGTTGGCGTGAGAATGGCCTTATTGAAGGAAGTGTGTGCTGTGGGGGCAGGTTTGGGAGGCTTCCTATGCTCTGGGTACTGCCCAGTGTCTCAGTTACTCCCAGTTGCCTTCAGATCAGATTTAACCAGCACCATGTCTGCTGCACTCTGCCATGCTCCCTACCATGATGATAATGCCTCTGAAATTGTAAACAAGCCAATCTAATCAAATGTTTCCCTTGTAAGAGTTGCCGTCATGGTCATGGTATATCTTCACAACAACAGTAATAAAAAAATATCTTCACACACACACACACACACACACACACACACACACACACACACACACACACAATAAAACACCAAGTAAGACAGAAGTTGGTACCAGGGACTGGAGTATTGTTATGATAGGCCCGATCATGTTTTTGTTTGGAGGAATGTGGACTTTGGTACTTTGGGTTAGGAAAACAGTGGAATGCTTTAAGCACTGCTTAATGGGCCATCCTAGTGAAGCATGGAAGACAGTGGTGCTAAGTTATTTGAATTGTGGGGATCAAGATGTTTCAGAGGAGAAGATCTTAGTATGTGGCCTAGAGACTGGTCTTATGATATTTTGGTGAAGAATGTGGCTGCTTTTTGCCCTTGTCCAAACAGTCTACCTAAAGCTAAAGGGAACAGTTTTAGATTAATTCCCTTGGCAGAGGAAATCTCAAAACAGCCTAGCATAGATTCTGTCATGTGGTTATTAGTGCTAACGCTAATGAAGAGTTATAATTAAAAAAGCAAGCTGAGCAAGGAAAAATACAAAATGTAAAATTTGAGGAGAAAAAGCACCAGCAAGTGGAATGGAGCTAAATCCTGTGTTCAAGGAGATAAACAGATTAAGAAATGGAATACAGGGAGTGGTGACCTCAGGGAAAGATCCTACCAGCCAAGAAAAGCTTAGGGCTGGGTGGTGTAGGGCTGTCACATCTTTAATTCTAGCACTTGGGAGGCAGAGGCAGGTGATCTTCAAGGCAAGCCTGGTCTACAAAGCAAGTCCCAGGACAGCCGGGAATGTTACACAGAGAAATCCTGTCTCAAGCAACAACAACCGCCCCCCCCACACACACACACAAAGAAGAGAGTTGCTCTGGTCATGGTGTTTCTTTACAGCAATAAAACCTAAGACATCTAGCATGGCTAGGTCTCTGTCAAGACCTTAATAATTGTGTAAAAATCCAGCTGAAATGCTATTGCTACTAACAGCAGCAAACAATCCCCTTAGCTCAAATGAATCAGTTTCCCTCGGGTCCTGTGGCATTCTGTACCCATTAATCAAGCAGGACCCCGTGAAGCTCCTGCAGGAAAGGTGTGCCATTCTGTCCATCAAGTAGTCACCACCAAGTGTAACAGTGAGATAGCAGGTTTACTGACATGTTCAAATCAATCAAAGAACACGTTGTGACCATGCCCAGACAGAGGAAAATAGATGAAAGACTCAGAAAGTTTTGAATTGACAGAAGGAAAAGGGACCTTTGTCAGGTTCTAAAGGCCTGTCGTTACCAAGACATTATAATTGAAGAGTCCATACCCTATTCAAGAACACAAGATATATAAAACTTACCCATATTTGGTTGACTTAGGTTGAACAAGAGAAAAGCAATAATTATTCTGATGGTCTTTAGGAAATACAGAAGGAGAAAAGACCAGCTTTAGAAGACTACTGACCCTGAGCAAGTCAAATGGTTAGTGAGCTGGTCCTCATGCGGTGTCTGTCTTCTCTGGTCCTCATGCAGTGTCTGTCTGTCTTCTCACTTCCTTTTTCCTGAGCTTGATTGAGTGATTTTCTTTCTGGGGCAGTCTTTGGTCAAAGTGCTTTCCTAACCCTAAGATAAGAAAAAGAAATGTTAGAACACTACTACTACCAATAATAATAACAACCAGACCCATGTGGGTGGTGAGAACTAAATATAAATCCTCTGGAAGAGCAACCAATGCTCCCGACTTCTAGGCCCTCTCGTTTAGCCATGACAATCAAATCCTGATAGTTGTTCTTTTAGAACAAGAAATGACACTATATGATGTGGGAGTCTCCTCTGTATGCTGTGAATATCACTGGTTAAAAAAGGAATTGCTTTGAGCATACAGCAGAGCTAAAGGGGAACAGAGTTAGGCAGGGAAAACTAAACTGAATGCTGGGAGAAAGGAGGCGGAGTCAGAGAGAAGCTACATAGCCCTGCTGAAGATAGACGTTGGAACCCTGCTGGTAGGCCATGAGCCTTGTGGTAAAATATAAAATAATGGAGATGGGTTAATTTTAGATGTAAGAGCTAGCTACCAATACACTTAAGTAATTGGCCAAGCAGTGTTTTAAATAATACAGTTTCTATGTGATTATTTTGGGACTAAGCAGCCAGGAACCAACAAGTGGCTCTTTCTTCCAACAGCTATAAAGCTACAATCCTTGCTTGTGTAGGTTAGAGGTAGGAGCTACAGTACTGACCCAATGGTCTAAAGGCACTTGCAAAGAAAACCATTGGTGAGGGTGAGGAAGAGGAGCTAGAAGTGATTCACAGTGAACCAGATCCTTTGAGTATGCTGGCCTAGTTTCGTGAAGCATCTTCTTTAAACGTCCTTTACATGGTCACTTGGTTTCCTCTCAAAGACAACACACTTTTACTTTTTTCCCTCAAAGTATAAAGACCACAAGGTTCTGAGCTCTCCCATTGCACAATGAGACGAGATGCAGCTCAAGCATTACAGCACTGGCCACACATGGATAACCAAATCCTTGATAATCAGGAGGACACAAAGAACAGGGCATAGAAAGAACAGAAATAATACCATTTTGTTAGACCTAAGATTCAGATACTCACGCTGGCTCCTTTACATTTCCATGTTGATATATTTATAAAATAATTTTGGTTTTTCGAGGCAGGGTTTCTCTGTGTTGCCCTGACTGTCTTGGAACTCGCTAAGTAGACCAGGCTGACCTTGAACTCACAGAGATCTGTGTGCCTCTGCCTCCCAAATTCTTGGATTAAAGGCGTGCTCTACCTTGCCCACAGGAATCATAATATTCTTAACCTAAGGGCAGGAAAAAAAAAAGACCCTCAAAACTTTGAAACTGAGAAAGAGCTTTCAAGACTCAGTGTTTAACTAAACATAAAATAACATTGAATATAAATATATAAACACATATAAATGTATAAAATGTAAAATATGACCCCTTCCTGCCAACCTTTGATCATCATTGTTCATGAAAGCATAGCCATGGTGGAAATAACTCAGTTATCCCTCAATACATGTACAGGTAAACAAAATGTGGTAAGTCTTGTATTGGATTATTATTCAGCTACTAAAAATGATTAAAGGTCTAATATTTTTCATTTGCAATGTAGATGAAGAATTTTTAAATATACTTTAAAAGATATGCGTGGGCTTGTGTGGGAGCGTGTGCACTGGAGGGCAGATGCTCACGGAGGCCAGAAGAGGCTATAGGACTCCCTGGAACTGGAGTGATAGGTGGTTGCAGCTCACAGCCTGCCTATCATGATGCTGGGAACTAAGCTTGAGTCCTCTGCAAGAGTGGTATGTGCTCTTAACCACTGAGACATCCCGTGAGCCCCTTGATGAAGAATTTGTAAACCATATGCTAACTGAATGGCACAAAAAGACCATTATCCCTATTGTCATGTCCAAATACAGTGACTGGCATTTGATCCCCAGAACCTCCACCCATATGTACCCTCTCTCAAAATAAATGTTTTTGTTTTTTAATTTTCACAGGAAATTTTAATGAAAAAGTATGTGAAATACCTGTATGACTACATAGCACCAATGTGATAATAGTTCAGGTTTTTGTTACATTCACAGGCTGTGGATATGCACACCTTCAACACTTCACTGATCCTAGACCTAAATTTTATCAATCTGTTTGTTTTTGAGACAGGGTCTCAGTATGTAGCTCTGGCTGGCCTGGGACTTGCTATGTAGACCAGGCAGGACTCTAACTCTCGGAGATCCACCTGCCTTTGCCTCCCAAATGCTGGGACTATGGCACTACACACAGCTACGACCCTCCATTTCATGACCACTGTGTGATCTGCTTCTCTGGAAGAGACAGTCTTTTAACAATATGAGGTCAACAATTTGGATATGTTTGTCCAAATTCTGCCAAGGCGTCTATCTACTACTAAATGTCTTCCCTCTAAGAGCAAGTCCAATGGCCCTCTATTTTGTTTTCCCCGAGCATCCATGTTCCAATCAGCAGTCCACAAATACTAAGCAGCCGTTGCTGGGTTGCAACCTTTTCCTGACATATCCATTTATTTTCTTTGGGAGGGAAGTGGAGTAGGGATTTGAACCCAGGGCCTCATACATACTGAGCACATGCCCTACACAAGACACACCTTGAAGACAGCATCCTCAAAAATGGTGTGGGGAACTGAGTCTCCACATGCCAGAGAATGAAATTAGACCTATATCTGTCACCTTGCACAAAACCTGAGTCCAAACGATTGAAGACCTCAATGTGAAACCTGAAATACTGAACCTGCTAGAAGGAAATACAGGCAGTAGCCTACAGATGTAAGTGTTGCCCTTGGCTGCCTCCCAGAAAGTGGAGGTTAAGTCCCTATTGCTGCAGACACTGTGTCCTTCAGACCTAGGACCCAGAGGATCCGTGCAAGCTTCCAAAGGAGGGAAACAACCTACAGTCCTACCCAGCTGTGAGGCCTGTGACCACAACCACAATCAGTACAGCAAGCTCTCCCTAAAGGTGCAATAATGGCACTCATATCTTGGTGGTACCCGTTAATCTGGACTAAAGGCCTGCTGGCAGGGGAGATGTATGTCTGATACTCTAACCCTAGCTAACTACGTAGGGCCAGTGAAGTCATGAATCTCAGAGCAGGGTCTCCTATTGCCAGTTTACTAATCCTGCATACTTCCTAACTTCATCCTAAACACTTATCCTTATGTCCACAGAGAAGTGTGGCTGTCACCCCTCACCAAAGGGAACATTGTGGAAGAGGGGGCAGAAGGACCGTAAGAGCCAGCACACTAGCAAGCCTGTGGTGAGACTGACTCATAGACGTGATGGAGAACCCACGATACCTCAACAAACAAGAGCTGACAAACAACAGGCAACTAAGGAATACCAAGGAGGGTGAATTAGTCTTCCCCAGGGAAGAGCCTCCAAATTGGTTATCCAATACCAAAAGGTCGGCCCTGAAATCATATATATACAAGTAACACTAAACAAACTGAGTACATTGTATTTATACACTCATGCATTTATAGATATATGTAACAATAACGGTTAAAGAAAAAGAGGGCAAAAGTTTGAGAGGAAGTGAAGGTCGCATTCAAAGGTTTGAACGAAAGAAATCAAAGGGAAGAAATGATACAGTTATATTTTAATTAGGAATTAAAATAAATTTATAGTCACATGTGTGTGTATATACATACTATACTGTACATGCCTTTTTAAAATTTTATTATTGTATGTGTACACGTGCAGGCACATGAGTATATGGGCTGGAGCACAACGTTGTGGAATCAGTTCTACCTTTACATGAGTTCTGGGGGTTGAAGGCAGTAATCAGACTTATGCAGTAATTGCCTTTACCACTAAACTATCTTGATGACCCTCTACTTTATTTTCTGAAACAGGGTCTCTCACTGACCGCAAGGCTCACAGTGTTAACTAGGCTGGTGGGCCAGCAGGCTCCTGAGATCCTCCCGTTTCTGCCTCCAATGACACTGGAAGTAGTCACAGTTAACTATTACATAGGTCTTGGGGATTTGAACTATGGTCCACCTGCTTGCATAACTAGCCCTCTTACTCACTGAGCCATCGCCTCAGCCCTCCATTTGTTTTGTATTATATGCATGCACCCTTAAAATTCTTGCATTTTCCAGTAGGAACAACAGTATAAAATTTATCTCTGTGTTAAAATCTGGTTAACATAATAGCATCCCAGATGAGTTCAACCAACCAAGATCTGGCTTTTTCCATAGTTTTGTTTGTTTTCTTCTAGCTGGAATGCCCTTCCTCAATTAAATTCACACCTCGTTTTTTTTTTCTTTTTCTTTTTTTTCTTTTTCTCTCTCTCTTTTTTTTTTTTTTTTTTTTTTGTTTTTTCGAGACAGGGTTTCTCTGTGGTTTTGGAGCCTGTCCTGGAACTAGCTTTTGTAGACCAGGCTGGTCTCGAACTCACAGAGATCCGCCTGCCTCTGCCTCCCAAGTGCTGGGATTAAAGGCGTGTGCCACCACCGCCCGGCTTCGTTTTTTTTTTTTTTAATTTCTCTCAAATGTCACCACCTTACCAATCAGTTTCTTACTAAATGCAGAATGTAAATTAGCACCTCTCCATCTCCGGCTCTGCCTCTTGGAGCCACCCCCTTCTCTTTGGCTTGATGTTTTCCCCCATGCCACTTCATATCATATATTGACTTTAAAATTCATTTTAACTATGTGGATGCATGCATGTGCGTGCGTGCACAAGTGTATGTGAGCGTGAGTGAGAATGCCCTACGAGTCCAGAAATGGGTCTCGGACCCTTATCAGTTACAAGTGGTTGTGTGGCACCCATCAGGTCCTGGGAACCTAACTCAGGTCCCGTGCAAGAGCAGTACATTCTCTTAAGCATGGAGCTGTCTTTCCAGCCTCTATACTTATGTTAAGCTGTAATCTCAAGTTGTTTGCCTAACACCTAGTAAGTGTTTTACAAGTATTTGTAAAGTGGATGAATGACGGTTTAAGAGCTTTGCTGGGAAGAAAGGGGAGTTATTTCCTTTATTCTCATCCAGCTCAACAAGTGTGTGCACCTCTTTGTACAAGATACTATAACCAAGACTGCATCAACATTCTATAGTTCGTTAAGCATCTACTTGGGTTTTCCCTCACTCGAAGTTTATACTATCGACTTCTCAATCTTACCCTAGAATACAATTTGGAGATCTCCAAAGCCCTGCATATATTCACCTCTCCCTTTTCCTCTAGGAGGCAGCACAGCGCCGTACTGCACAGCGCGGTACTGCACGGTGACTTTCTGCATAGACTGCCGATGAAAATGCAGATTCTTGGGCCTGCCCCTGCACATCCTAGGAAACAGAAGCCTCTGTATTCTGGGTGACGTGGAGCTAATGAGTCTGGGACCAGAGCTGGCAAATCAATAGGAGGGATCGGATAACCATTGGATCCCAGCCACTGTTCAACAGCTTTATGGTACTGGATAAAACCTACTCGGCATCAATTCCTGACCTGTAGAATGGGGAGGTTACCAGTACCTCACAAAAGTGAAGATCTCAGAATAGTACAGTACACAAGTCAGAAGTATTATGCAATACATAATAGTTATTAGCCCATGTCTCTGGCAATTCTTAAATGACCTTCCATTTTTTTTTTTTTTTTACTGAATGTCTCTGGCAATTCTTAAATGACCTTTTTTTCTTTCTTTCTTTTTTTTTTTTTACTGATCTAATTTTCAAAAACAAGAATTTCTTTTATATCCAACACAGTATATCACACTGGTTCTGGATGTCCCATAAAAGATCGCTGGGTTAGAGCCACACTTGGGGGAAGCCTCAGGTTCAATCCCCAGCAACTCTATAACCAAAAAGAACCGTGAGGCAAAGAGGAAGAAAACTAACATTAGTATAGTGTCAGAAAGAGAACTTAGGCTGTGAATGCTTTTAAATCACTGGTGAACCCAAAGTTATGAGAGAAAAGGACGCAGCCTGACACTGCACATGGAGTAGAGGCGGGGTTCACTTACTAGCTATGCCAGGGACTTGCTAGGTTGTTTTAGATGAGTTCTTAGTGTGTCTGTCCACCTAAGCACTGAAAGAATCCCTACTCTAGTCTAGAGTTTAAAAGGATTTCTGCACTGAGTTTTGTACCTAACCAGGAGTGGAAGGCGGAGATGACTCCTCCGTCCATTCCGGACGCATACCGGCCCACTGCAGGTATGCCAAGTGCGAGGAGAGCAGTACCTGTCCCATTTGACTGCGGACGCTCCCCTCCCGTCTCCGGTCCTCACCTTAAGACTCCGGGCTGCCAAGCCCGGGCTTCCGAGGCGCGTCTTCCCGTAAGACTGGGCTGCGGGGATGCCGCCGCGCGGGCACAGGCGGTGCGGCCGCGAGCGAGCCTCCCTTTAATCCCCCGGTCACCGTCCCCGCCCATTACCCGGCCCCGAGGAGGCGGCCCGCCACTTTCACCGGTGGAAAGGTGCGGAAGGAGCCCAGCGAGCCCAGCGGCGTGGCAGTCACGTGGCTTGGCGGCTCGACCGCTAGCCAATCACCCCGACCGGCCAGCGATCACCCCGCCCCTCGGTCGCTCGCTTTCTCGCGATTGGCTGTTCTGGACCCTCTGCCACGCATCAAAGGTCTCCGAGTTATCTGGGGATCCCGCCATCTACTCCCTGGGATCGAGCTGGGCTCCAGCTAGCAGCCTGCAGAAGGCCCCGGGGCTCTCGAGAACCCTCCTCGAACTCAGCTCGCTTCCGAAGGCTTCAAGTGGCCACAGGCTCTTGCCCCAGGACTTCTTCCGTTCTCCGTAGAGCCCAGTAACCAGAGAGTGCTTTTAAAGGGTGTCAATGGAAAAGTAAAGATAGATATGAAATTTCACCCAACTGTTGTTTGACACCTTCCTGGCTTTTCATGACCGTTAGGGAGAAAAATCAAATGGTCTGTGCTGGCACCACCACCATTGTTTATTTCTGCTACACAAAGGAGAGATCCGTATCTCTGCATCCTAAGTGCTGGGGTTAAAGTTGTGGACCCATGCCCGGTCCAATACATTATTTTATTCTGTCCTCAGAGCTTGAGAAAATATTGCATTATGATTTTTCTCCTTTTAAAATATTTAATGCTTCAAAAGTTTTTCTTTATTACATCTATTTGTGGGGGTGAGGTAGAGGGTATGGTGTGGGTGTCTAATTGGTTCTCTCCTCCCTTCTGCCATATGGCCATGTGGGTCCTGGAATCAAATCCAGTTGTCAGGCTTCATAGCAAGCACTTTACCTACTGAACCATCTTAAAGCCTGGTATTTGGGGTGGTGCTGGTGGTTTTGTTTTGAGACAAGGTCTCTGCAGCTCAGGCTGTTCTTGAATTCATAGTAATCCTGCTTCAGCTCCCCAAATGCCGTGATTAAAAGTGTAAACCACCCCACCTGGCTGTGATTCTCTTTGTGTAGTGAGGAAATATGACTCAAACAGGTGAGTTACTGTGGGCCTACAGGCAGTAAGTGACAGGATATGTTTAGCCCTGTCACACCTGAGTGCAAAGCCCTCTACTTCCCTCCCTCCCTCTCTTTGATTTTTGAGACATAATTTCTTTGTGTAGCCCTGGCTGTCCTAGAACTCACTCTGTAGAACAGGCTGTCCGTTAACTCACAGAGATCTGTCTGCCTCTGCCCCCTGAATGCTGTGGTTAAAGATGTGTGCCACCACTGCCTGGTCAAGTCCACTTTCTTGAATCGCATTAGTGAATAAGAACCTCCATCTCCTCTCATCCCTGAACATAACAGAAATCTATAAAGGTTAGACATATTCAGTAAAGACAATTATCTGTCTTGTTTCCTTTCTTTCTTTCTTTCTTTTTTATTTCAGTCTGTATCAACCTCTGTTACAGATGAAGAGATTGAGAATTCTGGTATTCATCAAGGTATTATTTGTCAGAATGATGCCACCAAGAAGTAGTGGTGACCCAGAAATGAATTTTTGAAGTGGAAGCTATCAGATGCCCAAACCTGAGGACTCTCAGCTATGTCCAATGCCAGGGAAGGTACCAGAGAGAAGCCCTAGGTTTGCTTTCCCATTTCGGCATTCCTCACTGTCGCTCCCTGTTGCATCTCCCTACTCAAAACATTCAGCGGAACTGGACTTTGGTCTTCCCCTCGCTGGTGCCAGTGGTTCTGAACAATAGCAGGCTTGGGGGAAGATAACCAGTTTCCTGACTGCAGCTGAGCTGCCTGGTGATCAGTTTTAAAAATGGGTCAGCAGGCTGGCTATACAGCCTCTTGATCTCTTTAACCTGCCTAAGCCAAAGTGAGCATTTTCCCTTTTGCTGGTCTCCAGTTCATGGGAGCTGGGGCAGCAGCCTGAGAGCCACATGCATTACCCATTATTCTGTCCTAAACTGCTCCATCAAAGAGTAATTTATGATGTATCTTAGCTGGGGGCATTGTGAGCAAGCAAAGAATCATTTGGGTTAGGGGCCACGTCAGGATCCCCCTCTCAGCCCTTCCTAGCCACACATTCTTCCCCACTGGGACAGGCTACTGCCTCTAAAGCCCAGTGATGTTGGGCAGACCTGCTATTTAATGACCTATTCCTAATCGTCTTTATTTACTTTTTGGGGAAAAGAATCAGTTTCATTGCTTTTAAAAATGAGTGGCACAGAGTCAAGCTAAATTCAAATGACCAGTGGGAATCTGAGGATGTCGTTCAGTAGGTAGCATGTGCTTAGGATGTACAAAGCCCCGGGGTCACTCCCCGCCAAAACCAATTGAGCTAAGGGTTTCCAGGGAAAAGTAAGTGTCTCTCTCACACTCTTTCTTACCAATCCAGTTTTGCCCCTTCTAGAGACACCCTCGACAGCTGCTTCCTCTGTGGTCTTCCATGTTCACGTTACCTCACCAAGTCTCAGTGGAGACTATATATTAAACTCTGTAGGGGCAACTTATAAAAGACAAAGTAGAGATTTAATTGATGAGTGGCTATTTTTTTTTCTTTTTGGTATTGGGCATCTAAGCCAGGGTACTGGGTTACACTTTTTAATTCCTATTCTGCTAGGATTATTTATGTAACACAGGTATTTTTTTTTCTCCACCCCCTCACCTCTAATCCCTAGAAGGGTTGTGGCCTTTCAGGACCACTCAGGCTATTGTATACAGGGTAGAAAGCAACCTTCTCAGACTCAAGAAAGCAGTCATTCCCATGGCTAGTCTTGGAAGGAAATTGCTCTTAAGTGAAAAAAAAAAAACCCAGCTATCTAATCAAAATCCAAGACTTTTAAAATTAAAGAAACTTCTCTAAGATTGAGACAAGAACTAGGCTTTGAGTGAATGGCTTTGTAGTTTTCCTTCACTGGAGAGGTAGCTGAGCCTCTTATGCAGTGGCTGGTGCCCCAAGGAAGGGGCGCCTGTGTCATGAAGGCCAAGCACAGCAAGGCTCCTGAGCTCCAGCTGAGAGAAGACTCAGTGCATTTGGGGGCCATGTCATCTCGAATGAGAAACATACATGTGGTAGCCAAGTATAGTCATAGCCAGAAGGCTCTTACGGGGCTAGCCAAGCAGACTTTCACAAGATCGGATGTTAGGCTATTGGTTATAACAATTGGGATTGAATGTCTTTCCAGCACTGTGGGGTGGGCACTTGGAACACATAAACTTTGATTTGGAGACAGAAGAGAAATGTGATTCTCACACCCAGTGTGAAGGAGCACACATCCCTTGTTATAAATATTTAGGTAAAGAAAGTAAGCAGTCACAAGGCACAGTGTTCAGATTGCTTTCAAGAACACAGGCTAAGAACCGTGGGAAATGGACACTCAAAATGAAATGTGATCTCGGCAATAAAATATTGACTTTTGCATTATTTGTTTAAACTCTGATGGATAGTCAAGACAATGTCTTAAAGATTAGAGATGGACTTGTTCTCTTTCTGGTCAAGAGTTTGGTTAAGAAAATAAGAAAGCGATCAAATATACAGACATTTAACTATACAAATGTTCATCAAAAACACGGGCGGAGAGGTGCTAAGCGGTTGAGTACTGGCTACTCTTTCATAGGACCTGGATTTGGTTTCCAGCACCCACATGATGGCTTACAACCATCTGTAATTCCAGTTCAAGGGGATCTCATGTCCTCTTCTGACCTCCAGGAGCACCTGCCATGCACGTGATACACATGCATGCAGGCAAAACACTCATGCACATAAAATGAAAAATCTACGAAACATCAACAAAAAGTAGGGTATGGTGGCACGTTCCCATAACCCCAGCACTTGAATGGTAGTAGAGACATGGGGATAGTAAATTTGAGGTCGGCCTAAACTACATAGTAAAACCCTATGTAAAATAAAGACACTGTGAAGGTAAGTTTTAAGTATCAACCACATGAAGTAGATCATCTAGCAGTCACGACTTTGGCCATGTCTGTGAAATATTTTCTTAATTAAATTTATTGAGTTGAGGAGATCTGCCCAATGTGGGTTATATCCTTCCCTAGGCAGATTCTAGACTGTGTAACTGAGCTGAGCAAGCATGCATGCATTAATTTATCACTCTCTGCACTCTCGACTATAAATGTAATGGGACTAACTGTTTTAAGTTTTCTTCTCCTTGGTCCCCATAACGATAGACTGTAGCTTGGACTTGTGAGCGAAATAAACTCTTTCTCCTTTAAGTCACTTCTGTTAGGATTTTCATCACAGCAACAGAAAAATGAAACTAAGACATTTATAAACAACACACACACACACACAAAATGAAGCAGCCCAAATAACCACCCAGAGAAAGTCAATGAAGCCATTAAAAATCATCTGCTAAAATATTTCATGGTGCAGGAATATATATATACATATTATCAAACATAGAAGGATGTGTTGTACAACCACAGGTTTTTTTTTGTTTAATTGCATGTTTGGGAAAGAAAGATGGGGACTGGAGATGTAGCTCAGTTGATAGAGTGCTTGCCTGGTACCCACGAAGCCCTGGTTTCAATCCCCAGCACTGCTTGTTGGCTCATGCCTGCAGTCCCAGCACTGGAGGCAGGAGAATCAAAGTCAAAGAATTCTCAGCTATATAGAGAGTTTGAAGCCAGCCTGGGATAGAAGAGACACTTTTAGAAAGAAAGAAAAGGGCTGGAGGAGAAAGAGGCAGAAAGGAAGAGAAGGAAGATATGTCTCTGAGTGATAACTGCTATGTTGTTTTTATTTGCCTGTCAATTTTTTTCAGCTTCCTATGCTATAAAATGTACCTGTATGTGTATTCATGTACTCTATAAAGAGAGAAAATAATGAAAAGTTTCTTTAAACAAAAGGATTCAGGCATGCTAGTGCACAGCTATAGTAACAGGAGGTTGAGGCATATGAGACCTTCTCCAAAAAAAAAAAAAAAAATCAAAGAGAGAAGGGAGGAGAAGGAGAACCAGGCCCAATGGCATTTGGAAGATGGATGAGAGATAGCCTGGGCTGTATTAAGAGACCCTACCTCCAAGGAAATAATGGAGAAATGGGCACATCTGTCACCACCTGTCCTCATTAGTTTTACCTTCCATTTGATACAACTTAGAATCAACTGGAAAGTGGGGACCTCAAAGAAGTATTGCCTTAGTCAGACTGGCCCATGGCTATTCTGGCAGAGATTGTCTAGACTGATAATTGCTGAGGAAGGGCCCAGCCCATCATGGGCAGCACCATCCCTAGGCAGGTGGGGGCTGTGACGTATAAGCAAAGCCGCTGAGCAGGCGCCTGGAAGCAGTGTTGCTTGTGATTTCTGCTTCAGTTTCTGCTTGAGTTCCTGCAGGGTGGGCTGACTTTGACCTGGAAGTGGAAGCCAAATAAGTCCCCTTCTTCCTCTAAGCTCCTTTTGGTCAGAGCTGTTTTGTCACGAAAAACAAAAAGCAAATGAATGCTGCCTTGTACTTGGACTGTGTTATCAGTTTAATAGCTATGTTTCCTGAGACCTAGTTGTCAGTTGTTCAGTGCGTAAGCCTCCCAGCAGGCCTAGCAATAAATATCATTATCAATAATTTGCAAATAAGGAAACTGATACAGCAGTTTAAATAATTTCCCCAAAGGCAAAAACTTTTTTGCTGAAGGAACAGGGTTCAAACTGAACTCTGTCTGGCTCTGGCACCTAAATGTGTGTGCCCTCCTGCTGCCTTTCTATGCCGTTGTCAAAGCCACACTTAAGATGGGATTTGGCTGAACTTTTCAGAAGGATCCTGATTTTCTATTAATGTTTTCCATGTGCTGGAATGCTGGCCATTAGTGTGGTGAGGCTGAGGTTTGTGGGACCTTGAAGGGGTGGGGGTGGGGCACAGATATCCGGGACGTTCCTCATAAAAGGGGTTAATGTCATTTTTGAGGTACACTGAGGCAACAGATCACCTGAAACAAATTAGCTAAGCTTCTGGCTTCCTGCCATGCCATGTGATCTTGTCCACTCCCATGATGGCCAGGAACTATGATGGCCTTCACCACAACACTGGATTTGTGAAATTTTAGAACTCCTAATCTAAATAAACCTCTCTTCTTTGTAAGTCCTAGTCTTGAGTATTTTGTTGCATGCAGTCCTAGAAACCAGACTATGATATACCCAAATATGATATATTCCTAACTTAAAAAAAAAGGTTATACAACCCATTGTTAAGAATTTGGGCCTAGCTGGAGAAAAGACTCAGCGGTTTAGAGCATTTGTTGCTCTCACAGAAGACCCAGGTTCAATTCCCAGCACCTAGATGGGGGCTCACAACTGTCCGTAACTCCAGTTCCAGATAATCTGAAGCCCTCTTCTGAGCTTTGTGAACAATGGACCCAAACATGTAGGCAATACTTTCATGCACATAAAATAAAAAAGAAGCTAAAAATTCTTTTGGGGCAACAGCAGGATGTCTGAGAGGAGCTCTGATGAGGGTCCAGTGATGATCGTGTGCCAGAGGCCAGAGGACTGGAACCAGACCAATGACTCATTGTAATGAACATTTTGTGGGTTGGGCTGATTGGAGTAAAGGGTACACTGTGTGACACACCGCAGCACCCAATGTCACTAGGATGAATGAAGAGGTGCTAGAAAGACGAGGAGCGAGGTGGGTTTTTTGTGTTGTTTTTTTTTTATTGATTTTGGGGGGTTCTTAGGGGAAAAGGTTGATATGAACCGACTGGAAGGAGAGCAGGATTGGGGTGCATGATGTGAAATTCCCAAAGAATCAATACATAATTCTGTTTTAAAAAAAGAATTGTTGTTAGAAGGGCCACTTGTTTGTTTCCTGGCCTTCTGGCAACGCAGACCTGAAATAACCACACAGAAACCATATTAATTAAATTACTGATTGGCCCATTAACTCTAGTTTCTTATTGGCTCTCTCTTACATCTTAATTGAACCATCTCCATTAATCTGAGCATCACCACGAGGTTGTGGCCTACCAGCAAAATTTCAGTGTGTCTATCTACGGTGGCAGCTCCATGGCTTCTTCCTGACTCTTCCTCCTTTCTCCCAGAATTCAGTTTAGTTTTCCCCACCTAGCTCTGTTCTGCCCTGCTCTGCTTTAGGCTCAAAGCAGTTTCTTTATTAACCAATGGTATTCACAGCACACAGAGGGGAATCCCATATCAAATTTGAGCCTAAAGGATAAAAAACATGAAGCAAGGTAAAGATAAGGGCAAACGTTGACAAGGTTTACCCATGACCCCAGGTTAGATCGTTAACCAAAACCAGAAAGGATCTTCCAAACTCAACAGGAAATCCATCTAACTGAATAAGAATAGTCAATAGGTAGCCAGACAGGAACTGACACCAACTCTAGGTCAAGGGTAAGAATAAATAAAATATGCGGGTGAGCCAAGATGTGTGTAAAATGAGGGTGGAGTCCTGCAAGGTTATCCAGCAGTTCTAAAGAAGCCATCCTGTTAGGGAAACTGGCCTCTGTGGCTTTCTGGAGGTGGGGTTTGGCAAGTCTGGGAGAGAAAGGTCTTCCTTCCATCAGGAAATGAGGGCTAAAGCAACACTTAATAACAGCGAAATGTCCTGTAGGTTGATTCCTACAGAATCACAGTGACAGAGATCACCCAGGCTCCAGTGCCTGCCTAAATGCCACTCCCTGCCATAATGATAATGGACTGACCCTCTGAAACTGTAAGTGAACCTCAACTGAATGCTTTTTTTTTTTTTTGTAAGAGTTGCCTTGGCCATGGTGTGTCTTCACAGTACTAGAACCATGACTAAGTAGAAGTTGGTACCAATGGCATGGAGCTTACTACCCATATGATGAGCCAAGTATTTTATAGTTAAAATAAATGAAGAATAACTGAATAACTACCATCAAATTGAACACATTGCCATTTGTGTGTCGAAATAAAATTTCTGTCAGTTTCATGATTCAGCTTAATGTTCACATTCACAACTTTGTATTATAGAGTAATAAAACATTACTCATTTAATCCCTCACAATAGCCACATAAAATGATTTTAAGTAATTGGTGCAGTATATGACAGATTTTCTTCTCATTCCCCTGTCTCAGCCGCCCAAGCCCTGGGATAGCAGGCGTGCAGCACCAGGCCTAGCCTCCTTCTGTCTCATTTTCTTATTTTTTGAGACAGAGTCTTACTGTATAGCTTGTAACTGGCCTCAAAGTTTCCTATGTAGCCCAGGCTGGCCTTAAATAGCAATCTTCCTTCTTTAGCCCCTTGAGTTCTGGAATTACTGCTATGCACACCACACACAGTTTCCTCCTTTTGATTATAGTAACTTATACCTTTGTCTTAGCAGATCACCCTGCTCTCAGGAACCTTTCTGAACAAGTTGGCACCCTCCCGACAGATCTTCAGAGATTTCTCTTGGTCAGACACCCCCAGCCTCTTCACCCTTGTCTGTGGAAAACCTTTCACCCAGCACTGCAATGTGTGGTGACCATTAATATGCTGACCAGCCCGCTTTTGTTCAATCAGACCTCAGATTTCAGAGTCCCGATCTTTCCAAAATGATTTTGTTCCCCACCGCTCCCAACCCTTCAGTTTCCTACTGTTATGATTTAAAATAAAAATTCTGAAGTTCCCCAAGGGGCGCAGCAGCAGAAACGCTGCAGGTCCATGAGTGGTGGTAGTGAACAGTGGGTCCCAAGACCACAGTGAGTCACGAAGGCAGCCAGTCCCAGGCAGGGAGCCATATGGCGGGTGAGAGACCAAGATGGATAGGCATGCCATGCAGAGTGAGGTTGGATATTTATTTAGTGGGTTATGGAAGGGAAAGAACAGAAAAAGGCAGAGAGTGAGAGAGAGAGAGAGAGAGAGAGAGAGAGAGAGAAAGAGAGAGAACCAAAATGGGGTGGGGAAAGAGACAGAAAAGAAAGGACTCAGACTGGAAGAGGAAGGAAGATCTATCTGTCTGCCTCAGCGATGGATGGGGGAGGGGGCCTTGTCTCTTAAAGGGACAGAACAGACCATTACACCCACAAACACCTCTCCTAGCCCTGTGTATTTCCTTGTGTGGTCCCTGTTCCTTCCTTTGATTTCATCTTCTTTACTCTAAAACTTGGAATCTTAAAATCACCTGCAGCGGTTCCACTCCTGAATATGTTCAAGACGATTGAAGACATGTTCATAAAAACATGGTACACAATTGTTCACAACAGCTATGATGGCTAATCTTGACAGTCGGCGGGATTTAATTACCTCTGGATGCGTCTATTTGAAGGTGATTGTAGAAACGTCTAATTGAGCAGGGGAGCTCCACCTTCTAGGTGGGCAACACCACTCCCTGAGCCAGGGTTCCACTCCTTGATCCAGGGTTCTGAACTGAACAGAAAGGAGAAATCCAGCCAAACACCAGCATTCGCGTCTGGTTTCCTGCCTGGGAACACAATGTGACCAGCTCCCCCATACGTGTGCTGCCGTGCTTCCCCGCCAGGATAGACCCTCCCAGTCTCCACCCTCCTGCCCCATGGAAGTTGCTCTTTGCCAGGCATTTGGTCAGAGCAGTGAGAAAAACAACTGAACATATAGCCCACAAGTGGGAACAACCAAAACGTTCAGTCTGGTGAATGAGTAGGCAAATTGTGGTGTAACTGTACATAAAAAGGAACCAAGAGCCGATGGAGATCTTGAATATATTATGCTAATTGGAAGAAGTTATACAAGGTGTCAGTGCACCCTACAATCTCAACTGCTTGGGAGGTGGAAGCAGGAAGATCAGGAGTTAAAGTCTTCCTTTTCTACATCAATTCCTGTAGCTTGGGCTACAGGAGACTCTTCCTCAACAATAAATGGATGAATAAATAGATAAGTCAATGAAAGGAAGGAAGAAAATGAAAGAAAAAGTCCAACACAAAAGCCACACATTGCACAATTCATATCCTAGGGAATGTACAGGAAAAGAAAATGAAGTAGGTCAGTGTTTGCCTGGGTGTGAGCAGGGAGGAGATCTGGGAGCGACTTTAGACACACAGGAGATTTAGTGTGATTCTGCAATTGGTGGCAATGGCTGCACAAGGCAGGAATTGTATCAGATGGTACATCATCATCATTACGATAGTGATGATTGTTATGATTATGACTATGATTGAGACAGGTTCTCACTGTGTAGCCCTAGCTGGCCTGGAACTCACTTTGTAGACCAGGCCAGTCTCTAAGTGATCCTTCCTGCCTCTGCCTCCCAAGTGCTGAAGATGGCATGTTTCAAATGGTGAAATTCATGTTACACACAGCATGTCTCATTTTAGAAATTACTTTATTCACCTGTGGTTTGAGTCAGCTAAGGTTTCCGTTTTGTGTTTTTTTCATCTGAGAAGTCTGGTTGGGGAGTAGGGGTCATTCAAAATAAACTCAAGCAGCTGTTATTTCAGAAGGCTCCTTTAGCAAGGCTATGGGCTAGGAATGGAGGGATTAACTGTTCCTGGTCAGTTTGCCCTCACACTGAACTCACTTGGAACCTTGGGGCTTGAAGGTTAGAGATAAATCAACTCCTTTGTTTGATGATAATGAAATTGAAGACTTGGCCAAGGTGGACTTCCTCAAAGTCACAGAATGAGTGAGTGTCATGTTGGGCTTATAACCTGGTTTTTCTCTTCCTGGTAGCGCTTTATTTTTTTGAGTGAATTTTTGAGTGAATTACACAAAAAGGTTTTCCTTTATGGTTTTAGAAGTCCTTCTTTCCAAAGCAGTGCATTTCCAGTGTTTTCCCTAATATCTGAAACCAGAGATATTTTAAGAAACAGCCTATTGCAAACATCAGTTCATTTGAGTAATTTGGATTTTTTGTTTGCTTTGTATTGCTTTGCTTTTTTTGAGACAGGTTTTCTCTGGGTAGCCTTGGCTGTACTGGAGCTCTCTTTCTATAGATCAGGTTGTCCTCAAACTCAGAGATCCACCTGCCTCTGCCTCCCAAGTGCTGGGATTAAAGGTGTGCACCATCAACTGCCCTGTGTATTTGGGTAATTTGTTAAGAAGTTTGGAGCTGGGGAGATGGCTCAGTGGATAAGTGCTTGGCAATCCTGAATTCAGATCCTCAGCACTCACATAATAACAATACAAAGCAGCATGTTACTTGTAATTCCAGCACTGGGGGTGGTGTAGTCTGAGAAAAGGGGGAGGAATAGGAGAATCTCAGATGCTCAGTGGCTATCCAGTCTCGCCAATCAGTGAGCTCCAGGTTCAGTGAGAGACCCCAGTTCGAAAAAGAAGGTGGAGGGTCTGGAGAGATGGCTTAAGAGCATTTGCTGTTCTCACAGAAGATCTGGGGTCAGGTCCCAGCACCCACACCACACAGCTCCCAACTGCTTGTACTCCAGCTCCCTGGGCTTTGCTGCCCTCTTTTGGTCTCTATAGGCACCTGCACACACAGTACTCATTCAAAAGGTTAGGCGAATAAAAAAACTACACATTAGATAAATAAATTAACAAGTCTTTTTTTTTTAAAGTAAGGTGAGCTGGGCATAGTGTCATGCTTTTAACCCCAGTGCTCAGAGGCAGGCAGGATCTCTGTGAGTTCAAGGCCAGACTGGTCTACAAAGCGAGTCCCAGGACAACCAGAGCTACATAGTGAGACTCTGCCTCAAACAAACAAGCAAAATAAGTAAGGTGGAGAGTGATAGAGGTCCAACACTAACCTTTGGGCTTCAGGGGTGCACACATGCACACAAACGCACAAGCACACATCACACACATGCATACACAGACACAGACACACACACAGACACACACACAGACACACACACAGACACACACACACACACAGACACACACACACACACGGAGGTCTATGGTGCTCACACTCCTGGAGGTCTAGGAATGCTATTCTGACATTTGCTTGGCTCACATTAGATGCTATCTCCTACTGGAGACTTGGTTGAAGTGGTGACAGGTGTGAAGGGACTTGAGCTGCTGTGTGTAAGCTGAGACTCTGATTTGGTTTGCTAGCCACCCAGACCCAAATAATCACACAGAAACTATATTAATTACAACACTGTTTGGCCTGCTAACTCAGGCTTCTTATTAACTAACTCTTACATCTTAAATTAAGCCATTTCTGGTTATTTCATATTTCACCACGAGGCTCGTAGTTTGTTACCTCTTGCATCTTGGGTGGCTACATGGTGTCTGCTTGACTCTGCCTTCTTTCCTCCTCTGTCTCTGCTTGGATTTCCTACCTTGCTATATTCTGCCCTGCCATAGGTCAAAGCAGCTTCTTTATTAACCAGTAGTAATAAAACATATTCACAGCATACAGAGGGGAATCCCACATCATTTCCCCTTTTCTGTCTAAATAAAAAGGAAGGTTTTAACTTTAACATAGTAAAATTACATATAATAAAACAGGTGTCAAGCAAGAATAACGGTTACAATATTTCTTCGTGATTCTAATTTTTATATCTAATTTATCCTTTATCATAACTAAGGAAAACTATATCTATAACTATCTGTCTTCAACTCCATCAAAGACCCCAGAAGGATATAATATTACCTAAGTAAACTGGAAGTGCATGGTAAACAACTTCCAAAACTCTAGAATTGACAAAGACATCTCGCTGCCTGGAAAGTCACCAAAAGTTCTGTAATGCTGGAGCATGCATCTTTAGCTACAGGCCCATAGTATCTGGCAGACTTTTCCATGAAGCAGGAAATTTGAAAGACTGTTTTGCCTATATTTGCAGTTTGTCAGTCACTTTCTTCTGTGTCCTGCAGAAAGTCTGGCATACTTTTTCATGAAGCAGGAACCCTGAAGGATTGTCTCACCTTTAGGCAAGTTCAGCAGTCATTTTTGTGTGCTAAAACCTGAGAACCAAATCCAGTAGGCTTGCTTGTAACATTCCATCTTCAGAACAGCTGATGAGCCCCATAAGTTGACCATTCTAGCAACAACACTATCTTTTCAGCAGAGTGGAGGCCTCATGACCTAGATATCTTCCATAAGACCCTACCTTCTAAAGTATCCACAGCCTCATGCTGCCACTGAAGACCACATTTCTTCAACAGCCTTGCTTTCCTCATTGAAAAAGGCAGTAAGATATATTATCCTATAAAAAAAGGCCAATATTCATAATCAGAACCATACTTAGTGTCACACTATAGGAAATGTCCTGTACTGGCCTCTTTGGGATACTCTTTTAGACCTAGTTTAAAGCCAAAATACACATCCGTAGTTTTAGGTACTCAGGAAGCTAAGGATGGCCTCTTGTGCTCAACCTGGGCAAAGCACCAAGATTATTTCAAGAAATAAAATGAACATCTGATTGATTGAGTAGAATTTTACTCTTGTGCTCAAGGAGCTGAACTGTATGAAAGCAGAGATGTACAGATATAGCACAGCCTGTGTAGAAATTCCCTTTAAAAGGAAAAAGATCAATGTGTTGGGGGGGGTCCCAAATAGAAAAATAATGTATTGGAACATCAAAGAACAATCCTGGGAGGCTGTGAATAGAAGGGACAGGGTTGGTGGGGAGCAGCATGAATAAAATGCAAAGCCTCAAATGGATAAAAAAAATATTAGAATGGATCTTAGAATATGTGCATGGAAGTTGTGGAAAACAGCAAAAGGGGCCAGCAAGATGACTCAGCGGGTAAAGGCACTTACAGTCAAGACTGACGACCTGATTTCAGTCCCTAAGACCCACATGGTGGAAAGAGAGAACTGACTCCCACAGATTATCTTCCGACCTCCACACAGACATCATGGTATGTTCATGCCCACTGGCCTGCAAAATTAGTATCTATAATAAAAGATTTTAGAATGACTATGAGGGCCAGATTCTGTAGAACTATTCATATCAGGTGAATAGGCCACAGGCTGGTGCAGAGGGTGCAAACACCTTTTGTTCACTGGGCTATAGCCTTAGGGGAAAGACATTATTTATTCCAATCCTTAGTTATCTACAAGTTCTTGGGACTAGAATTTTTTTACAGGTATTTTTACTAAAAAAAATATAAGGATACTGACTACAACATTTGTAGTATTAGAAAAATCAGACCCTGAACTATAGGGGCTGGAAAAACGGTTCAGTACTTAAGAGTGCTTGTTGCTCTTGTCAAGGACCAGAGTTCGAGTCTCAGCACCCATATCAGGTGTTCACAGCTGTCTGTAAGTCTAACTCTATGTGATCCAACGCCCTCTTCTGGCCTCTGTGGGCACCAGCACCCACATGCACAGACATACATGCAGACATACACAATCAACAAAAGTAAAAATAAATAAAAATAAATAAATAAATATTTTTAAAAGAAACCAAAATATCTAACTATGGAGACTCATTTACTTCTCAGAGGGCACAGGAAAATGTCTACGTTATTCTTAATTATCACAACTTCAAGGGACTTCTCTGGCATTTAGTGGGTGGAAACTGAGATAAGTATCTTTAGTGTATAGGACAAACTCCTACAACGAAGAACTATTGGACTCAAGATGTCAATGGGGCCAAAGTGAGGAGCCCTTGCTGTCGAAGATGGTGCCACAACACAGAGGAACACTCTGTAGTATTACAGTGGATGAGAAGTACCTTTGAAAGATGTTCATGATAGCTGACAAAGATGGAAAAACCACGTTAGTCTGGCGTATGCAAGTATTTCAAAAACCTTAAAGCATGAAAAAAAATTCATCTTTAATTTTCTTTTTTGTCTTCCTATATTTCATAAGGTTCAGCAGTCAAGAACATTTAAAACTTATAAATAAAAACAAAACAACGCTGTACCCCAAGGATGTTCCAGACAGCCCTGGAAGAAGGCTTAGGGAACAAACACTGATAGGTCCCTGCCCTCAAGAAGCTCCCAGTTCATTGGGGGAAGACAGAGAGGAGAACAAGGGCGGGAAAGCCAAGAGAATTTCTGGAAAGAATAAACACAGCAAAGGAAAAAGAATGGGAAGATCGGCAGAAACTGGCGGAAGGTGGTGAACTTTTCTGGGCTAAGATAGCAAGAGACGATGGGTGATTCTAAAGCTTGACAGTCTGCAGACTGCATAGAACTGGGGAAGGCGTCTGGCTTAGAGAAGTTCAGACGGTCATGTGTGCTGTCAGGGTAAGGGACACCCTTCCCCCCCTTTCAAAATAATATATAAATAAATTATGACTTGTCCATCCCACTTAAGAGAATTCTGAGGAGCCACAAGAAAGAATGAACTACCGTCACACATGGCGATACAGATGAAAATCACAAATTTGCTGAACTGAGAATTCTGCAGCACTAACCCGTGCAGAAGTCATGGTTTTCCATTGGGTGGAGAAGGGTACCTTTGTACATAGTACTAATTTATTACACTTTACAAGGGAAGACATAATTCACTTGACAATAAAGTCCCTTTACAAAGTTCAAAGGGCCAGCTACTGCTTACAATCAGGCATTCCACAGCATTTACAAGGCACTGCTCACAGCACAGGGCTGTCATGGAACCTAAGGTAAGGTTCGCGCAGAAAGAGCGCGTGCTTCTTCCTCTGTGCAGAAGAGGCACATCAAGAAGGATGCTGGTGTGTCTAGAGTCTCTGGAGTTGATAGCCCACAGACTGCAATGTCCATTTCTGATGAACGACCCAAGGAGGCACAGGCTAGAGTCAGAAGAAGCACATCGAGGAACCAGGAAAAAAGATTGAGTTGAAAGGAAATAGACTTTCAAAAGTCAGTCTCTCTGGAAGGACCAGTTGTGAACTAGAGGCTACCTCTGAGCAGTAGAATCACGTGTGCTTTTAATTGTCCTTTTTGCATTATTTTCTACAGAGGATATATATAATTTTTATAATAAAACTATGGAAGGTGTGTTATTTTTTTACAAGGGCCTTTAGAATACTAAAATTAGAAACCATTGAAATACAAACCCAAGAAAGCCTTGTGTGCAGAAATTATGAAATCAGGCCAAGAGTTGGTTAGACCATGATATACCTGTGTACAATACAAGCAGCCTGGAGCAGCCATGGCAATGGAAGTCCCACACTTGGGAGGGTTAGGGAAAGAGGGAATGAGGGTGGGTGGCTAGCTTTAACTGTCAAATTGACACAACCTAGATCCACCTGAGAAGACAGTCTCAATGAGGGATTGAGGGTTGCCTTAATTAAGGTAATTGATGTAGAAGACAGCCTACTTTGGGCAACACTATTCCCTAGGCGGGGGCTCTGAACTGTAGAAGAATGGGTAAGTCGCACCAAGCGCAAGCGAGCAAGCAGACATGCCTGCATTCATTCTCTCTCCTCTTGCTTGTGGAGGCAGTGTGATCAGCTGTCTCAGGCTCCTGCTGCTATGACCTCCGACCCCCTGGCAAGTGATGAACTGTAGCCTGAAGCTGTGAACTTAAATACATCCTCCCCCACCCCAAGTTGTGATTTGTCAGGGCATTTTATCACAGGTTTGGGCTGGGGGAATGGGTAGGGAGGCTTGCAGGTGGCTGTGTCAAAGCTCTAACAGCATGGAGGACTATAGATATTCTTGTTAGCTCTTCTGATTGACCAAGAAGCCAAACCAATCTCCTAAATAGTAATTGTCAGGCGCGGGTGTCACAGGTCCAAAGAAAGCCACTGGGGGCAGAGAGAACACATTTATGGGTAGGTAGTAGGCTGTTCCTGAGCTGCCTCTGACATCCTCAAGTGCTGTGCACTTGAATGTCTTCTCTAAGCCGTTATCGGACCAGGATGAAAAGGAGCCACTCCTGTTCTCTCTCCCAGAGCCCACTGGCATCTGGAACATGCTGAGCCTCATAATTTTTATTCTTAGGAGGTATTAATGACTTAATCTTTCTGCTTGCTCCGGCTCCCATGTGGCCTTCTCAGTGAGATTTACAGACAAGACCCAGAGAGGTCCAGACTGACACGGGGCACATTGAATTCAATTTGCTGGGAAACGGCTCTGGAAAGGCCTGAGCCTGAACCCCTCCTTGGGAGCAGCAAGAGGGAGTCCCAACCATGGGTGAGGTTACAGCAGAGGAGGTAGAGCAGTTCCTGGACTCAAACATTGGCTTTGCCAAGCAATACTATAATTACCACTACCGGGGGAAGGTCATCTCAGACCTCCTGGGGGCTAAGGAGGCAGCGGTGGACTTCAGCAACTACCACACGGTGAACAGCTTGGAGGAGAGTGAAATCATCTTTGACCTGCTGCGGGACTTTCAGGAGAACCTACAGGCTGAGAAAAGCACATTCAACGTCATGAAGAAGCTCTGCTTCCTCCTGCAGGCTGACCGCATGAGCCTGTTCATGTACAGGACCCGCAATGGCATCGCCGAGCTAGCCACCAGGCTCTTCAATGTCCACAAGGATGCCGTCCTGGAGGACTGCTTGGTGATGCCTGACTCCGAGATCGTCTTCCCTCTGGACATGGGTGTGGTGGGCCATGTCGCACACTCCAAAAAGATCGCCAATGTCCCCAAAACAGAGGAGGTATGCTGTCCTTGTATGAGAGGCTCTGGGGGTACACAGCTCTCTGGGGTTCAAGGGTCCAAGTGGGCTGAGTTGCTGCTGGCCATCAAGCCTGGGAGAGTCATGGAATGAAATTGCCCTCTATTTATTGTCAATCTTATTATTTATTGACAATTTATTAGAACTTTTCATTTAGAAAAAAAAGGAATATTCAAAACTAGCAGGAGTTTGAAATACTACAAAGAACTGCTTGCTTTTCAGTCATATTCACCAGTTATTAGCATCTTGTTGCGTCGGCTTCTCCCTCTGTTTCTGTGACCTGTTATAAGGAAGTTTCAGGCATGCCCTTTTGTCCATACAGCCTTTATTCTGTATTTCCAGGACAGGACATTTCTTCCATATTCTCAGTACAGTGGTGGAATTCGAGGAGCACAGCGCCCACATAACACAATCATCTAGTAGTTCATATGCAGTGTTTTCCAGGCGTCTCGTGTACGCTGATGTGCTTCTGTCTCTCCAGTCCCAGCTGAGACCGCTCCTCAGTCTGTCTTTGCTTTCTGGAAAGTTGGTGTATTTGAAGAAATATTTTATTTTGGAAAATCATACATACAAACCCACAAATATTTTACAGAAATTTCCTTCCATTTTGACTTATTTAACTCCCCCCTCCCCATGTGTTTATTAGAGGGTTTGTTAAATTGTGTTTACTATACTCTGGGGGAGGAAGGAGAGAGAGAGAGAGACAGACAGACAGACTGAGTGACTGACTCATTTGGCATCCCATGATGGCCTAGAAGTCCCTGGGGTAGCCCAGGATGACCTCAAACTCTTGGCAATCCTCTTGTCTCAGCTCCCCAAGTGACAGGATTAGATGCGAGCCACCACGCCTGGTAGTCTGCTATGGCTTCACAATTAGATTGGGTTTCACATCCTCACAGAAGCATCACTAACCTAATGTTTTCCTTCAGATTTTATAGCAGGAGACATGGGAGATGATCGCCCCATTACTGAAAATGCTAACAGTAATTACCTGATCGTTCTAAAACTCCAGAAGCCTAGAGGGTCTGTGAGAGATCTAAGCCTAAGTGAACTACAAGGTCCAGTCACCTGGGCTACAGAGACTCTGCCTCAAAAACCCAAACCAAAACAAGCCAACCAAACCCTGCAGCTTGTGGAAATTTACTGACAGTTCTGACCAAGATCCCCACACAAGCCACCCGATTTCCCTGCTGGTTATTAACTTGGACAGCTCTAAAGCAGGTCTGCTTGGTCTCCTGCCCAAGTCAACTCCACTTACCCTTCAGGTCTCAGCTCAACAGTCACTTCCTTGGGAACACCCTCTGTCATAGCTGTCCCCTTCCTGAAGTGATTCATCAAGGTGAGCACTAGCATCAAGGACCTTCTTTATCCTGGGATCCTGTACAAGGTCAGGCACAAAGCAAGTGGTTAATAAACACACTCTAAAGGACAGGGATTTCCCATTCGCTCACGGAAAACTAATCCTTAGATGCCAGGGGCTTCATTTACTAGTATACCAGCCATCCTAAGAAATCCAGCTTAAGGATGGGAGGTGGTGGTGCACACTTGAATCCCAGCACTTGGGAGGTAGAGGCAGGCAGATCCCTGAGAGTACGAGGCCAGCCTGGTCTACAAGAGCTAGTTCTAGGACAGGCTTCAAAGCCACAGAAAAACCCTGTCTTGAAAAACCAAAAAAAAAAAAAAAAAAAAAAAACCAAAAAAAAAAAAAAACCCCTCCAATTTAACCATTTTCAAGGTCAGCCCCTGGACGTTTTGTATTACTTTTATTTGTTTGGTTATTTTGAGACAGGGCCTTGCTGTGTGGCCCTGGCTGGCCTGGAACTTGCTTTGTAGACCAGGATAGCCTTGAACTCACAGAGATTCTCTTGCCTCCATGTGCCACATGTCTGGTCTCCTGGACATTTTGTGATTTTGTCTTCTCCTTGCTTCTGTATTTATTTCAGATAAATAGTCTTAAGGTTAACAGGGGAAGAGGAAGGCCTGGAAAATAACCTATTCAGCAAGGTGCTTGCTGGGCAAACATGAGAACCAAAGTTCAACTCCTAGAACCCACATTAAAAAAATCAAAGAAGCCAACCACTCTGGCATAGACATGTAATCCCAGATCTGGGGAGATAAAGACAGGCAGAATCTGAGGTTTAATGACTAGATAACCTAGCCAAATCACTGAGCTCTAGGTCAATGAGAGGCTGTCTCAAAAAACAAGGTGGACAGCAATCTAAGAAACGACACCCAAGACCGACCATTTCCCTCTACATGCAGATGCACATAAGTGTACTAAACACATGTGTGTGTGTCCATACACACACACACACACTCTCTCTCTCTCTCTCTCTCTCTCTCTCTCTCTCTCTCTCTCTCTCTCTCTCATCCAACAGGATCTGGAGGTCTTGGGAGGGGGTTTGCCCAAGGTCACCAAAGCATTAGCCCAATCTGGCATAAGAATTCAAAGGGGCCATCAAACAGTGATTACCTGGTTGTTTTCCTAAAAAATCCATCAGTTTAGAGAGTCATTGAGAGTTCTAAGATATCATGAACTAGAGTCAAGTCTCAGGTCAGCCTGGGATACAGACACCAGTTGTATGGGAGCTAGTCTACAGTCATGGGGTTAATGTCTCCCTGCATGTCTACTTGGCATCCAGGACAAGGGTTTTGGGGGGAGTCTTGCTGGATGCAGTGTGCCTCCTTTCACTTCCCCCCAAACTTTGTGACATTCTCCCAAGACTGTGAAGACACAATCTTGGGCAATAACTCTCCCTATCTTGTGCCAACAGATGCTGACATGGAAACTCTTGCTCAGGGTGACACAGATGTAAAGTTCAGGTGGAATCTAAACTCAGCTTCTCTGGCCTTGAGCCCATGCTCTTAACCCTCTGCTACGCCGTACATCTCTTTATCTATAGAATGAGGTCATGGGATGGAGTTCTGTTTAAGAAAGATTATTTCCAACCATATTTCAAGAGTTATGACCTTATGCCTTGAGATCAGAGCTGGGTGCAAATATTGTCACTTCCTAAGAACATAGCCTTGGCAAATATTTAGTCTACTTGGGCTCACTATTTAATTTATAAACCATTGATATCTCCCTGTTTCTGCCTCCTACATATTGAGATTACCGGTGGGTTGCCATAACTACTCGGCTTATACACTGATTCTAGGGCTCTAAATTCTGGGCCCAGACTTGTAGGATATGTGTATTACCCATTGAGCTATTTTGCCAGCCTCCTGGAACAGGGCCTACATGGGCAGTCTCTGTTCCTTGTTTTAATTTCATTACTGTTAGTAAAGATCTATCCTAAGTAACAGATCCATTCCACTGCTGTAGAGTATGGAAAAGATTCTAACCTTGCCTTTCTGGAATTTTCCTTTTAGAATCTTTTAGTCTCTAGAAGCGCTGAGCCCTTTGTAGGTCTTGGTGTTGTGGAACTGAGGATTTGAGAAGGTCCTCTGATTCCAGAAGACTCAGGCCTGCAAGGGTGATGAACCTCCGTGCTGATCTGTTATTATTTTCTGTTCAGCTCTGAAAGTTCAGCCTCGCAGCCACACCCATATGTTTCCAGAAGCCCTTGAGTTCCAGGGGCAGCGTCCCTGGCTGTGAGTGACTCAGGCCTGCTTGAAAGTTCAGTTAAGACCAGGAAGTCCTGAGTGTTCAGCTTTGGCATGTTGCTTGCTTGTTCTACTTGGGAAATCTCATTCAATGTCAGGCTCTGGGATGGACGTGATCTTGCTAACAGTAACTAGAGGTTGAGTGGAGAAAGAAGATGGCGGAGAGAGACTGGGCTCTAAGTGGTTTCTGAACCTCTATAAAGTTGTATTTTGAGCCTTCATTGTCCTAAAAAGTGTGAGACTGGTTGCAATAACTGCATTGATGGAACGTGAAACCACAAGCTAAGTTTCCCAAGGTTCTCCTACACTTCTGCATCCCTGGCAAATCCCTGCTCATCCTTCTGCTCTTGTTCTTAAAAGACTTGGGATCAGCAAGCCAAATAAAATGGAAGATGACAGGCTAAGTTTTGAATTTAAATAAACAAAGGGTAATGTTCTCATGTAAGTATGTCCCACGCAGTATTTAAGACATGCTTACAAGTAAAAATAATTATCATCTACGTGAAATTCAGATTTAACCTGGCATCCTGCTTCTGTTGTTGTTGATATCCAGCAGGTTCAGAGAGTTATTTCAATTTTCTTGTCTCTGTTGAGACTAGTCCATGAATGAGAAGGGAGAGCTCTGTAGCTCTGTTTGGCAGGGCTGATGTGACTTAATTCTATTACGTATGTAAGTCGTCTGGCTCTGAGCGTAGCACATTGCTATTATTCAGTCAGTTAGTGACGTCACCATGGGCCCATCAGAACCAATACTGTGAGTGTTTGGAAGGAGGAACTGGGGAATAAGGAACGAGAAGCAGAACTGCATTGTGCTTTAAATCTAGGCATGGTGGTATATACCTGAAATCCCAGCACTCGGGAGGCTAAGACAGGAAGATGGTGAGCCTGAGGCTACACTGGGCTATGCAGTAAGTTATAAGCCAGTTTCAGATACACAGAAACTCTGCTGCAAATAAACAAATGAGTATACAAATGAATTAATAAACACTGAGGCTTCCCCCTTCATTCTCTCCCTCCCTCCCAAGGCTTCAGATACATACACCTTTCTTTTTTTCAAGTCTTCCAAGCCCATTCCCACCTCCTGGATTTTGCAGTCATTATGTCCCTCCTTGGAATGAACATTCTCCTCTGCTCTGGGCTTCCAGCTCAGCGCTGTGTCTCCAGAGAAGGCTTCCAGACTCCCGTTCAAACCCAAACAGCTTCAGGCTGCCACCCCTCCCCTCACCGCTAAGGTATTTCTGGTTTGTTACCTTCAGAGCACATCATCTCAGGCTGCCGAGAGAATGCTGAACCGTTTTCTTATTTTTTTTTTTTTCTGTCTCCTCTATTTAACTGACTGTTTTACCAGGATTGAAATCTGTTGCTCTCTGCTGTAGCCCCAGGGGTCACAGCAGTGCCTCAAACAGAAAGCATTCTGTCACTCCTGAGTGAATGGATGGTGACACTGGGCCTTCCTCAGCCACGTCTCTTGTGCCTGGGCTTTGAAGCCAATGGTTTGGGACTGAGGAGGTGACTCAGTAGGTAAGAGAACTCGCTGTGTAAATGTGACGACTTGAGTTCAAATCCCTAGCATCCACACACAGACACACAACAGTCAGGTATGGCTCTCTGTGCCTACAACCTCAGCACTGCGAGTCAGAGACAGGCAGATTCCTAGCGCGCAGTGGCCAGCCAGTCTAGCCAAACTGACCAGCTTCATGTTCAATAGGAGATCTGACTCAAGGAAACAAGGCCAGTTCCTCTGGCCTTCACCTCAGTCCCATGCACACAACACACACACACACACACACACACACACACACACACACACACACACACACAATTAGAATAAATGGTTTTAGTGGAGATGCCTCCAAAATCATCTGCTTCTGGTCCACTGAGGGCCTATGTTGTGGTTGCTTGCTATTTATTATGGTATAACTATAGGTCAATTCCAGGCACTGGGGCTGGAGTGTTTGTGAAGAGTTCCCTGGCTGAGAACTCAGTGATCGTTAATAGAATAGAGTCAACTTGGACTTTGACTCACCTCAGAGACAGACCTCTAGGCCTGTTGGTGAGGGATTATTGTCTTTCTTTTCTTTTTTTTTTTTAATGATTTTTCCAGATAGCGTTTCTCTGTAGCTTTGGAGCCTATCCTGGAACTTGCTCTGTAGACCAGGCTGGCTTCGAACTCACAGAGATTCACCTGCTTTTCCCTCCCAAATGCTGGGATTAAAGGCGTGCGCCACCACCACCCAGCAAGTATTGTGATCAGATTAACTGAAGTGGAAAGCGCAACCCTAACTGTGGGCAGCATCATTTCCATGGGCCCAAGTTCCAGACAGTGTAAAAGGGAGACAGCAAACAGAGTGTTGCCTTTTGTTCCTCATGGCTTGCTGTAATGTGATCGGTTGCTTGTGTTCCCATCAGCACACCTTCCTGGACAGGGTAGACTGTACCCCCTCAAACTGGGAGCCAAGATAAGCCTTTCTCCGCCAAGTTGTATTTGTCAGGTATTTGAATAAGAGGGTGCTGGTAGATTTAGAGACATCTGTCTCGGAGGTAGATGAGGCCCAGGTACTGGCTTCCCTGGACGAAGGTAAGTATTATTGACTGAAATGAATCTGAACATGCCGGGCCCTGAACAGTTCAGGCACTCAGCCATGTCCGCCGAGAATGACACAGAAAACCCCCGAGCTGCTGCTGTCTCCCAGCTTGTTCTAATTAATCCTCAACCGCTAATACAAGTGGAGCAGGACTGGCTTAATCTTAATTCCTTTACCCTTCACCCGTTTGTGCCAACTTCGCTGACCTTCTGCCACTGCCTATTTGTTTAATCTCACTCTGTCCAGAGGGAAATCCCGAAATGCAGGGCATCCCACCAGGAATACGAGCAGTAGGGAAAATTCTGCCGCCTTGGTTCTAGAGACAGCGGATGGATCGGCTGTGCGGCGGAATCGCCCTTTTCAGAACAGCACACACAGTACATATTTGTGCTGGCTCATGTCCCATGGACGGGGAAGTCAGGAAATTTACCATGGTGTCAGAGACAGAAAGGTGGATTCTCCTGACTCTAGACAATCCAGCCTCTGTCTCCTCTTTCTGGCCAAAGCCCTGTCAAGCTGCCTTCGGGATTGGGAGTCAGGGTGTGTGCACCTCTGAGGTCTGCAGTTTTCAGTTAAGCCCTCAGGGTCTGTATTATTCCATTAACTTTTCTTGTGCTGCTGTGACCAAATTACCCGACAGAAACTACAGAAGGAGGCCATTGGGATGGCTCAGGAGCAGCTCGAGTGTGATCCCCAGAAGTCATGTAAAGGTGGAAAGAGAAATTATTCCACAAGCTCTCCTCTGATTGCCACCTGAGCACTGGTTCCTCACTATAAACATCATGCCTCTCCCATAATAACAATAAATAATGTTTTTACTTGAAGGAAAGAAAGATTGCTTTGGCTCATGGTTTGGGGCTAGGAGTCCAGCATGGGGAAGGTGTGAAGGGACAGGGCAGTTCATATGGAGGCCATGGAGCAGGGAATGGTGATGTCCCATGTTGACTTTCCCCACTCCACAGCTTACTCTAGCTGGCCCACCAGCCTATGGGATGGTGCCACCTACATGTAAGCCCATTTCAGTGATCCTCTCTGGAAGGTCCCTCACAGACACGCCCAGAGGTTTGCTTCACTAGTCTCCTAGGAACTTCTCGACCTAATCAAGATGTCAGTCAGAATTACAGTTAGGGACTCCTCAGTGGGGAGCTTTAGTCTTGGCCACTTGGTACAGGCCTGACATGTAGTGGCGCTTTCATAGAGTTCTGGGATGTGGATGGCCTCTGAAATGGCCATGTAAAGCTGGGCAGTGGTGGCGCACGCCTTTAATCCCAGCAATTGGGAGGCAGAGGCAGGAGGATCTCTGTGCCTTCGAGGCCAACCTGGTCTACAAGAGCTAGTTCCAGGGCAGACAACAAAGCGACAAAGAAAAATCCTGTCTCGGAAAACAAAATAAAAACAAAAACAAAAACAAAAAAAGAAATGGTCACATAAACTGTAATCAGCTTGTTACGGAAGGTGAAAACATCAGCACCTGTGGGAGGCTCAAGCAGAAGGACAAGAGTTCAAGGTGGGCATGGAGTATGTGGGGAGACTGTGCCCAAATAAATAAAAGACTGGGTGGGAGCGGGGGCTGAAAATAACAAAGCCTTTGGTCCAATGAGTGGACCCCAGTGTAACTTCACAGGGGTTTATGTGAGCAGGGCAGCTCCCAAGCTGTGTTAACTTTGAGTTGCGGATCCCCTTTCTGTGAGGTGGGCTGTTGGTCCCTCTCTCTCAGGCTGCTGGGAGGATGAAGATGAAAAGATGAGATGGAGTGCCCTGTGCCACGCCCACTGGCATCTCCATGGTTATGCCCCTAACTCCCTCATGGTTCCCATTTAGGTTTCCACCTTGGGCTTCGCTGCCCTGAAGTGTTTGTCCTCCGTGGCCCTTGCTGGGCGGCCTCTCAGGCCTTCTTCTTTTGATGGATGCTGGAGGTGTACATGGTCACCTCAAGTTGTTCTGCCCTTGCCAAAGGGGAACAGATGAACAGCAGGGGCTCTGAGATGCTCCCCCATCCTTGTGGTCATTTGCTTGTCTCTGCCTTCTCTTAGGATGAGCATTTCTGTAACTTTGTGGATGAACTCACGGAGTATCAGACCAAGAACATCCTGGCTTCCCCCATCATGAACGGGAAGGATGTGGTAGCCGTAATCATGGCTGTGAATAAAATAGACGGACCCCACTTCACCAAGAGAGACGAAGAGGTAAGACTGCTTGAGATACTGTTGAGGACACCATGCTAGCCCATTCCTCCTGCTCATGGAATTCCCCAACCTTGCCATTTGGTTTGGCTTTAGTTCCCCCATATATATATCAGGAGGACAAGCCAAGTATGTCAGCCCATGTCTGTAATTCCGGTATTGAGAAGCTGGGGCAGGAGTATTGTCACAATTTGGTGGTGCACAACTATAATTATAATTGTGTAGCCTGGGCTGTATAATGGGTTTTAGGGCATTGCATGCTGTATACCCTGTCTCAAAAACTAAAAGAGAGAGGGGTCGGGGTCCAGATGCTAATCTCTGAGGGAGGCAGGGGAATATGTCTGTCCAGACATTGGATTTTGGAGTTAGGAATGAGAGGTATTTGTTCTGGATCTTCCAGAATCTTATTGTTTTATTTGGACAAATAACTTGTCTTCTCTGAATCTATTTTTTTTTTTTAATTTGTAAAGTGTCAGTGATTTCACAGTATCTACCTCAGAGTAGCTTTTAATGATTGGGTATCATACATCAGTGACTTAACATTGGGCCACCAAGTTCAGTAAATACTATTTTAATTAATACACTCTCAACAAATCAGCAAGCATGGTGAGTTTCCATTCGTGCAGCCACTCGTGGTTCAGCTGTGCAAATTGCTTCTGTGCAAGTGTTAACAATGGTCAGACATTTGCTGGTGGCGGAAGCGGCCAGAGGAAGGATTTCTCTGTCTCATCTGCTGTTTGACATCTGTAGATTCTTTTCAAGTACCTCAACTTCGTGAATCTGATCATGAAGGTGTACCATTTGAGTTACCTGCACAGCTGTGAGACTCGGCGTGGCCAGGTGAGCAGCCTGAGTATGCCCTTCTCCTGGTGTGAAGGTACTGTGAATCCAAGCTGTGCCTAGTGGGAGTGCCCTGTATTAGGAGGGGGCAGAGGCTTGTAAAGTTGTATCCTAGAGCGGTTATGCTTGGATTTGAATGTTTGCCCACTAATGAGCTGGAGGACCTTAAGCTAGTTGCTAAGGCTCTCTGATAATGTGGATATGTAAGATGGGAGTGGTGGTGCAAGCTTGTCACTCCAGCACTCTGGAGGCGGAGGCAGGAGGATCAGGAATGTGGAGGTCAGACTGGGCTACTCAAGACCCTGCTGAAACGATCAAACAAAGCAAAAAAAAACATGGGAATAATTAAATATTATTCTCAAAAGAGTGTTATCAAAATAAATAAGAGGACATATATAAGGTAGTTCAACTGCTTATTATTATTTTATTGTATGGTTTTTGCAGTGTTGGGGATTGAACTCAAGACCTGTATAACTGACCTGTATCCTTAAACCCTGTGCTTAATATATATTATTAATAACACGTGAGCTAAAATAAATGGAAAAAAGTTTGGACCCAGTGCCTCAGTTTTTCCACCTATAAAATGGGGCGAATGAGCCTATTTCTCTAGGCTACTGTAAGAGTTAAATGGAGTAAACTAGAAAGCCTTGCAGAATTGTTATTTTCTAAGAAACTTTCAACAACTCTGATCATTCTTTCTGAAATGTCTGCAGATACTGCTGTGGTCTGGGAGCAAGGTCTTTGAAGAGCTCACGGATATAGAGAGACAGTTCCACAAAGCCCTGTACACAGTCCGTGCTTTCCTCAACTGTGACAGATACTCCATAGGCCTCTTAGACATGACCAAACAGAAGGTAAGACAGTTTCAAGGACACCAGATTCACCTAGCACAGGCCACAGCCTGGGTGAGTCTGCATGGCTGTGGAAGATTTTACATGAGCGCTAGGGAGACAGCTCGGTTAGTAATGTGCTTGCCTCAGAGCTACGAGGACCTGAGTTTGACTCCCAGAACTGAAGGAGGAAGAGCAGGCCATACATAGCACAGGTGTAGTGGTCAGAGGACAACTTTTGGAAATCAGCTCTCTCCTTCCATCGAGGATTCTGGGGGACTGAACTCAGGTCATCAGGCTCTCCTGGCAAATGCTTTTACCCTGGAGCCATCCTGTTGATGGCTTTGCAAGTGTGGACCAGGATCCTCTGCTGCCTCACAGACATCCCTGCTGCCTCACAGACATTCCCTGCTGTCCCACAGACGATGTCCCCTGCTGTCTCACAGACATTCCTGCTGTCTCACAGATGTCCCCTGCTGTCCCACAGACATTCCTGCTGTCTCACAGATGAACCCTGCTGTCCCACAGACGTCCCTGCTGTCTCACAGACGTCCCCTG
>NC_022020.1:47053796-47061041 GCF_000317375.1 Microtus ochrogaster
AGATGTCCCCTGCTGTCCCACAGACGATGTCCCCTGCTGTCTCACAGACGTCCCCTGTGGTCTCACAGATGTCCCCTGCTGTCTCGCAGACATCCCTGCTGTCCCACAGACGATGTCCCCTGTGGTCTCACGGATGTCCTCTCCAACTCCGTGCTTTCTTTTTCTTAAAAGTATGTTTTTGTGACTATAAATCAGAGTCATAGTGTAGTCTAAGGAATCAATTTTTCTTATGGCTAGTGACTTTTATGAAGTCACTAAACTGTTTAAGAAATCTTTTTTCTAGTTTCCAAGATCAGAAAGGTATTTACTTATGCCAATTTGTGTAAGTTTTATTTTTATGGAATTTACATGTAGCTCTACAGTATACCAGAAAAACTTAGTGTATACTATGATACATGATAAATATTACTATTTCACGTGGACACCCAACCTACCGTTACCTCATCTGGAAAAGACCTGCCCTTCCCCATTGCTCTAACAAAAAGTCCACCTGTTGTCACAATCCCATTGAAAAACCCATCTTTCCCTGGCTCGATTTCTGAAATCTTTCCTCTGTTGCACTGGTTGATTTTCTATTATTCTTCAGTGTCATACTGCCTTGATTTCAGTATGTGTGTACAATGTCTTGACGGTCACTTGTGAAGAGATCTCTGAATTTGGCATTTTACGTTAGAGTTCCTAACTATGTTTTATATCTCTTGATATAAAGTTTCTCCCTGTATTTTCTACCCTTTTATAATTAGAGACTTCAAATTGAGTATTTCTTTTTCTCCTGCCATTCCTAGCAGCAACCAAGTCATTGCTCATCTTCTTCAGGAGATATTAAGTTCTTCTAGGGCAGTGGTTCTCAACCTTCCTAATGCTGTGACCCTTTAATACAGTTTCTCATGTTGTGGTGACCCCCAACCATAAAATTATTTTGTTGCTACTTCGTATACTGTAATTTTACTACTGTTATGAATCGTAATGTAAATCTTTCTTTGGAGATAGAAGTTTGTCAGTGGGGTCGCGACCCAAAGGTTGAGAATCCATTTTCTAAGGTCTGTAATGTGTTGTATGCACCATAAACAAGTTGCAAACAGGACACAGGGCTCCGGTAGGTTCCCAGTTCACATGGTTACCCAGGCTGGAATTTCCTTCTGTTGTCAGAAGTCTAGCAAAAGAGTACGTCTGGACAAAAGGCCGAGGGTGTGGCATCTGAACTTTCTGTGAGCTCCCTTCTGTTTGTCTTTTGGGTGACATTAACATAAGCCAGCCATCAGGATGAGTGCGCTCAAAGGAACGAGGCATAAAGGATGGCCTCTACACACAGCAATGCAGGGATAACAGGTCACTGTTTGTCCCCAAGTGTTAACAGTTCAACGATCAGAGAGAGCCCTGCACAAGGAAAGCCTCCTCTGGACTTTGATCTAACACAACCTTTGTGTCTCCACATGCAAAGAACACCAGCAGACAAGCCACAGATGGAAGCCTGGGTAGCCCTAGTGGCTTTTTCTCCTAAGCCTTCTTTCTGGTTCTTTCTTTTCTCCCTTTTCCTTTCTTTCTTGAGATAAGGTCTCTTGGATCCTAGGCTAGTCTTGAACTTGAACTCCTGATCTTCCTGTCTCTACTCCTAAGTGCTGGGATTCCAGGCAAATGCTTTGACACTCATTTTATTCTGTGCTGGGGTTGGGGCACAGGGCTTTAGGCATGCTAGGTGTATTAGTTAGGATTTCTACTGTTGTGAAAGGACACTGTGACCATGGCAACTCTTATTAAAAGAAAACATTTAATTTGGGTGACTTGCTTATAGTTTCAGAAGTTCAGTCCATTATCATCTTGGGGAGGGGGAGCATGGAGGCATGCAGGCAGGCATGGTGCTAGAGAAATAGCAGAGTGTCCTACATCTTGCAGGCAACAGGAAGTTGACTGAGACATCACTGGGCAGCATCCTGAGCATAGGAAACCTCCAAGCCCACCCCTGTAGTGACACACTTCCTCCAGCAAGGCCATATCCACTCCAACAAAGCCACACCTCCTTATAGAGCCACTCCCTATGAGATTATGGGGGCCCGATTACATTCAGACTGCCACACTAGGCAAGTGTTCTACCAACCTAACTCCATCCCCCACCCATCTTTTTCTATCTTCCTCCCATCCCCCACCCTCCTTTCTTTATCTTCCTTTTGTGTCTTAGGCCATGGTAAAAAGAAAAACTCAAGATAAAGTAAGTTCAGTAAGGGATGATTCATGAATCAGGTGGCCCCCAGACAGGAAGCCGTCAAGAGCGCGGCTCTACATGGGCAGTGAACTCTTCTAGGGTAGATAGAATAAAGACAACTTAATTGGCTACAGCCACACATTTGTCTGATGTAGGTGTAATCTGATCGGTTGGCTGTCTGTGACTGACCAAAATTTAATTTGTAATAGAAACACGTCTCTTTGGTTATTACTCCAGAACTGGGGATGGAGCCTAGGGCCTTGCCCACGCTAATCAAATGTCAAATGCAGTGCCTGAGTGCCAGCCCAGCTCCTGTCCCAGCCTTTGTTAGTTATGGAGGGGTGTATGTTGGAGTGCCGGAGCCCAAGTACAAAGTCAGGCTAGGGAGCACTCCCTGTTTATTGTGTTTAATAGCTTTCAGGGGCTTTTGGATGTTTTCTCACAACAGTCAATAGCAACATTTCTGGAGTTGACAGTGCCATTGTGTGATTTATTTTGAGACCCCATGTTTCTCACTGCTGCTGTTGTCATGACGCCTTTCTGATCGGCAGACACTATTGCAATGTGATTATACAGCTGCGGCCTCATTGCTCTATTAGGTCTCATCCAGATGCTTCGATTGTTTTCCATAGAGACTCTATTCTGTAAAAAAAAGTATTTGTGTGTGTGTGTGTGTGTGTGTGTGTGTGTGTGTGTGTGTGGTTTGTGTATATTTCCATGTGTGTGTGTGGGTATGCACAAGCCACCATTTGTGGAGGCCAGAGACATCTTTGGGTGTCAAGCCTCTCCTGCCAAGTTGACTGAGATAGGGTCTCTTACTGTTTGCTATTGCATGAGACAGGCTAGAGAACTTCTGAGAATCCTCCTGCCTCCACCTCCCATTTTACCCTAAGAGCACCGACATTATAGACATGTGCTACTATGTGCTACTTTACCTGGGATCTCAGGATTTGAACTTGCGTCCTGACACTAGCAGGCAAGAGCTTTTACCTACTGAGCCATTTCCTCAGCCCCAAAACCCCATTTCCCCATCTCGTGTCCTACAATACTGGGGACACCCCAACTCATCACCTATATTTCGGCTTATTAGACAGATCCTGTTTATCAATGTTTAACAAATAAGAATATTCTCTGACTTCACTCTTCCAGGCAAGCTCAGGTTTCAGTGATCTTTCCACATTCAAACTTCAGTGGTAGGCAGCGCATATAGGCTTCTCTTTATAAGAACATGTGATTATTGTTTTATTTTACTCCTAGGAATTTTTTGATGTGTGGCCAGTTCTGATGGGGGAGGCTCCAGCCTACTCAGGTCCCAGGACTCCAGATGGAAGGGTGAGTCGCTTCGTGGTCTTTTCCATAGGCAAAGCTTGGTGGGTTCTGCTGAAGGACACTCATTCGTCATTTGTCTATATCGTCACTCTGTCGTCTCTCCTGTGTGACGGTAATTCTTCACACCTTTCTGACCCTGTCACTTACAAATGTTTAATATCTTCCCTGTCACTTACAAATGTTTAATATCTTGTGGGAGTGTCGAGGGGACCCAGAGGAGCAGATGAGACAGGAATTGATCCTCACATTCAGCAGACATGAATGAGTCCAGAGATGTCACGCAGTTGGCTCAAGGGTCTTCCCAGCAGGAAGTTAGAAGCAGTTTGGAGCTAGAAAGAGGCTTCAAATCTAATCCAGAATGTTCAAATTGGTAGCCAGAGCACAGTCCCAACTACTTGATACACTCGTTAGCTGCCTGCATTTAAGTTCTTGTTTGTTTGAACTTAAAAAAAAAAACAAACTGGTGGATAATAATAGTCAAATTTTTTTATAATGGGTTCTCAGTTTATTTTTGAAAAGATTGGAGATTAGTTAGATGGGACCTTTAAGCCCGCAGGATAGATTTGATTGGAGCTATGTCACGGCTGCATCTTTAGGAAGTAGCATGAGCTACCTAGTCAGCCACCATTCACACTCCTGGCTGGGTGCTCCTGTTTGCCCCCTGATCCCTCCATAATTCAGGGTCACAGGGTATCATGTAAGCAGGTTATACCTGCAAAGGCTGTGGTTGCTCGGGAGAGGGACGGGAAAAGAAAGTCAACACTGACTCTGAATTTCCAAACCAGTTAGTGCGCCTGCTGTTCGTGTGACAGGAAGTGGTGGCTCTGACAGCGTTCCTTTCAGGTGGTGGCTGGGTAGCGTGTGCCTTCTAGGACACTGCAAAGAAACACAAGAGAAGCCCACAAAACCCACAGATATACCAAACAATGGCCTCGGCAAAGACTAGTCAGCCTTGTATTGCTGTTCATCTAAGAATGGGAAACAATGGGCTGATGAGATGACTCAGCTGCTCTTCCAGAGGTCCTGAGTTCAATTCCCAGCACCCATATCGCAGTTCACACCTGCCTGTAACTCCAGTCTCAGGGCATTTGACACCTTCACACAGAGTATATACAGGAAAACATCAGAGTACACCAGATACAGTCTCTTTATGTAGTTCTGAATATTCTGGGACTCTCCACGTACACCAGGTTGACCTTGAACTTGCAGAGATCTGTCTCTGCCTCTCAAGTGCTATGATTAAAGACATAGGACTACACCTGGCTCAAAACGTTTTTCTTTAATGCATGTGGGTACAGTGGGAGACTCCTGAGTTCTGACATTAGCTAGTTGTGTGGGCTTGTGACATTTCCAGAAGCCCTCTCCCTATTCTGTCATCCTGGGGCAGGCCAACCTGTTCATAGGACTTAGGTCACTGGTGCTAATCTCCCACCCATGTGCAGTAGGCATTCTAGTATCAAACCAGAACTGGCCAGTTGCATCTCGTTGTCTGTCGGGTGCTGTACCTGAGCTGTTTTGTTGCTGTGGTAGTATATGGTTTAACCCAGGGCCCCATATATACCAGACAGATGTTTTTACCATTTCCTCGGCCCTTTTTGTAATTTTTAAAAATCACCTTTATTTTTGAGACAGATTGCATGGGCTGGCCTTGAACTTCCCATTTACCCTAGGAGGTGCCTGAATTTGCAATGCTCTTGCTTCAGACTCCTGAGCAGCTGAAATTACAGACTTGCACCAGCCTGTCTGGCTACCACTTACTCTTTTTAATATGTCTATGAACAAGTTATTTTTATTTTTTCCCATTGGACACTTGAGGAGATCTGGAAAGGCCAAATCATTTGTACAGATTAAAAACCTGGCTGCTTTTCTCTCAGATGACTGCCATCACAAACATGTCTTCTTGTGGTCTCCTTTGCCTTCCAGTGTGACTCATGCAGTATTGGCTGAATTCAAACGCACTTAAAAAATATGGTGTTTGACTTTAACTACTCCTCCCTCCATCCTAGGTCCAAAGCCCGCTCACAGCCAGCTGTATTTCATTTCATCTCCTTCAGAAAGTAAAACGTCTGGTGTGTGTCTAAAGTATGAAAAAAGTTGTACAGGCTCATTAGGCCTCGTGGGAAAAAACCAAAACATATCGCTGGTCTTCAAACTGCCATACCTCCAGGCCTCACGATTTGGTTACCAATGTACTGGTGACTCTTTCAAAGACCCCGGTGTCACAGTGTCTGCTGCTCAGCAGAAGGCAACAAAGGCGCCCTTGATGGCTCTGGTTTGGTTTTCCAGAATCTGTGAATTCATACATGAGTGTGGCCTTGAAGGCCACACAGCAGCTACAGTGTGTAGAAAAAGCCCTCTTTTGCCTAACACACTGATTCTATTTTGCTGCTTTTTTTTTTCTGAAAGCAAATTGATTCTCCAGTAGGTTTCAGAAAAAGAAAAATAAATAAAAATCCAACACCCTAACCAAACCTGTTAGACATGCTAGGAACTTTTCGGAAGAGCCCCATGGCAACTGCGCTTGGCACAACACCGTCAGCCACGCTGGCATTAGCAGTGACCACATGCTCACCTTCTAGATCCCACAACAGCCTCGTTTCTCAGCTGGAATGTTTGAGAACTATTTCTTGTCTTTTTTTTTTTTTTTAAGACAAGGTCTTACTCTGTAGTCCAGGCTAGCCCGGAACTTACTATGTAGCCCAGGCTGGCCTTAAACTTGTAGTGACCCTCCTGACTCTGTTTCCTGATTTCTGGGATTATAGGTATGACTACTGTCTGGCCCAGAGTCTCTCAGTATAGTTCAGGTGGGTCCGGAACTCACAGTCCTCCTGCCTCAGCCTCTGAAAATGTTAAGATTACCAGCATGAGCCACTAAGCCCAGTCAGTGCTTTCCAGTAGCTCAGCTTACAACGGGTTTGTAGGGATGTAACCCACACTGTGCACGGTGGAGATGCGGGCTCTATCTGTTCAACCACTTTCCCAGGGATAGCTGCCATCAGGTGTGGCCTGTTCAAAGTTCTTCCGCTTTGTAGGGAATAATATCTTCAGGCTGTGCCTCGCCCTGAGTGATTCTTCATTATAAAACAGCCGTTGGTTCCCTTTCGAGCGGAAGTACTGATTAAGAATGGTTTGGTCTGTCATTTGTGCAAGCAAACAGCCACTATCTGTCCAGCACCAACCACGAGGCATACTGATAACTCATTTATGCAAAGAAAGTATGACTCCCTCTGAATGTATCATATAAAATAAAGAACATATGGATATATGCATCAAAACTATAGCAGAACCCAGGTCACGTGTTTTTGATCCCAATACTCTGGTGGCAAAGGCAGAGGCAGAGAACTACCCTGGTCTACCTAGTGAGTTCCAGGCTATCCAAATCTACATAGTGAGACTCTGTCTCAAAAAGTCAAAAACAAAACAAAACAAAACAAAAACAAAAACAAAAGAAACAAAAAGTAAAACAAAACTGCATCAGAAAAACCAGGTGTGTGAGCCCGCTGAACACATGAGACTATTGAATGAATGAATGATGCAGCCCTGTTTTTGGATCATAGAAAATAAGGGGCACCTAATTCTGGATACTGCAGCATTCTCCAGTCCTTTCAGACCAGCCTATGCATGAGTCATGGACCAAAAAGTACTGAGCTCTCAACTCTTCTATAGCATGTTTCACACACACACACACACACACACACACACACACACACACACAC
>NC_022020.1:47061329-47072104 GCF_000317375.1 Microtus ochrogaster
GTTGTTGCAAGGCCTTTTAAAGCAATGAGGCTGAGACCTGTGGACGTGACAGGCATCCTTGAGAACTTGTCTATAGCATGCATTTCTGTACGTGGAGATGCTGAGTCAGAGAATAAGTGCACTTTGGTCCTAGAGACATCCTGCTAACTTACCACCTGCAACTGAAGCTCATAGGTAGGATGGGATATTAAGTTCGATAAGATTTTTGTCGCTGTGGCAAATACTGAGACAGAATGAAGTTTATAGGATGGAAGATTCTCATGCACTCTGGGCCCGGCAGAGGTCTTTATCTGTAATTCCATTTCATTGACTGGTAGAGAGTGAGAGCCTTCTGTAGTTTTTCTTTGGGAGTCAGATTCAAGATCCAGATTCCTGAGCCAGGTGGAGGTGCATGCCTGTAATTCTAACATTTGATGTATGTCTGTAATTCTAGCATTTGGTGCATGCCTGTTATTTTAGCGTTTGGTGCATGCCTGTTATTCTAGCGTTTGGTCAAGCCTGTAATTCTAGCATTTGGTGCATGCCTGTAATTCTAGCATTTGGTGCATGCCTATAATTCTAGCATTTGAGAGGTCGAGACAAGAAGATCAGAAGCTTGAGGTCAACCTTGCCTGCATATCAAGTTTGAGACTAGCTAGAAAAGACTACATTAAATCTTGTCTCAAAAAAACAAAAAACAAAAAACAAAAAACAACTAACCAACAGAGCTGGTAAGATGACTCAGCAGGCAACGGTGCATGTCACAAAGATTGATGATCTGAGTTTGATCCCTCATCAAACTCAGGTCCCGCATCATGGGAAGAAAGAATCAAATCCTACAAGTTGTCCTCTGATCTCCCCACCTTTGCTGTGATGTGCGCACATGAGTACACATATGCACACACACACACACACACACACACACAATGGGCTGGAGAGATAGCTCAGTGGTTATTTCCTATGCAACTGTGATGGGGAGGGTAGGCAGAGGGAAAAGAGAATCCTTTGGGCTTGCTTGTGGGGCCACCATGCCTCAAAGGCACATAAGATGGAAAGTAATGGAAGAAATCACTGAACAGCCTCGGTTGGCCTTTCCACACCCACAAAGGTTCACACACCTGCCAGCACAAACTTGTGCATGCACACACCCACGCACCCACATACACACACACACACACAATCCAAACAAGTGAATTATTCAGACTCCTGTAACCACACTGTTTTTACAAATGAAAAGAGATCTAATAGCTGAGGGAGAGGCTTGAGTGCGGAGTCAATGCTTCTTAAATACACGCAGCTAAGTGTTTTAGTAACAACTAGTCTGCAGGCTGGCAACAGTCCAGTGGTCATTGTCTGGGTGATACTGCAGTGGCATTTTATGCTTCTATCCCTAAATCACATAGTTAAATGGGTCTAGAAATCAAGGACCCCGGCTCTGGTGCTGGCTCATTGCAATGTCTCACTATACAGTACTCCTTCCTTCTCCTGCATCTCAGCGCTCATCCATGAGATGGTTGCTAAACTGCCTATCACTCTTAGGCAAACAGAGGACCTGATAAGACAATAGAATTTTTCATGGAGAGCAAGAGGAATAGAGCCACCTGCCAGCTGGTCCTATGACCTCCTATGACCCTCTTTCAGGGTCATCTAAGGATAGTGAAGGCTGGAGAGTAACAGAGATAACCTTAGAGGGAGGTAGGGGCAAACTTGGAGCCCCTGAAAAACAAGGGCAGATGCAGTGAAGGACGGGGTATGGGTGCCATGTCTTAGGCATGGGTAAACTTTGTGTGCTCTCTTCCTTGTGTGTGTGTGTGGTTTTTTTTTGGAACAGAGAAGGAAGAATCAGGCTAGTTTCATGGGGGCACCTCTGTTGAAGCCCTGCTATGACTCAGTGTGTAATTTTCCTCTTTTGCCAGGAAATTAACTTTTACAAGGTCATTGACTACATCCTGCACGGCAAAGAAGACATCAAAGTAATCCCGTAAGTTTCATCTCCAGACATGAAAAACTTCAGGCATATTTCCAATACCTTAAGTCTGTGGGTCCTGACACCGAACTCTGAGCACACTCTGAACGGTCACGTTCTTGGTTGGAGGCAGAGAGAGCAGGGGGAGGATGGTAAACAATGAGACTGAGAAGGTGGTGGAACCAGTCTCCCAAAGGGAAGAGCTGGATCAAAGGCAAGCATGCTGGGTTATATATCAGGAGGAATAGCCTGTGTTGACAAGCAGCATCAGCACCACCTCCCCTCCACCCCCCCCCCAAAACAGATGATGGTCTCAAATTGAGGCTTTTCAACCACTTCTGTGGAGCCACTTCTGGGGTTCAATAAAAGGGAAGAGCAAAAATAAGAAGCTGGGAAAGAAAGTGACTCAGGCCCCAAGGAACACCACATCCAGAGAAGCGCAGGAAAGGAAGGATGCCTGTAGAGGACAATTTTAGGAGCAGAGAAGTCACAACCCCTTTTGGGATAAGTTGGTTTGGTCAGCAGAGTGTTCCAGAAAACTTATCTCCCAGAATCCCTTCCTGTACTAAGAGCCACGCCCAGAGCTCTTCCTGGAGACAGACTCACTTTCTTGCCTTAATTGTGGGCGCCATAAACTGCAGTCAGTGGGAGGATCACACTTCAGCTGCTGCCCCCTCCCTGCAGAGTCAGTAGAGATAACCAGAAAGGCTGACTCAGTCTTAGTCACCAGGTCAAACCCTAAAATACTCCTCTGTCACCCAGAGAAGCAGTTCTCAGGTCTGTTTTTTGCTAGCTGAGGATGAAAAATAGTCTTACATTCCCCTCTTGCTGGGTTCTCTATTCCAGCACATTCCTGCTTGGTTAAAAACTGGTTCTGGGGATGACGAGATGGCTCAGTGGTTAAGAGCAATGGTTGCTCTTCTGGAGGACCTGGATTCAATTTACAGCACCCACATGGTTCACTTGTAACTCCACAGCTTCAAAGGGCACCAGACATTCACATGATGCGCAGCCAGACATACTGATAAAAACACCTGTGATAAAAACAAAACAACTAGCTAAAGTAACAGTTCTTTGCCACCACCCCCTCTTTCTCCCTCCCTTTCTCTCGCTCCCTCTTTTTCTCTTCTTTACTTTAAATACAGTCTTACTATCCAAGACTGGCCTCCAATTTATAATCCTCCTGCCTGAGTGCTGGGACTACAGATGTGTAACCCATGCCTAGGTCTGAGTTTTCCTGAGCACATTTTCTTTCCTCCTTCAATTTTCTAATGTGCAATCTTCAAACACACTGCTCTCTAACCTCCTTTTCTTCTCCTTTTATTTTTTATTTCTTTATCCTCTACCCTCTCCCCTTTTTAAAAACAGGGTCACATGTAGTCTGGGCTGGCCTGGAACTTGCCGTATAGCAGAAGCTGGCCTTCAGCTCCTGATTCTTCTGCCTTGATTCCCAAGTACTCAGATTACTGGCAGGAGCCACCACTCCTAGCTTCCACCTTTTCCTACCTTCACACTATGAAACTCATGTGTGTCTTTTGCATTAGCACAACTCAACAGCTTTCCTGGGTGTTTCTTTTCTCATCCTTCCTTCCTTCCTTCCTTCCTTCCTTCCTTCCTTCCTTCCTTCCTTCCTTTTTTTCTCATGTGTGCATGCATATGTATACATACATGTCCACACAATGTGAATGTACACACATGTGTGCATATGTAGAGGCTAGAGGTCGATGTTGAGTATCTTCTGGCTCTCTCATTTGAACCCAGAGTCCACCAGCTTGCTCTGGGGATCTAGTCTCCTCCTACCGCTGCAATCACCACTAGCCAGTGCTCGACCCACTGAGCCATCTCTCCAACCCCACCCCCACCCCCATCCCCAGTGCTTTACTAAGCCAACACACCTCACCAGGCTCAAATAACAGTCACCTTTCTCCTTCCACCTAACCCTCTCCTGTGTCGCCTGTTTTAGGTTTCTTGAAGACCTGCTGGTCTAGTGTAAACTTGTTCTCCTTTTCCAGTACCTACATTAAAATTGTAAATCCACTCTGAAAAGAAAAGGAAAGAGAAAAATAAATAAATAAATAAATAAATAAATAAATAAATAAATAAATAAAGAAAGAAAGAAAGAAAGAAAGAAAGAAAGAAAGCAGTCTTTTTCTAATACAAACCTTTGAGTCAGTCAGGATATGCCTGACATCACTGTAGCAGCACAACCTTGAGGCCTATGGTACCAGCAACCACCCCACCACTTGCCCACTGCCAACTGGGGTGTGTGGTGGGAACCATTTTACAAGGATTGTCATCAGGTATGGCCCAAAGCTGACAAAACAGATACCGATTTCCTGAGTGGATAAGAAGACACCTGTCTCTGTGGACACCCGTACGTGTGGCACACAATTAAGCACACGTACACGTAAATGTAAAAAGTCTTAAAAGATAACATATTTATCTCTGCCATATTCTACTGATCACACAGGCCGGTCATGATTCCCTGTGCCTCACTTACACTAAGTCAAAACCATGAGGAGGTGGAAATTCCTCAACATACCTAAAACACTGGTTTATTATAAAGTGTGAAAAAGGTCGTGGTGTGAAATGAGATGCTTACAACACAGATGCCTGCCTCATGTCAAGTCTACAAAGAAATCCGCATTACAGGAAAAGGAAGAGAAAGACGTGAGTAGGCAGTCCACAAAGGCAATCCATATATCAAACACGTTGTTATAAGGAAGACCACAGTGATGGCATTCTCAGACCCTACCAGTAAGGCTATAATTCAAAAGTCTGAACGCACTAGGTATTGGCAGGGACATGGAACAAAGGAACTGTAACATACCACTGACAGGTGTAAAATTGGTACAATTACTTCATAAATTAAAAATATATCCATGTTACTACTCAACATTTCGGAGACGTACACTCAATATTTCCGAGATGTACAGAACTGAGTTAGCGGTGCTGTTTCATCTCATCTCAAACTGGGGAAGGAGCTAAGGGATGATTGGCAACGTGTGAATGGATAAATTGTGCTACTGTGGTGAGAAGGAAAGAAACAACCCAATCGGGTTAGAGAGGAGAGGGAGCAGAGCCACGTGGGAAAACGCTGCAGAGAAGCAATGGAATTATACCACAATGACAGTTCTTCAGGGTTAGGGCCACGGCTGAGAGGGGCTGGGGCTTCCAAAGTGCTGGCACTGCTGTTCTTGATCGGTGTGGGATTTCTGAAATGTTCACTTTCAGGGCTGTAGGGGTGTGTGTGTGTGTGTGTGTGTGTGTGTGTGTGTGTGTGTGTGTGTACATGCACACGTGTGCACATTCTGAGGCCAGAGGATATCGAGTGTCCCTCTCTATCACACTCTCTATGATTCCCTTGAGGCTGTCTCCCTTGAACCTGGAGCTAGGCTGGAGGCTAGCAAGCCCCAGTCATGCTCCTGTCTCTACCCTTTCCCCACCACCATTGCTATGGTAACAAATGCATGCAGTCACACTCAGCTTGTTTGACATGGGTTCTGGGGATCTGAACCCAGGTCCTCAGATATGCTCCAGTTACCCTTGGAGTTATCTTTCTAGCCCCAAATTCACTTTCTCATGAGTGATGATGATTGGTATGTCTCTTTCTGAATTTATATATTCTTACTATATTTTTAATGTATATATTCTTACTATAGCCAAGCAAAAGTAATACGATCATGTATCTCCTCAAGGAAGGAGACACATTTGGAGAAAGACATTGCCAGGTTTTGTCTTTGTACCAATACACAGTAAAGATGCTGTGATATCACTGGGTGATACATCTTATGGGACCACTGACATATATTGTGGCCCACTGTTGGCTGAAGCGCTGTTATACAGCATGTAACTGTAAGTCTAGGAGCCGTAGTGTTGCTTCTCCTAGAAATAAGCATTAAAGTGTTAGCTTCACACTCAGTCCGTGGCAGGACTAAGCCTCTCCATGTCACAGGGGAAGATGACAGAGCTTTTGCTCTGCAGTCAGTAACAAGCAGTGGGTTGAGTGTTTGGATAGTTAAACTCATGGACAATCATGAAAATGTTCTATCCGTGGCCTTTTTTTCCATTTCTGGATGTTCAGTAGATGGCTGACCAGTCTTTGGGGCTGAGACAGCTGTTGTGAGTGGAAGTGGGGGACTGGGCCAGTGGGAAGTGGGAAGGCACAGTCCCAGACTTGAAAATCGCCATTTATTTGTCTTTGGCCTTCACAGGAACCCACCTGCTGACCACTGGGCTCTAGTGAGTGGTCTCCCCACCTACGTGGCCCAAAATGGCCTGGTAAGTGACACAACTTGGAAGGGGGAGGAGTCTGAACGAGTAGGGCAGCAAGAAGACTTTGAATCAAGAGAGCGAGGGAAATGACGGTCCATGTGGCTCTTTTGAGCCAGAGTCTTTTGTTTTTCCAGTTTACTCAGCAGCTGACGCACAGAGAAGAACACATAATTGACATTTGGGGAAATGAGCAAATACAGAGAAATCGTTCTTACACAGAAAGGTGTACAGTGTCGCCGACAATAGAAACTGGTGCAAATACACCAAGGACAGCGTCCTGACAGGCTGGTCTACCCGGATCCCCAGATACCGAGAACCAAGCTCTTGCACCAGACTTAATTGCCATTCCCAGCCTTCCCCTCCTACCCACAAACACAGCAGAACACCTGTGTGTTACTTCCTGCCATGCCTGTGTGTCAAAATACCTGCCCCGGGACCTCATCCAACTTCCAAAATCACAGCCCAGTGACCTATTTCTTCTAACTAGGTCCCGCCCCCCAAGATAGCACCACCACGGAGAGAGTAGTGCTGAGACAGGGATGGGGCGTCTTGGAGTCAGGCAGCGCTGGAAACCATGGGTACAGGTTAAGGCTCCCAGGAAGAATGCATCTGTCACAAAACCCAGAGATGACAGGGTTTCTGGGGCAGGTGGACAAAGAGGATTCTGTGAAGATCAAACACAGGAGGTCAAAAATGTTTGGAGACCCAGGAGAGACAGTGCCAGGGTAACCAAGGAAGCAATGCAAGATATCACATGTGTGTAGCACAGGGATCTGACGAGAAAGAAGCAGGAGTCCCACCATAGCGTGAGGCCCCTGGCAGCCACAGTGAAAGCAGATTTGGTGGCAAAGTGGGGACAAAAGCCGATAAGAAAGCAACTGAGGGATGGTGGTCAGTGAGCAGGTGGAAAATAGAAGAGAAAGGAGGAGAATCCTTGCCTGGATAGTTGCTATGGTGATTGTGCCAGCTGGAGGGAGTTTAGCAAGGCTGTGGGAGAGATTGGAGCATGCCCTGGGTTGGGGGAAACAGCACTGGGAGAGGGCAACAATGAGGTGGGTGGTAAGGATATCTGATGGACATGGTCCTTGCAGAGGCTGGAAGGATGCTACAATGTATGTGCAGTGCTTGGAAAGGAACAGGGACAGCTGTCCCTCTGAGACCAGGCAGCCTACCTCTCCAATGGGCGGTCATGGCCCATGTGGGAATGTTTTGAGAACTGAAAGACGGCATCCCTCCCTGGGGGGATTGCAGAAGTCAACCAGATGTCTTTGTGCAGTGTACACTACATAGCTGCACACGGTGGCCCCATTGTCAGTGCTCCAGAGGGATCAGATTGACCTAGTCTTCAAGAGAGAAATCTAGCAATACAGAATCGGAGTCAGAACACTTCCTGTTTCTTAGTCTACTTTACAGCTCAAGGAAAGAATTCTTTCCTGTCAAACAAAACAGAACTCTAACTGAGCCAGAGATGTTTAGAGTAGTTTTAAGAGACGTAGGAAGGTTGGCTCCACATAGGTCAGCCAGGGCTATGTACTGAGACCGAATCCCCAAAGGAAAACAGAACATAGCTGGAGAGATGGCTCAGTGGTTCATAGCTGGAGAGATGGCTCAGTGGTTAAGAGCACTGACCAGCACTGACCGCTCTTCCAGAGGACCCGGGTTCAACTCCCAGCACCCACATGGCATTTACCTACTGCGTGTAATTCCAAGATCTGACACCCTCACACAGACTTACATATAGGCAAAACAACAATGCATATACAATAAAAATAAGAAAGCAGAACACACATGCACACACAGGCATCTGAACATGCAAATACTTAACAAAAGAACCGCAGGATGGGGTACTATGCAGTTATTAATAACTACAGCTGTACGCTTAGCTTTTTCTAAAGCCTAGAAAAGCCTCGAGAGTGTAACAGTTAAAAGTCTACCCGGTGACCTTTCCTATCTGGTACCCTCAATATCAGCCCTGAGCCATTTTGAATCTGTCCACCTGATGAGGACAGCGCCGCCACCTTGGGCAAGGACATGTGCTCTGAATAGTGAGCGGGACTTGTCGGCTCTTGCTCAGCCCTGACCAGCTGCTTTATTCCCCTCCCGGCTTGCAGATTTGCAATATAATGAACGCACCGGCTGAGGACTTTTTTGCTTTCCAGGTAAGCTGTTTTTATTCGTTCTCTTAGCCAAGGGACTTTTTCTTTCTTTCTCTGGAAAGAATGTTAGACTACACCAGGATTGGCGTACTTTCTTGGGAAGGGAAGAAGGCGCCGATTGGTTATATCCCAAGGTCCCTTTCTGTTTCAAGGCAATGTACATCCTTCATTCTCTGACCTCAGGACCAGGGCTTAGGCTCCTTACTCCCTGTCTGGGATGTTTCTGATCCTAACACTATGCCTGGCACTTGCCAGGCCCGACATCATGGGGATGGGAACCATTGTTCCTGGCATAGGGAATCAATTCACAGGGTGTGTAAGCAGCTAAACCCACACAAGATCCGAGTCCTGTCCTCTCAACTGAGCCAGGTCCTTGAGGTCCAGCCACCAGTGCAGCACGGAAGGGGTGGAGTCTGAAGCCCTGCCGTTCTCTTGCAGAAAGAGCCCCTGGATGAGTCTGGGTGGATGATTAAAAATGTGCTCTCCATGCCAATCGTCAACAAGAAGGAAGAGATCGTTGGCGTGGCCACGTTTTACAACCGCAAAGATGGGAAACCCTTTGACGACATGGACGAGACCCTCATGGAGGTGTGGGATGCTGGGTGACCCTTGCCTGGCGGGGTTCAGAGTCCACCAACTTCAGGCTTGGTCTCCAGAACTTCTTGGTGGGACCCTAGTGTGTAACTAACTGCCTGACCACAAGGAGGGATGGGGGGCATAGTCCTGAGGAGACTCGAGAGCTACTTTCTCCTTGTCCATTCCTCACTGTCCCATAAGGCTAATGCACTTCACTTTTGGGGACAGTTTCAGGTTAACATGAGAACTCGTGAGAAAGCGCAGAGCTCCTGTGTACTTCCTGCTGGCTGCACATTCTTACTTTCGTGACGTCATTTTCTTTATAAACCTTTGTTTAAAATGCACTGACCTCCATTATTTTACCACTGCTTGCCTGCCCCACATAGCTTTGCAAACCCACGTTGTAGCTGAGAAAACAGAGGTCTCGACAGTCTCGCCCCCAGCCGGCCCCGGGACCCAGGTTGCCGCTGCCTCTGATTCTTCCTTTCTGTGCAGTCTTTGACTCAGTTCCTGGGCTGGTCAGTCTTGAACCCTGACACCTACGAGTCCATGAACAGACTTGAAAACAGGAAGGACATCTTCCAGGACATCGTCAAATATCATGTGAAGTGTGACAACGAGGAAATCCAAAAGATCTTGGTGGGTAGCAGGGTTCCACTTTGGGGGAGTAGGGCTGTGGAGCTGTGCCAGCCTGAGACCAGGTGTGAAGCCCAGGAGGCACAGCCTGTCCTGATTGGGTTCATCCCAGTCTCTCCCACCTAGCACAGAGATGCAGCAGGCCTCAAAGCTGAATGGATGGATAGGTGGGCACCAGTGAGTAGCCATTAATGACTGCCTGAGGAGCAGTATCCCTTGCAGGGTCACCTCTCTCTTGGGGTCTGACCCTGGCTTACAGCGCTAGAAACCCCACTTTCCCCTTGACTCAAGACTGACTGGGCACTAGATACAGGGGCACCCAATCACCCCTTATTTTAAGCAGGACACTTTTATCTGGCAAACCTATGGCATCATCTCTCAGAGTCTCCCTTCTACAGGGCCACTCACCTAAAAGCCCTACACATGTTTAGTGAGCAGAGCAGTAAGTAGTTCAGAGTAGGAAGCCTTCCCATAATTACACCACTTTGTATTTAGGGATGGAGCAGATGCTCAGAGGCACATCATGAAGCCCTGGGTTTGATCCACTAAGCTTAGTGGAGAACTCTGTGATCAGGGCACCTGAGACACGGAGGGTCAAGAGTTCAATGTCATCTTTGGTTGCATAGTGACCTTGAAGCTAGCCTGAGCTGCAGAAAACCCTGTCAAAGCAAAATACAGTTCACACAGCAAATTCCCGTTTAAGGGTATGTTCGAGTCTTCACATGCATTAGCCCCATGGGGAGTAGGGAAGGATTTCTTACCTAGTGCAAAGATGAAGAAATGGAGGCTCCAAAGAGGGAGAGGATGTGGCCTCAAATCACCTAGTATGAGAACAGTTCTCACTTAACCTTTGTCAGGAAAATGAACTACTTTTCTCAATGGGTGGTTCGAGAGGTGGTGAGCACCCCACAGGGAGAGTATAGAAGTTCTCATGTATCAGGGGTGCTATTGTGAATGGTGAAATGGATTTGCAAGGATCAGTGGTTTAGCATTCCTGGAGATGTTGGTATTGAATAAACCAAGATCCTACAGACAAATTGAGTTAGTCAAATGGCTGGGGATATGATATCCAGTTGAGATCCCATGGCCTTGGTTATATACATCACACACTGAAACATCCCAAACCAATGTTCTCAGAGATCTACCTTCCCTTCCTTTCCTTTCCCTCTCCTCCCTTTCCCTCCCCT
>NC_022020.1:47072204-47084987 GCF_000317375.1 Microtus ochrogaster
CCCTCCCTTCCCTTCCCCTCCCCTTCCTTTTCTTCCCTCCCCTTCTCTTCCTTTCCCTCTTTTGTTTTTTGAGACGCAAATAGTTCAGGCTAGCCAATCCTATCTCTGCCACCCAGTGTGGGGTTGTGTTGCATTCTGGGTGTTTTTTTTGTTTGTTTTTTTGTTTTTTGTTTGTTTTTTTGCTTTGCTTTCTTTAGAAGACACATAGCCCTGGCTGGGCCCAGACCTGTTCTGTACTCGAGAATGACCTTAAATTTCTGATCCTCTTGCCTCTACCTGAGATTACAGGTGTGTGTAACCACGCCTAGGTTAGGCAGCAACTCGGGGCTTCAGGGGCTTCACTTGTGCTGGGTAAGCTCTCCACCACTTACCTATATCCCCAGCCCAAGGCCAGTTTCTAATCTTAGAAGAATGCTAAAGAAAATCTTATTATCCTTTATCCATTAAAGGTCAATTCACAGAAGAAAACACCAAATTTAGATGAAATACCTCATGGTTTGCTTGACTCAGGCCGTAAGGCCAGCCAAATACTGGATATGTGGACCAGAAGGACACGTAGCCTCAGCAACCCAGTTGGAAGCTGACAGATTTCACTCTGGACCAAGAAATCAGAAACAATTAACAGGGTTTCTTCATCTGGCACAGAGGAAATTAGACCCAGAGAGGGAAGGAGCTTGTTTCAGGTTGCACAGCAAATGAACGAACCAAGACTGTGGCCAAAACCCTGATTATTCTCAGTCGTTAGTAACAATAAAAATATAAACACCAATATTATTTTGTTAGTACTACACTGTGACAATACTTTGCATACTTATATTAGTTGAACTTCTGTTTGTTCAGGGACAGTTTTATTGTATAGCCTGGGCTGGCCTGGATTTCTCTGTATAGCTTATGGTACCTTGCCGTTTAAGACTCCCCGGCCACAGCCTCTGGGATTGTAGACATGTTCCACTATGTCTGGCTAGTTCACATATTCTGTTTAAAAACAAGAACCAGGCATGGTGGAGCATGCCCGTAATCCCAACACTCAGGCAGCTGAGGTTGGAGGATGATGGAATGTTGCAGGCCATCAAATCTGAGCTAACCTGGGCTTCACAGTGGGGCCCTGTCTTAAAAACATAATCCTGGGGGTGTAGCTCAATGCTAAAGTGCTTATATGGGCAAGGCCTGGGCTCCAATATTAAAAAAAAAAAAAGACTATACAATCAAATGATTAGTTATAGGCTTTTATTATCTCTATTTATTAGATGACAGAATTAAGGTTCAAAGGTGCTCGGTAACACAGCTGCAAAGTGGCAGCCTGAATTTGAATGTAGCTCTCCACGGCCCTGACACCCAGGACTCATTCGTCAATGGATGCTGGTCAGCAGTCTCTGAATGGGTGCTTCAGCTGGAAGGAGGGGTGAAGCAAAAGTGGGATGTGGAGGTCTCCTTGGGTTCTTGAAGCAATAACCTACTGTGTCTTCTCTGCTGTTTGGGGCATGACAGAAAACCAGAGAGGTGTATGGGAAAGAGCCGTGGGAATGCGAGGAGGAGGAACTGGCTGAGATCCTGGTAAGCAGCTTGACCCTGGAGCAATAGGACTCGAGTATCCCTTCACCCTGCTTGGCTTCTCGGAGGGGAGGGGAGGGGCCCGGGAGCACACTATGCTCCTTAACCACTGGACTCCACCCCAATCCAGCAAGGAGAACTTCCAGATGCTGAGAAATATGAGATCAATAAGTTTCACTTCAGCGATCTGCCCCTCACGGAGCTTGAGCTGGTGAAGTGCGGCATACAGATGTACTACGAGCTCAGAGTGGTGGAGAAATTCCACATCCCGCAAGAGGTGAGGCCCACAGCTGCTCGCCCTTCTGCACTCTGCAGCCCCATCCTGTAGTGCAGCCTGGCCCTGAACTTGTGGCTGTTGGTCCTGCCTCAGCCTCCTGGGTGCTGGGACTCCAGGTGGGAGCTACTATACCCAGATCACTGACCTTCTCTCCTTCCCTCCCCGCTTCCTGGCTTTAAAAAAAAAAAAAAAAAAACCAGTTTGGTCTATAGAACATGTGGAAGGAGTATGTGCATTTGGGATTCAGAATATGTGCCCAGGGCCTGGCTGGATTCTGTGAGAGAAGGCACTGTTCATTGGGATCAAGGTCCTGGAACTCTCATGTGGGTAGGCGATATTAGTTAAGCTCATGGGAACAGGCCTTTGCCACTGCAAAAGTCCTGACAAAGGTGCATTGTGGGAGATGTGTGTGAAAGAAAAGGCGCACAGAACCTCCCAGACTTTGACTAAAGTGGGGCCTTTCAAAGCATGCCCCAGACCACGTCAATACCACCCAAGACGCTGTTGGGCTGGCCGTAGGCTTTACACACCCATCCACCCCACAGACCCAGACACAGCAGCATGCTGCCAGCTCTAACAAACCTGACACTTAGTGGACCAGCTTGAGAACCACGGGATTAAACAGTCCTTCCTCCCAGGACAGTTGCCTCCCAGGCACATTTAGGAATCCCTGCTGAAGCTCAACCTGAAAAGGATGTGGGTGGCTCATGGTTATCTTGTCCCCAACACCTACAGTCATAGTGTCAAGCAGGAGGTTGCTTGCCTAGTGCTTCTGCATCTGTGGACACTTCCCACTGTCTGGGCCAACGACGGGGTTGGAGGACCTTGGGTGTCCTGAGGGAGGTCCTGGCCACCCGGGCAGGCATATGCTGCCTCATTGACATATGTATTCACAGGCCTTGGTGCGCTTCATGTACTCACTGAGCAAGGGCTACCGGAGAATCACCTACCACAACTGGAGGCACGGCTTCAACGTGGGGCAGACCATGTTCTCCTTGCTGGTGGTACGGAGGGCTGTGGGGGTGTGGCAGCCACGGTGTGGCCGTTTTTATTTGTTGATTTTTTTTTTTAAGAATTGCGCAATTCTGTCTGGGAGTGTAGCTTAGTGACAGAGTAGTTGCCTAGGATGTTCAATTCTTAGCACTGGAAAAAAAAAAGAATTGTGGACATAATACAAGCATAAAAGGAGATTCATGAATAAACCAGTGGGGCAAGCCTGTAATCACAGCACTCAGAAGGCCAGAGCAGGTTAGCCTGCACCACCTAGCAAGAGTCTCTCAAAACATAAAACCACCAAGAACAGACAAGTGTACAGAGCTTACCAAATTTTCTTTTTGTACCACACACACACATAAACACATAGCATACATGCCATTTATTTTTATGGCCAATGGAGTAATCTATAATATTTTATTTGAAAAAAAATATATATCATATAATGGTATACTCTTCCATTGTATATGCCAATCAGATTATTAAATTTTTTATTTTTATTTTCTGTGGATGAGTGTTTTGTCCATGTGGTACACCATATGTGTGCAGTGCCCAGAGGGACTAGAAGAGGGTATCAGATCCCCTGGAGCTGGAGTTTCAGGCTGTTGTGGGTGCTGGCTACTGGACCCAGGTCTTATGGAAGAGTAGCCAGTGTTTTTAACTGCTGAGCCATCTCTGCAGCCCCAAGCTTCTTTCGATATATAAACACATACCCGTATAAAACACATCTCTTACTAGATGAGGCAGAAAGCTTACCACTGAAGTCATTTTTAGAGGTACAATCCAGTGACGCTAAGTACATTCACAATGTGCTGTGCTTGCCAGGGTCAACTCTAGGACACTCATTCATCTTCTCAGACAGTAGCTCTGTACCCATGAAACAAGAATGTCAGTTTCTCCTAGCTCCTAGGCCACCCCTTCACCTTCTTTCTATAGAAACATGACCACTCTAGACACTGTTGCCAGTGGGATCACACAGACCTCTGTGTCTGACTTTTTTTCACTTAACATAGCGTCTACAAGGTTGATCCCATTACATGTTTTCTTGCTGCACAGAACAGTTGTCCATTGCAACCTGAATGTGTGTGTGGAGGGGTTGTTCTAGGACACCTCCGCGTACCAAAACTTTGTGTGTGGTCAAGTCCCTAATATAAAAAAAACAGTGTATTTGTGTGTAACCTATGCCTCCTGTATATTCTTGTTTGAGATAGGGTCTTGGAGTATAGGTCAGTTCCACCTTGAAGTCCACCTTTTGGGTCCACAACTGGTTAGACCCACAGGTATGGAGCCCATAAATATAGAGGGCTGACTGCAATGGCTCTCCTGTAATTTCTTTACTCAACACCCTATTGTTGAAGATGAAGGTTGTTTTCTAATCTTTTAGTATGACAAGCATTGCTACAATGTCTTTGGGTGGCCTTGGTATGTTTGTGTCAATATTTTTGACACATACATTTCAGAGTCCATCATATCTCATTGAGTATTTCTCCATACAGGTCATGCTGCAACAGCTGCTGGCCTCATGCTCCTTGTCTGCATTCCTTACCCTCATGACTAGCACTATCTAAGCACTAGGGTTTGGAAACAGGAGTTTTAGCTAGGCCACAGAAAGTGATGACAGCAATCTTAGATTAGGTTTTTCTTCCTTTCCCTTCCCTTCTGTCTCCTCCTACCCCTATCCGTGTGTGTGTGGGGTGTGTGTGTGTGTGTGTGTGTGTGTGTGTTAATGCAGGGTCTCATGTAGCCCAGGCTTGCCTTAAGCCCTACGTGGCTTGAAGATGACCTACAACTATAGATCCTCCTGCCTCCATCATCTCAGGCATGTGGGCATCACCAAACCTGGCAATTTGGCTTGCTTCACTGAGCCAATGTCAGCTCTACAGAGTTCTCCCCACCTTCACTTCAACCTCAGCACAAACAAGAGTGAAATAGCTGAAGGAACCCTGGAGAAAACTCCTTCTGGCTGTACCTTGACTGGTAGACCAGGTTTAGAAAGTCAGCGTTATGAGTATGGCATGTTCAAAGACCTCCCAGTGACAATATGGCTGCCAGGTTTGCTATGACCATTACATCCAACCCCTCCCACTCCAGGGCATAGATGTACAGGTCCAATTAGGATGACATAGGAGTAAGGTGCTCAGCCTCCCTGTTTACCTGGGTTACCTGGGAACTGTCTCAGCTTGATATTGGAGCTCTACAGCCCGAGTAGAGCAAACCATTGGTCACCCCGTGGAGTGGAAACAGAATGAGATCAGAGGTGGCTGGGGACATAGCTCCCTTCGTAGAGTGCTTGCCTAACACACACAGATCCCTGGGTTTGATCTCCGGCACTGCATTATCTGTGCGTGGTGGCAGAGGCCTGTAATTTTGGCTCAGGCCTGTAATTTTGGCACTCAGGAGTGGAAGCAAATGGATCAGAAATTCAAGGTTGGTGGTGGCATATGCCTTTAATCCCAGCACTCGGGAGGCAGAAGCAGGCGGATCTCTGTGAATTTGAGGACAGTCTGATCTACAAGAGCTAGTTCCAGGACAGGCTCCAAAGCTACAGAGAAATCTGTCTTGAAAAGAAAAAAAGAAAAGAAAAAGAAAAAAAAATCAAGATCATCTTCAGCTATATAGAGAGTTCTAGGCCAGGGCCTACAAGATGGCTCGGTGGGTAAGGGTGCTTGCTGCTAAACCTTATGAATTGAGTTTTATCCTCATGAACTATAAGGCAGAAGGAGAGAACCGGCTTCCAAAAGTTTTCTTTTGGCCTCCACATGTGTGTTGTGGCATATACAAACACACACACAGATAAGTATAGCAAAATTTTTTAAAATGAGTTCTGGAAAAGCCTGGACTATATGAGACGCTGCCTCAAAAACAAAAGCAAAGAAGCAGACTTCCGTGTGTGGGCTCTGGCTGTGCCCTCTCCTCCTGTCTCTCTATCTTGCTTCCCTCCCCCTAAATAAATGCTCGTGGCTGATCCCGCTAATATCCCTCCAGACAGGAAAGCTGAAGCGGTACTTCACTGATCTGGAGGCCCTGGCCATGGTCACTGCTGCCTTCTGTCACGACATCGACCACAGAGGCACAAACAATCTCTACCAGATGAAGTGAGTCAGTTCTTACCACCCCGACTTCCCTGTCTCTCGGTCTCCCCCAGACTCACTATCCATATATGTACAATCCGTGGGCTGGCTTCTAGGGAAAAGCCCCACTGTCCGAAGCCTCCCACTTTCCCCACTCTGCATCTAGGTTTAGATCTACAGTAGATGGAATAATGATTTCCCAAAGATATCCAAATCCAGGAGCCTGGGAATGCTGGCTGACATTCAAAAGGGACTTTTCCATTGTGACTGAGTCGAGAGAGAGGCTTGGAATGTGAACCAGGATGGTGCGCAGGGTCACAGTCCAAAGGGTCCTGGTGAGGAGGCAGGGAGTTAGGAAGAGCTAAGCTTCCATGTGCTGCCTTCAAAGATGTCAGAAGGGCCTACCAGCAAGGAATGCAAGTGTCTCTAGGAGATGGGAAGGACATGGAGACAGACTCTCTCTTCCAGGGCCTCCAGAAGGAGAGCATCCTGGGCCCCACGTTAGCTCTCTGAACTCCAGGGCTGAAAGGAGGTACACTGTATTGTTTTACATCAAAAGTCAGTGACAGCTTGTTATTGTAGCAATAGGACATTAAAACCTTATCATTCGCTGGGCAGTGGTAGCGCATGCCTTTTAATCCCAGCACTCGGGAGGCAGAGGCAGGTGGACCTATGGGAGTTTGAGGCCAGCCTGGTCTATAGAGCACCAAAACTACAGAGAAACCCTGTCTCGAAACAAAAACAAAAACAAACAAACAAAAAAGCAGCAGCAGCAGCAGCAACAACAACAACAAAACCCCTTATCATTCTAAGAAAATTAAAAAAAAAAGTTTTATCATTCTTCCCCCTTCCCTGTCTTATGTGTGGAACTAATTTGAGCAGACATGTTAGCAATTGGAAAAGTTCATTCATTCATTCGGCTTGCATTTGTATGCTCCTGGATTGATGAGCTGCATTAAAAAAAAAAAGACAAATAGTAATAATAACAATAATAATGATGACAGAAAAGACAGCCCCCATCCTAACCAAATTCATATTCCGCGTGGCCTCTGCGGTGCTGTCCTTGAAGCATAGTTACATTAAAACATTACAACAGGCTGGGAGCTGGGTGGACCACAGGTATTACCTCCGTGCCTTAAGTAGGTTTCTGATGCCATGGTAAACACCACGACCAAAAGCAACTTGGAGGAGAGAAGGGCTTATTTCATCTATAGCTTATCATCCGTCACTGAGGGGAGTCAGGGAAGGAATGCAAGGCAGAACTGTAGGCTGACTTTTCTTTCCCACCTTCCAGTTCCCAAATAGCCAACACAGAGACTTCCAATTATTACTAACCATCTCTGACAACTTAAATCAGCCCATTTCTATTAGGCCGTGGAAGCGTGCTGCTTACTGGCTTGTTCCTCAGGCTTCCACCCGCTACGCTACCTTTTCTATACCTCCCGGGATCATCTGCCTAGGGGTGGCACTACCCCCAGTGACTGGGCCCTCCCACACTAATACTTAATCAAGAAAATGCCCCCACAGTCTTGTCCACAGGCCAATCTGACGGAGGCATTTTTTTTCAGTTGAAGTTCCCTCTTCCCAGATGCCCTTGGCCTGTGTCAAGTTGACAAAAACTCTCTCACACTACTTGAGAACACTGGGATTCCACTAGATTCCACTCGGGCCCACAGCATATAGGACCTTCTGAAGACTAGAGTCCATGCTCCCCCCATCTTCTCACTATCCTGGGGTGCTCCAAGGCTCGTGCCGTGTTTTACGCTGTGGGACTCTGAGCAGTAGGCATAGCATTGTAAGTGTTCAATAAATATTTATTGACTTAAAAAAGGACAACTATTTCTCAAAGGAACTCAATGACGTCCCCTAAAACTTGACTATCTTCAAAACATGGTCCTCTGTGTGTGTGTGCACCTGTGTGTGTGTGTGTGTGTGTGTGTGTATGTGTGTGTGTGTGTGTGTGTGTGTGTGCGTACACTCTGTGTGTGTATATCTAGGAGATAAATAGCTCTCTAAAACAGTGCCTGGCCTTGCATATGCTTGTGTCCTTTTCTGGCCTAACAATGTGTAAAGAGTCCATGACCCAGAAGAGGCTCTCAGTTGCTTGTGAAGAAAGGCAAGGACAAAGTTAGGATATTTGATATCTACTCCTCGACTTCCACCGTCTCATTTTTATTTTATGCAAAACCCTTCCTGCTCCTTCCCACATCAGCATCTGCCTACAAAAATAGGAGATGGCAGGACTGGGTTATAATGTCTTTAGTCTCCATCTTGGCCATTTTATGTTGATATTCTCTCTCTCTCTCTCTCTCTCTCTCTCTCTCTCTCTCTCTCTCGCTCTTGCTCTCGCTCTCTCTCACTCTCTCTTGCTCTCTCCTTCCCTCCCTCCCTCATTTAGATCCCAGAACCCACTGGCCAAGCTCCATGGGTCCTCCATCTTGGAAAGGCATCATCTGGAGTTTGGTAAAACACTGCTGAGAGATGAGGTAGGATGACCCCCGTCTCACAGGAAGCCTGCATGGACACAGGCATCCTTTTGCCATTGGCTGAGGCTGTCATTGTCTTGTCACCATTTAGGGTGGCCACCAGAAGAAGAGTGACTTTACTACCAGTGCCATTTCTCAAAACTCGTCTACTTCTTTTCTTTAGAGCTTGAATATCTTCCAGAACCTGAATCGCCGGCAGCACGAGCACGCGATCCACATGATGGACATTGCCATCATCGCCACGGACCTGGCCTTGTATTTCAAGTAGGTATTGCCCCTCACTTCCATAGCAGCAAATGCCATCGTTCCTGCTGATATTTGTTCTGTGTCAGGTCCAACACGTCATCCCTGTAAGGGATGTTTGTTTTGTTTTTATTTTTTGGTTTTCGAGACAGGGTTTCTCCGTGTAGCTTTGGAGACTGTCCTGGAACTTGCTCTATAGACCAGCCTCTGCTCAAACTCACAGAAATCCGCCTACCTCTGTCTCCCAAGTGCTGGGGTTAAAGGTGTGCCACTACCGCCCAGCCAAGGTAGATGCTCTTACACCCATCCTAAGGGACACGGATTTGCTAAAATCACATGCTCAGCGGCATCTAGAATGAAGTCTTCATTCCAAGGCCATAGTTTTTCCCATGCTGATTTATTAGCTATGTGAATTCAGTAACTTCCCCGTCTGGACCAGCCCGTGTTAGCAGCCCAGCCACTGTCTCACTCTTATGCTTGGTCTCTTTAACAAGCCGGTGTATGTTGCAGGAAAAGGACCATGTTCCAGAAGATTGTGGATCAGTCAAAGACATACGAGAGCCCCCAGGAGTGGACCCAGTACATGATGCTGGAGCAAACACGGAAGGAAATCGTTATGTAAGTCGAGGCAGGATTGACCCTCACCTGCCTGGGGTCTGCCCACAGCTCTTGCTGCTCTCAACAGAGCCCTGGGACACTTGCCGCTTTTGACATTTTCACATTTGAAAGCATGAAGCTGTGTCTAAATGGGATGGCCACAAGCAACCACATATGTTTTACTTCGGTCTTAGCATTGAAAACACAAGAGAATGCATTGTTACTGGTTTATATATCTGCATGCAAAGAACGTACTATCTGAAGTATTTCAATGATAAACTCTAGGATTCAAGGAGCTAAGGGATACAGTGTTCAGGTTTTGAACAAAGCATGCACTAATGGTGGAGAGCAAGCACAAGGACCCAAGTACGGTTCCCAGAAAACACATTTAAAAAGCCAGACATAACGGAGCACTGGGGAGGGGGAGACAGTTTGGCCTCTCAGGCTCACAGGCCTGGCCAACCAGCCTCGCCTAGTTGAGCTCAAGGTCAATGAGAAACCCGATCTCAAAAAACAAGACAGACGGCTCCTGAAAGCAATATTCACTGCCTTCTAGATACACACACACACACACACACACACACACACACACACACACACACACACACACTATAGCATCTCTAACCCCAGCATGCCTATGGTAGATGGGTAGCAGAGATAAGGAAAACATTCAGAAGTTCATGGACTAGCCAGCCTGGAGTACGCAACCACCAAAGAGACACCTTGTCTCACCAGGATGGAAGGCGAGAACTGGCTCCTGAAGGGTGTCCTCTAACCCCCACACCAGTGCCCTGGCACGCGTGTGCCCCCACTCGTCCCGCTGCACAGAGCACCCAGATAAGTCTGAAACAGAAGGATACCAGGGCAGTTCAGTCTTAATCCTAAGGAGGTGCTGAAGTCAGTAAGGAAGGTCTACTTTGAAGGACTGCATGCTCTAAGAGAGGATTTTCCAGCAGGCGTACATTCATACACAGCCTTGGGACGACAGGGTGGCTGCAAAGTCAGATCCCTGTCTCTCTCTATGCGTCAAAGTAAATTCCAGATGAGCCAAGAATTGTTAAATAATGGGGGGGGGGTGATGGGAAAATTAAAAGGAATAATTTTAGGATAAATTTTTCTAAGAATGACCTGACATCCATATGTTGTAAAAAATGATTGGATAAATTTGACTATTTGAAAATCAAGAATCTCTGCACAACACACACATACATACACAGACACTAGATACACGCACAGAGACTCAGCCAAAGACAGAATGCAAAGAGAAAGTATTCGTGGTACTTGTAACAGAAAAGCAGCTAATTTTCTCAGTAGATGTTAGTACAGTTCAAGAAAAGGGCCCAGTCAACAGGAAAAAGACAAAAGGCACACAGGCAGACTTTGTCAGGAGAGTAAAGGACGATGGTGGAACGCATACTACATACTGAGAGAATATGAAACAGAGCTACAGCAGAGACAGTGTTTTACCCCTCACCTTATTGGCCAGAGTGAGGGGAGCAGGCACTCTCTTTTACCAGCGTGGGGGACAAGTGGGTATGATCTTCACAGAGGACAGTGGGGCACTATTGTCTGTGAAGCTGTGACCCCAAAAATGGAGAGAACACCTTAACTGTTTCCAATTCAAATAAAACTGGGGCTGGAGGGGGAGGGCAGGAAGCGGGGCAGGGAGGAATCGGCAAGGTCAATTGATAGATAAATCAAGACGTCTTCACTAACGGCTCGGTGAGAAGCACGTGGCTTCAGTTTGCTTTTTTTGTTTGCTTGTTTTTGCTTTTGGTGTGGTTTGGTTTCTAACGGCACTAATCTCTTTAACAACCACGCCTTCCCTGCCCATGAATTTCAGTGTATTCCTGTTTTGGCCAGACCACACATTTTCAAATCCTCCTATGCTTCTTTTTGTTCCCAGTTCAAAAAGCATTCAGCAATAGCTATGCCACTTTGAAATTTCCTCCACCAGATTAATTAGATAGACCATTGCTTTTAAATCCAGCCTCAATCTCAGAACACAAAGTATTGGCCAGGCAGCATGCAGATGACTTATATATAACCCAGTTCCCAATGGAGTCCTCACTTCTACCTGAAACCTTGAGAGCATTGTCTGTCCTGTCCATACTTTCTCAACATTGTGGTCTTCTGAGTGTCCATTGAAATTAGGCACCGTGCTGTGCTGACCAAATCCTAGGTGTACCAACCTGCTTCCCAAGTGCTCCATTATGTCACAATGCCCTCACCCCCGGTGCCACCCCTAGTTTCTCTCCTATGGCTTTGACGGAGCCAGTTACAAGAGCAACTTAAAGGCAAGAAGAGTATAGCTATAAATCCCAAGCTTAGATGGCAGAGGCGGGATTGTAGCCAGTTCAAGGCCAGTCTGGCCTACTTAATAAATTTGAAGTCAGCCTGGGCTAGATAGCAAGATCTTGCCTTAAAACCACCAAAAAGGGAAGGGACTATACTGTACGTTGTGTCCTGCTCAGCCCCAGGGAGCTTGTGAAGAACACTATGGCAGTGGGAAGGGATGGTAGAAAGGCTTCCTCACATCACAGAAGACAGGAAGCAGTGGACTCTGAGCAAGCCACAGCCCCCAAGGACACATACAGTGACCTTCTTCCTCCAGCTAGGTCCCACCTCCTAAGGTTTCAGAACCTCCCAAAGTAGGACCACCAGCTTGGGACTATGTCAACACCCGAGCTTGTGAGGGACACTTCACATCCCAGCCCTAACACTGTCAGCCTTGCAAAGGCCGCTGCTCTGGCCCAGCAGCCCCACCTCTAAGATTTCATCACCACACGCTCCCCCACAGGTGCACCAAGGGTGTATGAAAGTCTTTGCCACGTGACTTCTAGTCACAGAGAAGCCTGGAAACAACTTATGTTCCCACCAATGAGGATTCAGGATAAACACTTACAGTGCATTTACACAACGGACTGCCAAACAAACTTCGCAAAGAAATAGCATATCAAAGATATAAACAAACAATCAAACATGGACAGGAATGATTATTGTAAAAGCCAAGATGGTCTTCCAAGCAGTTTCCAGGCTGAGCTCTTTTACCCTGCAGGGAACTAAAGGCCTTCCAAGGCACGTCTGGGCGTGGTAATCCGTGTTCTCTTTCATACTAATCTTCCTGAAAACAAACCAGGTATTCCCACCCTTCTACAGGTTTACAGAGTAAAGCCACGTTCTTCCCTGTCTTGATCTGCCTACAGGACTTTGGCCCAGGTGCAAGATCCTCTAGGCCATAAAACAAGAAGAACCATCTGAATCCCAACATGTTTGAAGTATTGGTAGACACTTCAAAGCCTCTTCTGATAGACATGTTACAAGCCCGAGGAAGGGCCTCAGGCCTCCCCTGTCTTAGAGATTCTGATGAAAACATACTTTCCTCCATATTCTCACAAGAGCACTTCTGACATGGGATGTGCAGGTTTCTTTCTCTGTGATCCCTAGCAGGGCGTCCTACGTCCAATTCTCTGCTGAGCTATTATCTGCCTATTATAACTATTATCTGAACTATTAGAGTCAAATCCAACAAGTTAAGGGTTCTTTGAAATATGCCTCTCTCTCT
>NC_022020.1:47085177-47093359 GCF_000317375.1 Microtus ochrogaster
TCTCTCTCTCTGTCTCTCTCTCTCTGTCTCTCTCTCTCTGTCTCTCTCTCTCTCTGTCTCTCTCTCTCTCTGTCTCTCTGTCTCTCTCTCTCTCTCTCTGCTGGAGATGAAACTCAGGGTCTTGGCACATGCTGGGGCACCTCGGAGTCACTCTCTCCCCTGCCTCCATTCCTGTGTGAGAGCTGCATACTAACCAATTGCACCACGGGAGCAATCTCCTGCCTCCGTTTCTGACGCAAATCACACGTCTAGGCTTCTCATACTTCAAACAAACGTGTGAGTCAGGCATTCTCATGACTTCCTCCTCAATTTCTATGATTTTTCCATAGTGGCTGATAGAACTCTGGGAGATCTCTCACAGTTTCCAGTTTGTATTGGAGGAGGGAGGGGCTGTAGATAGATAACCAGACAGAGAGTACATAGGAGCAGTCTGGAAGGCCACCAACCTCTCAACATACAGGTGTCTACTAGCCTGGAAGCTCACCCCAGAACTGTTCAAGAGGTTTTTTGGTTGTTGTTTGTGCTTGTTATTGTTTTTTTTTTTCCCCTGAGACAGAGTCTCATTATGTAGCCCTGGCTAGCCTGGAACTCGCTACTCAAACTAAACTGGCATCGCTAGAACTTATAGAACCCACCTGCCTCTGCCCCCAGAGAGCTGAGATTAAAGGCATGTAGCAACTCCTCCTGGCTTACAATATAGTTCAATCTCTAGCCAGCCTTCCCCTCTCAGAAGTCAGTAAACAGGGATAAATATTCAATCCTGAAGTCAGTCGGTCCTCCATCTCCAGCCCAAAGCTGTCTGGGGATCCCATCCTAAGCCACCTCATTGGCATAAGGTAAGGTCAATCATAAGGTGCTCACTGCAAACAAGACACTCCCACCACTCAGAGGATTTAAAGGTTTTAGGAGCTGTGTGCAGGGACCTGAGGACAAAGGCCAGCTATATTTCCTAGTTATGCCCATTATATGCAGTATTTTAAAAAGTCAAGCAAGGCATTAGAAATGGAGGGTTTTGTTCTTCGCTATTCAGCACATAGGCAATATCGAGGTATGTCCCTTTAAACAACCATGACTTTCCTCAGAGGATGTGCCACTATCTAGGGACCATGTTATTAGAACAAAGACAACCTTAGGAAGCACCAAAGTGACAGATTCTGTTATTTTATTTATTTGTTTGTTTGTTTATGGTCTTTTGAGCCAGGGTTTCTCTGTGTACTCTTGGCTGTCCTGGAACTTACTCGGTAGACCAGACTGGCCTCGAATTTGTAGAGATCCACCTGCCTCTGCCTCTTGAGTGCTGGGATTATAGGTGTACACCACCACTACCCAGCCCTGGTATGTAGTATTCTTTTAATTGGTGAGATCAAATCTCATGATGTTAGGTAAGGACTCTCCAGAGTTACACTATAGCCTAGTTCCTTGCTTCTCTGTCTCCCTGCCTGCCTGCCTGCCTGCCTGCCTGCCTGCCTGTATGTCATTGATCAGTCTGTCATCTTTCTAGTCACCAGTTTATGCTAGACAGTGTTCTATGACACCTGAAAGGGGCAGCTCTCTTGTGAGTCACAGTTTTGGTTGCTTCCGTCTGAGGTTACTTGGCTCTATAGCTTTGGGTCTGTAGCTGCATAGTATAACATGTGGCATAGGAGGCCTGGCCTGCTCTCCTTATAGTGGCCAAAGAAAAAAGAAGCAGGAACTTCTGAGGACATGGCCAACTGACCCAACTACTTGTCTGTCTGTCCATCCATCCATCCATCCATCCATCCATCCATCCATCCATCCATCCATCTGTCCGTCCCTCTATCTATCTGCCTATCCTACGTACCTGCACTTCTATCTATCTCTACTTGCCTTAGAATTAAAAATAAATGAGAAAAAACAAGAGGTAAAAATACAAATAAAGGGCTAACTAGTTGTCATAGGGGGCATTATAATGTTCTTATTGAATTGAAAAATTCCAGGTCAGATTCTGATGTGACTGCTTCAGTTGACAGCAAAAGCCTACCATTTCCAGTGATTTTATACGACAAACATTTCCATAAGTTAAATGAGCTAAATCTGAAGCGTCAACGTTTCACTGAAAGCAAAATTGAAACTCATTATGAGATAAAAAATCCCTTTATGAAAATAAAGCTCTGGAAGGGTGTACCAGAATTAATGATGTTTTAGTATACCTGGCCATTTTCAGTATCTGGGGTTAACACAGCACTCCTGAAGATGGATCAGAGGTGTAATTGGTAGTCCTCCCAGAACTCTTTGTTCTCTCTCGCTGGCACGCATCCTGGGAATGAAAGAAGTGAGACTCCAGTGTTGCCTTTCAACAAGATGGAAGCAGAGTGTAACTGTCAGCAGACGGGTCACTCAGGGTTAACTCAGAGAAACCTCAAAGAATGAGTGGTCTCTTGTAATGGAACGCTTTCCATCTCCAGGGAATTTATAAAAATGAAAGCCCCACATGAAATAGATGCAGTCTAGCAGTAAGAAGTATTCACCCATTATCTGATTTTAAAAATCCCACTCAGGTGGGCAGTGGTGGCACACGCCAGGACTGCACAGAGAAACCCTGTCTTGAAAAACAAAATGAAACAAAAAACTCAAAAAAACAACAAAGCCAAAAAAAAAAAGAACAGCAAAAAACCCTACCCTATCTCACTGAGATAAAGTTCCAAAATCAATCACTTTGAGTATCAAATAATTATTTATAAAAATAGATAATATGTTTTGTTCTTTGGGCTAACTGTATGACTTAATCCAAAGGGGAAACACTAACACTTGAAGGTTTATGGTCAGTGAAAAAAAAAATCAGAACTAACTAAAACTAATCAAGGTATTTGGTTATGAATCGGTGATCAGGAAAGACTATAAAGTGCACACATCTGTACACAGATTAAAAACATATCCACGTATGTGTCCATGTATATACAGTATGAGGATACAGTTCTGCAGAAGTCAAGTAGAAATCTAAGTTTAAGGAGAGAAAACTTGTGTTTTTCTGTCCCCGATGATGAGGGCTGATCTGGAGTTAGCACACCCTACATTCCTTTGGATTTGGAAGAGTGAAGTAACAACGTTCTTTTGCCGTCAGCATTTATAAAGCAGTGCAAACTAGATCCTTGCAGATAGTTAAACAGATGGCGAAACCATTTCAGCTGTCCGGGAAGGCTGACATTTTTTCGAAACTATTTATGTAGACCTTCAGTAAACATGGTGTGAAGACCTGGAAAGCAGGGCTTGACGACCTTGGCACCGCTGATGTGTACGGTCAAATCTTTGTTGTGGCCTTTTCTTGTGCCTGAGGGCATGTTGGACAGCTTTACCTGCCGGATGCCAGTGAGCAGACTTTCCATCCCAGCTGTAACTACTAAAAGTCATTTCAGATGGTAGGAGGGATGCCGCCGAGCAGAAACCTCCCTGGCCAAGAAGTACAGCCATGAGGCTATTTCAGTTACATCCATGGACTTCTGCCTCTGTATCAGAACCACTTCCCACCTGGGCAGAGTGGAGAAGTTAGACATTTGGAGCCTTAGTGCCAGGCAGTCTGAGCTCAAGTCTTGGCTCTCACTTATTGGTGGCTTGACTTGAGCAGGTTTTGTCACCTCTCTGCCTCAGTTTCCTCTGTAGCTCAGCGGCGATGATGATGATGATAGTGTCTATTGTTTTTTTATTCTCCCAGAGTTGGCTGGCAGTAAGTGAAACGCTTTACAACTCAGCTTAGGTAGGTGGTGCTTTGGGGCACTTCCTGTAATATAATGACATATAGATTTGGTCTTTGTTCCTGGTTCCTCACATGGAGCTTCTAAGAGCCTTGGGATTTCCTGCGCAACTGGTGATGGTATCTTTTGTTCTCATGAAAGTCACTCTTGGCAGGAGCCTAAATAGTTTCAGGATGGGGGCTGCTTACCAGAGACACCCCGATATAAGGAGCTTGATACTTTTAGCCTCATTTCTACCCTCCAGGGAGGTGGGTGGGTGGATCAAGTTAGTTACCAGTGATTCATGGTTTCATTCATCAAGCCTACAAGATAGAAAACCTTCATAACATTGTTTAAACATGGGAGTTCAGAGACCTTCTGGATTGCACATGGAGGTCTTGTGTGGCCTAAGGGACCTTCCTTCTCCCAACCCTTCCATGCTTCTCCTTCATCTGTTTCTCAGTTGCTTAACACACAGCAAATGTAAACAAATTGCTTCCCTGAGTTTTGTGAGCTGACCCAGCAAATTATTGAACCTGAGGGAGGTTATGGGTGTCCCCACACCTGGTTAAGACCAAATCAGACAGAAAAGTGGCTAATGTTGGATCGACTTCCCAAGTGAGGGCCTTCTGTGAGACCCGACTATTAAGTCTGAGGAATCAGGGCTAACTCTAGGTGGCAAGTGACTGACTTGAATTGTGAAAAAGGAAAATTCTGAGATGCCCTAAAGTTAGAAGGTGGGGGTGGGGTAGGATGAGAGATAGAGAGAAGAGATGATGAGATGCTATTTGGCTAACAATTTAGTCCAAACTGACAAAAAACAAACAAATAGAAAAACCAAACTTCACCTTCCTAAATGTACGGTGAAACCTTGTCTCTAAGTCACCTCGATGCTGTCACAAGTCCACTTAGGACCCCAGTCACCTGAGAAAGAACAAGCCGTTCTCCTATTCCAGACCTACCAGCTCCTCTGCGCTGTAGGTTACTGTGCCTTCTTCCCCCAAAACTCAGGTACCATGGGCATCTTCTAACCACTCCCACCCTGCAGCTGCAACTGCGAGATTTTGTTCCAGGATCTGGCCCTTTATTTTCCTGGCTAGCATCTATAATGGCTCCATAAACCATTATTTACAAGATCCCTTGGTCTGTAGAGTTTGAGTTCAACCTAAAGAAAACCCCAGCACTGTCTTCCGGTACTTTGATCGTCTTGAAGGTGCTTATGTTGTGAGCTTCCTGCGGAATGAGACCTGCACCAAACCCCTTGCTGTGTCCTGAGCCACATCATTGTGTCAGACCCCTGCCTAGCTCTTTTTTGTGTTGCCCTCTACTTATTTAATCGAAGGATGTCCCACCAACTCTTGAGCAAGGGTGCAACTTCCCACTCCTTATCAAGCCTTTTCTGTCTTTTAATTCAGTTGTCATTCTTGATTGTGACCCACACAGGAGTTGGGAGCCCTCAGCATCCTCAGCGCTGGCCTGTAGGGCCTGCTGCCTGATTTCATAAGACTTCTGACCTAAGAATAGCTAATTACTCTTTTTGGCTTTGTTTTTTGAGACAGACTCTCTATATACCCCTGACTATCCTAGAACTCACTATGTAGAATCAAGCTGGCATTGAACTCACAGAGATTTGTCTTTCCAGACTTTTCAAGGGATTAAAGATGTGTGCCACCAAGCCTGGAACTAATTACATTTTAAGAGGTTGGATGAATTTTTTAAAGATATCATTTTACAACAAATAAAAATAAATTAAAGCGTCCATGTCCATAAATAAGATTTTATCCAATTATGGAGAGTCATTTTCTGACTTTATGGGCTGTGGCTTCTTTTGCCTTTATGGTATCTTCTTCCATAAAAATCAATCATTACGTTAGCAAATAAATAAAAATTATGTTTTATGACTTTATTGGTAGAAAGATAATCTTGGAAAATTTTGTTACGATTTCATTTTTAATTCTGGCTTTATTGATTGGTTTATGAGGCTCTCTCCATAGCCCAGGCTGGCCTGGAAGTCACAGCAATCCTCCTGCCCCAGTCCCTCAGAGTATTGGGTTTATAGGCATGAATCACCATATCTGCCTTTCTTCTGTCAAAAGCAAGTAAAATTAAGGTATTTTCATAAGTTTCCAAAAATATGTGGGCCTTTGGCATTCTGCTGAACAGATAGATAAGGTGACCTGGCTTTTTAATATGTCTGGTTGCTCCTGCATCACTGACGGAGTTGAGCAGATAAAATCGAGATCGTGTCCTCTGCAGAACCCAATCATTTGCCAGGACCTTTACACAAAGTTTATCAGCTCTTAGTACAGCATTTTACAAAGGAGGAAAGAGAGTACCCAAGAGACAGAAACGTGACTTACCTGGTGACAAGCTATGTGACCCCAGGATGGTAGCCCCAGAGAAAGGATCTGCTCCTGCGTACCCACCCAATCCCATGCTGCTGCAAGGCTTCCCAGGGAGTGTCGGTGCCAGCATCCTGCAGAGCTCTGGAAACTGAGACTGGAATGCTCTCTCCTGAAAGTCAGCCAGAGGGCAGGAAGAAGGCCTCTGGGCCTCACAGTTAAGTTCTGGAGGGGCCTTGAGGGTGGGCCAGGTAAAAAGCAAGCTGAGCTCTCCTCGCAGCTGCCCTCCTGCATGGTAATTTGATAAGGTGATGGCAATCAGCGCTCTTACAAAACCCTGCTTTGTGCTTATCATAATACCTTTCAGGAGGAAGGTTATGACCGTATGAGATGACTGAGTTCCTTTGATACACAACCTGGTGTGACTATCACACACTCAGCTGAAAGACTTTAGGCATCTTATTCTGGCCATTGCAAGTCAAGCGAAGATGGAAGGACGGGATTCTGCTGAGTCTTGATTCCAAGCCCTTCAGAGGCTAAGGTGTGGGGTTCCTGAGGCCTCAGATCCTCCTGCTCTCTTCTTGTACACACCCCCTCTCTCACTCCTTTCCACCTCCACACCTCCCTCTCCCTGGGCATTTTCTTGACGATTTCTCCTACTTTGTGCCCATTCCCACAATGGTTTCCTTCCTGGGGTCTCCGAAAGAAAACACGAAACTGATGGAGTCTCTCTTCCTTCAAATCTTCCTGTCCTCTCTCTAAACAGGGTTTCTTTTTGTAGCCTTGGTTATCCTGGAACTCCCTTGGTAGGCCAGGCTAACCTCAGACTTAAGAGACCCGCCTGCCTCTGCCTCCCAAGTGCAGGGACTAAAGGTGTGCGCCACCATGCCCAGCTCGATTTGGCTTCTCTTAACAAGGCTCCCAAGGGTTCCCTGAGGATCTCCCTCCCATGCCCCAGGCTTCCTGTTAGCAGGACTCTTGTGCCAGGTGTTCCCTCTGCCTTCTTTACCAAGTTAACATCTGCATCCTAACCTCATCTGACATTGTTCACTGAAGGCCCTACTTTCTACTACTGTTATGTGGATTTAAGGTCATTAGCATTTGGCGCACACCAGAGAGTTCCTATGCACTCCTCTTGGCCCAGCTCTCCTATTATATCTTAGGCAACCCAGGCAGCACTAGTTGCTATCACTCCTCTCCCCTTCTTGTCTTCTTTGGTGCCTTGGACTCTACTGTCTTACTCACCGTATTGGCACGTGAATGCATTTCTCTGTGTCACTGGCACGTGAATGCATTTCTCTGTGTTCCTCTAGTGACCATGAGCCTCTCCAACTCCATGCCTTGTACAGCACCTGAGACTCTAGGACACATCTGACTGGGGGGGAGGGGACGACCACAACACCATCTTTAGGGCATGAGGTCTGGATAGGCTATTCTGGGGCTACCTGGCCTTCTTCCAGTCCATGGACATACCAAGTCTGCCTATAAAACACGTGGACGTGTTTCCCAGCCTCCGGGCGCGTGTTTCCATGTGACACTTCAGCCAAGTAAAGCAAATGTCTTGTACTCTAGCGAAGCCGCACCTGTGGTTTTAACCTGGGGACAATGGCAAGGACCAGGAGGTGGTAACTCTTGTGTGCACAGCTGACCCTTTACTTGCCTGATCTGTTGACTAAGAAGATTTGCGTGTGTCCACACCTAACATTAAACACAGGGCACGCATTCCGAGGTTACTACCAAGCATGAAGGCGTTTCTATGAAACATAAGCATTTCTGAAAGTCTATCCACTTAAGACTTACCCACTAAAAGTCACATTACATAATTAAAGAGTTTATTTAAACTTGCTAATGTTTTATGAGTGACCAAAGAGGCCTCCTAGACCAGCTGATGTAAAATGTTCCATATACAGATGATTAGTTATAATCAGGTTACAGAGAGAGCCCAGATAACAGTAACGAGCTTATCACACAAAAACCCAAGCACAAAAACCCAAGTTCAGATCCCCAGCACTCATGTTAAAAAGGAAAAAACAAGCACTGGATTATAACTGTAATCCCAGATTTGGGGAGACAGAGACAGGAGGATCCCTCAGACTTTCTGTCCGGCCAGTGTAGCTGAATTAAGCTCCAGGTTCAGCAAGAGATCCTGTC
>NC_022020.1:47093531-47115944 GCF_000317375.1 Microtus ochrogaster
TTGGACTCTGTCTTACACACACACACACACACACACACACGCACGCACGCACCTGTAGACACACATACATGTATAAACTCACACACTCAAAGTAAAGAAAATGTAAAAATAAGGAAATTGTCTTTAAAAAAAATTCTAAGCTGAAAACTTGGTTCAGGCCCAGCCTTTCCCCACTGTTCATTCCCTCCAGTCCCTGCCCGTGGGTCTCGCTGAGTCAGGCTGAGCCCTGCTTTCTGTGCTTCATCTGTGCCAGGCATGGCTCTAGGCAAGCCCCTTTCTCCTCTCTTCTGTGGTTCCTTCCTGCAACACAGCTTTGAGAAGATGACTTCATACTCTGAGCTTTTAGCCATCCCCACCCCCTTACAATCCAACATGAACCTTAACCTCAAAGCCCGGGACAGATCACTGTGAAATGTTCTCTCCCTCTGTGGCCCAGTTCTTCCCTGTCCCAGTTCTTCTCCACTGTACCCACTGTGGAGGGATTCATGCCTGCCTTCCCATCAATGTGAGACATGGCTACTCACTGAACCTGGGGTTCTCGGTTGGCTAGCCCGCTGGCAGATGAACCCCAGGGATCCTCCTCTCTCCCCGCTCCCTTGCCTCCAGGGCGTGGGTTATAGGGGTATCTCACCACACCTGACTTTGTGTATGGGTGCTGGGGATCAAACCTCAGGTCCTTACGCTTGCCGGACAAACATTCTAGACTGAGCCGTCTCTGTAGCCTGACACCCTTTTTACTTTGGGAAATAAACTATCAATCTGTGCGTGATGAGCAATGCCAGATGGGAAGTGGTGTTTGTGTGTCCGGCAAAGTGCACACTTATCCTGTCTTTCTGTAAGATGGAGTCGCTCAGGACAAGGTCCAGCCTGAGAAATCAGTTTATATAATATAGGGTAACTTAGAGCAGGGCCCAGCCTGATCTCAACAGTAATAGACACCCAGTGTGTTCACTGCACATACACACCATATCTGGGTGCTACAGGCTGACATTCAAGTTCATTATCTCATTTAGTCTTGTGTCTACTTTATAATGGAGGCACCATGATCATTACAGATAAGAAGAGAGGATTAGGGAGGTGAACCCAATGGCAAACCTCTGATTATATACAGAGACAACTCCAGCTACAGGGAGGGGAGTGAGCCCTTGTCTCACAAAATGGTGACGTCACCTACTGGGAAGGGGGCAGAGGAAAGTGGGGGACGCTGAGTTCGTCGGCATCTGTAGCTTTAAGTGGCTTTGGACTGACAGAGAGTATCCTGTGCTCAGGGCCATGATGATGACCGCCTGTGACCTCTCAGCCATCACCAAGCCCTGGGAGGTGCAAAGCAAGGTATGGGCGCTTTCTGTCCTGGCAGAGAGGGGGCTCAGTTTGCTGACCATAGTTAACGAGGTTGGACCCTTTTAGCCCAACTCCACTCCCTTGGTCTCTCCGATGACAGATAGGAGTACCAGGGAAGGGGTGGGCTTCCCCTTTTGCTGAGCTTGAAACACAAATGAGGTGGGAATGGGGGTAGGAGGGTTTGGGTTCTGCATATGTGATGGGTTCCATCTGTTGCAGGTAGCTCTGCTGGTGGCTGCTGAATTCTGGGAGCAAGGTGACCTAGAGCGCACGGTGCTGCAGCAGAATCCCATTGTGAGTAGAGAGGGGGTGTCAGCCAGTCCAATTTCTCGCCGACCCAGAGACGTGATTAATGACACAGGGCTGGGGCCTTACCTCCGGATGATCGTTCACCAGCATAGTGGTTTTCTGAGATGGTACATGGTTTGTAGGCTGCGTTCAACCTCATTCCTTGAGAACAGAATGGGGGCCAGAAATGCATGTGCTAGCTACCGTTACTCACCCGCCTGCAGTTGGAGGGCCTTGCTGTCAACATGTGGGTCCTTAGCACCCTCAGCTAATTGGAGCTTGGCCAGCAGACACCAAAGTGACTGCTCTTGATACAGGGGTGTAGGGAACACTTACCCTGGCTCTGTTCTAGCTGCACAGAACCAGCTAGCGGAAGCCTATCTATCTGAGAATTTATCTTACCACTGAGAGCTAATTTGACTAGGTCAGTTACCTGGCTTCTGACAGTTAGGAACTGTCTCCAAAGGGTGGAGTTCTGAAGAAGGCCTGGGGAGGATGAGTAAAAAAGACACAACACGGATGGGAGACAGATTGAACTCAGAGAGTGCCAAGGGTGTGTGGGTCACTGTATCGGCCTTCAGCAGGAGTCCGAGGAGAAGGAAAGGCAGGTGGAACACAGAGAGTGTGGAAAAGGGTGCTAAGAACCCCAAAGATTTGTAGTCTTCTCTCCTCTGTGCTCTCTTTGCTTGCCTTGTCTCAGGCAGATGTTTAGGACCAAGGCAAAAAGCAGCCACCCTCTTTGCCAAAATATCATTAAGAATGGCCTCTAGGCCACTTACTAATCTTCTCCTCTGAAACTCCTTGAACTGTCATAATGTACATTGCTCTCGGCACCACTGTCTTCTTTGTTTCTTTTAATATTTTACAATGAGGACTGAATAGTTAGCGATCTCTCTGTACCATTAGCCAGAGTCAACAATTAACAAAACTTGCCATTCTTGTTTTACCTACTCTGCCCAATGCTCCCTCCACCCCTTTACTTTGGACTGCGGTATTTTATGGGAATCCCAGACTCTCGGCTATTTCTTCCTAAACACTTTATCTCTAAGAGAGAAGATTTGATTACAGATTTTTTTAAAAAACAAAACAAAAACCATAGCTAGAGCCATCACCATTTCATCCTTCCTTACAACACCAGCAGCAACACTTTACATTTTTTCAGATGGGGAAAAGAATTCTGTTGATTTGTCCAAATCAGAATCCAGACAGTGAGGCTCCAACTCTGAAGCCTCACAGAGGCAACAACAGGCTGTCCTAGCCTTCCTTTCTTCCTCCCCTCTCCTTTCTCCCTCTCCCTTCCTCCCCCTAATGCTCCTCTTCCTCTCTCCCTCCCCCCACCTCTTTCCACCTCCATATCATTGTTAAAGATAGTAGGTGTTTGTATAGTATTTCCCACACTCTGGCTTGGTCACTTGTATTCGGTGTGTTCATTAACACATTCTCCTATGTATTCTATATTTTCTCCAAATTGTTAGCCAAATCTGGAAACTTGGTGAGTTTAGGGTTTTATTTTATTTCTGAAATAGAGTCTCACACATCAAGGGTTGGCCTTCGACTCACTATGTATCTAGTAGGATGACCTTGAATTTGTGATTACAGGCTTGTACTACCATTCCATTTATTTATTTATTTATTTATTTATTTATTTATTTATTTATTTATTTATTTATTTATTTTGGTTTTTTGAGACAGGGTTTCTCCATAGCTTTGGAGCCTGTCCTGGAACTAGCTCTTGTAGACCAGGCTGGCCTCGAACTCACAAAGATCTGCCTGCCTCTGCTTCCCAAGTGCTGGGATTAAAGGCGTGTGCCACCACAGCCCAGCTAGCATTTCTATTTTTGTGTGTTTGTTTTAGCAAGAATGTTTCTTAGATTGTGTGGATCCCTACTATTGCCCCCTGTCATTAACTCTTTCTCTCCCATGACAGCCCATGATGGACAGAAACAAGGCAGATGAGCTCCCCAAGCTTCAAGTTGGCTTCATTGACTTTGTGTGCACCTTTGTCTATAAGGTAGGCTTCCTAGAGTACAGTGGACAGAAGGGATAACGAACCCTGGCAAGTGTGTGACACTTTGTAGGAAAATTTTTACCTCCAGTGGCACTTGGTTCTCAGGACAGCTCTAGAGAGGGAGGTGGTAGGTACTTTTGGCTGAAGCCTGGAGCTTGGTTCTTCCTGCTGGCTCAATAAATACTCGCGGGACAAATGGCTAAGCATGCTTTTATGGACACAATGTCATTTTTCTGTTGGCCACATTATACACAAGGAGAGAGAGGTCAGAAAAGTTAAGCATCTCTGGAGCCACCTATGCAGCAGGACTGGAGCTGGGGCACCTACTACCCAGGCCAGGGCTTTCTACAGTATGAGGTATACTTCCTTTATAAGGAAGAACAAATGATCCCAGAGGAACCAAGTATCTCTCTTGTTGTACAGACCAAATAGGGCCTTCTGGTCAACCAGACAGCATGGCTGATGCTCACACTGCCAGCAGCAGTGTTACGAATGGGGATGCTGGGCTTCATGTTACTGACTTAATCCCAGCTACTCTTGGGTAGGTGCTGCTACTGCCCTACTATCTAGATGAAAGTGAGATTTGGCAGTGACCGCCCTAAAGTCACATGGCTTCTGGTAGAGCCTCGACCACAGCTTACGCATCTCTGGGCACAGTAGACCTTGACTGGCCCCTGCTGCAATGGACCTTCCTCAGCTCAGCAAACCTACTTTGCCAGTCTGCAATCCATTCTCTCACCTACAAATGCACCAGTGATGAGACATCTCTCATGGGGTGAGGAGTGGAGGGACTCAAAAGACCCAAGGAAATAAACTGCCCCAGTGTGCTGTGCCCAAAGGCGTTATTCAACCCCTAGAGTTGTAGGAGTTTGTATGAATCATCTCAATAACCCAGTTCCACTCAGTGAATATTTATGAAGTATTTGTATGTTCCAGACCTTGGTTCTGCTAAGCCAGAACCAACCAAGGGGACGAGGCAGTCAGCGTTTCCCCATCTCTAGGTGTCATCCTCTGGAAGAGGCAGGCAGAGGGAATCATTATAAGGAAGTGGGAGTTGATTAGAGAAGACTTTGGGGGACATCCCATGGGGACTCGGTTTTATCTAGGGGAGTTAGAAAAGGTTTCCCCGAGGAAGTGTTAGGGAAGTAGGAAGCTCAAGGAAAAGGGGAAGGATAGAGTGTTCTAGAAAGAGGACAGTTGTAGGAAGTCACAGGTGGGAGGAAACACTCATTAAGTGAGACTTGGGGTGCCTGGAGCTTCTGGATGGCAAAAGGCTAGAGATCAGGGAATGGCACACAAAGACTTACATTTCACCCTGAAGGAATGGCCACGAGGAAGGCTTCAAACAGGGGAAGGAGGAGCTCCCTAGTGTCAGTAGGTATGAGGGGCAGCTTACGTCAGTGCCAGGCAGAATGTACCCCACCTTGAGCCAGGGTCCTAGAGCAATGCCCCTGCCTTATAGTCTTGCTCTCTCTCTCTCTCTCTCTGTCTCTCGCTTCCTCCATCCCTTGCACTGTCTCTCCCACATGTCTCCTTCCCAGGAATTCTCCCGTTTTCATGAGGAGATCACACCCATGCTGGATGGGATAACCAACAACCGCAAGGAATGGAAGGCACTGGCTGACGAGTACGAGGCCAAGATGAAGGCGCTGGAGGAGGAGAAGCAGAAGCAGGAGGCGCCCAAGCAAGGTGTGCAGAAGAGGCAAGGTGGAGTCTCGGCCAGGCACACAGTCAGCGTGCAGCCCATCTGGGTCTGCACTGTTGTCTCCGTTCTGTGTGGGAGGGTACTGAGGCTGCTGGAGGCAAAGTATGATGATCACACCACGCAGTCAGATGCATGGCAGAATCTGGTCCCTAGAAGAGAGGCTGAGGGATGCTAGGATCCACAGTAGGACGTAAGGCAGACTCTGATTCTAAGCCTGCAGACGTTTTTGCTTAGAATTTTCAGTTAGAAGGAATTCTAAAAGCTGGCGTTACAGCTGCTTGTTTATTTGACTCTTAGCTTTGCCACCATGAGGTTTGGCTTGTATATTACTAGTGAAATACGGCTGAGCATAGGAACATATGCTTGTAATCCCCGCAGCAACAAGAGACCTTGCCTCAGTAGGTGGAAGGGAAGAACTGACTCTCGAAAGTGGTCCTCTGACCACCACATGGGCTGTGGCATGTGTGCCCTCCAACTAATACATGCAACCAGAGGGAGGGAGAGATAGAGAGACAGAGAGACAGCCGGGACCTTGTGTGCCAGAAGACAAGTTAGTCAGGGTGGAGTGGAGACATCAAGAAACCAGAGCATACAACTGACCTTAGCTTCAAATGGAATTTGTCTGTCCCAACTCCCCTCACAAGGCACCATCTCCCCCACCCCCCGCCAGGCTTGCTATTTCTTTGTCTGTGTGTTCTACTTCCTCATAGGACTTGGCTTCTTGTCCCTGTCACACGATGCCTGATTGCTTGAGCACATGACCCTCTGTTCTCTGCATAGACACTGTCGGTCCCCAGTTCTTCTATGGGTAGGCTGGGGATCATTTAAAAAGAACAGTTTCAAAGATTGGGGACACCCTTGCTATTTCTCCAGGGTGTCTTATATAACACTGCCCTCATGGTTGGGTTTAGCTAGTGCAAAAACTGTGTTTACGTAAACAAAGGGCCCTACAGTTTTTCCTTTTTTAAAAAGAGCAGGGCTGGGAATTCATCATGTTGACCCCCAAACTCTTTTATGATTTTTGTCCTTTTTGTTCTTTGGTTTTGTTTGAGACAAGGTCTCACACTGTAGCCCAGCCTGGACCTTTCTGTGTAATCCAGTCTGTCGTTGAATTTAGGGCAATGTTCTCGCCTCTGCCTCCTGAGTGCGGGAATTAAAGGTGTGATCCACCACACCCAGTACAAATAGTGTCTTACAGAGTGGTGACCACAGGGGAAACACTGATTCAAGGAAAGACTCTAAATGAATGAATACTAAGCAAGAGCTTGGTCCCTGAGCTATGCCTCTAGCCCAGGAGCTTGTCCTTAAAATATAAATTTGCTGTCCATGTTTTAAAGTTGGGATATCCCAGATGTCAATGAAACAAAACAAAAACAGATTGCCAATTGATGGCCGGGGTTCTGGGGATGCAGCCCCGCCGCACCTATTACTACAGCCAATTTCTTTTTAAAAAGTTCAGATCTGGCCACACCAGTAGACATGTCTCCATGATAGTGGCTAAAACTAAACAGTAACTTCTCTCTTGCTCTCTCCCCCATGTCAGTTCCCATAGCTCCCTGTGTCACACAGGCATTCGAGCCATGGTTGCCATGTGTCACCCTGGGCTACTTCTCAGTGGGGAAGCACTTCTGGTTTCTCTGCTTCTCCCGACCCCACCCCCACCCCCACGGTCTGCTCATGCCAAGCCTTGAGCTTCATCCAAACAGGTCAAAGGCACGTTTGCTGCAGCTCCCTCTGACCTGCCTTGTGCTTTCCTGTCCTGCACAGCTGCTTCCGGGAACCAGGCAGGAGGAAACCCCAACCCAGGGGGCGCACCTACATCCAAGTCCTGTTGCATCCAGTAGCCGAGGGCACGGCTGGAAGGTGGCACAGCCCTCAAGAAGGAAGAGTCCGCCCAGGCCAGTGGAAAGCCATATATCTTCTTGGAAAGTTAAAGAATCAGGAGTTGAGAACTGATGGGAAATACAGCAGACATCTATATCAAGAGGTTTTAGACATTGTTTTTGTTGCTGTTTTGTTTTTATGTTTTGTTTTAGACAGGAACTTGCTGTGTAAAACCCTAGCGGTCCTGGAACTCACTCTGTAGACCAGGCTGGCTTTGAACTCACAGAGACCCACCTGCCTCCTAGTGTGGGGATTAAAGGCATGTACCACCATGCCTGGTTTAGAGATTGTTTTTAATCCTGAAATGTCTATTGAGTTTAGCCCTATATTCCAGACTTCATATATTGACTTACTTTATTTTTTGTTCTTATAATGCTTTAATTCATGTAAGTTCTTATAATTTAGTATTTTATCATAAATTTTTTTGCTAAATTTCAAAAATAGAGAGTTATACCTCAAATATAATAAGTTTATGGAAACTTAACCCCAGATTTGAACATCAAGCTGTGGTTAGATTTGTTTTATGTGTTTTTACATTCATTTCCAAATTTCCCCCCTCCCTTCTTCCTTTCTTCCTGGATCCCACCGTGTAGCCCAGGCTTGCTTTAAACTCTCAGCCTTCCTACCCACAACTTAGCTGAAATATTAAAGGTAATTTCCACACGTATCATTTCACTCTTCTATAGTCTTTATTTTTTTTTTTGGTTTTTTTTTTTGGTTTTTTGAGACAGGGTTTCTCTGTGTCTTTGGAGTCTTCTATAGTCTTTAGAAGAGGAGTTATTGTTTGTTTGTTTGTTTGTTTGTTTGGGACAGGGTTTCTCTGTAGCTTTTGGAGCACGTCCTAGAACTAGCTCTTGTAGACAAGGCTGGCCTTAAACTCACAGAGTTCTTGCCTCCGCCTCCCCAGGGTTGGGATTAAAGGCGTGCGCCACCACAGTCCCGCTGGAGTTATGAATCTTTAAAGGTCCCATGTAATCCCAGCACTAAGGAAAGAGGAGGGAAGAACAGGAGTTTAAGAGGTCCTGGACTAGACAGTTAGACCCTATCTCAAGGAGGAAGTTACGTAGCCTTAAAGGGACAGAACATTTTTCTAACACCACACTGTCACATGGAGAAGGTGAAGGCTTCATACTGGCTGTGGAATATATTCTGATCAGCTGCAAATGGAGGAGTGGGGGGCTTTAGCAGACAGCTCCTCCAGGGCTTTCTGTAGTTGCAGGATATTCTGCATTTCTCAAGAGAACCTAGGCCTGAGGTAGAAAAGCCTGCCATATTGCCCAGCCTGGGTCAACTGTACAAGGTCATTTTAGCTCCATGCCCCTAGGCCCTTGCTAGTCTTATATCACTGCTTATACACAGAGATCAATTTAGAGTCTGTTTCCTTGAACCAATGTCCCCCTACGGTTTGTACTGGGTGTGGTAGACCATAGCTTTAATTCTAGCACTCAGGAGGCAGAGGCAAGAACATCGCCCTAAATTCAATGACAGACTGGTTTACACAGAAAGTTTCAGGCTGGGCTACAGTGTGAGACTTTGTCTCAAACAAAACCAAAGAACAAGGACAAAAATCATAAAAGAGTTTAGGGGTCAACATGATGACTTAGCAGGTAAAGGCTCCTCCTCCTAGGCCTGATGACCCGAGGAGTGCTGTCCTAGAACCTACTTTGACTAGCACACACACACGAGCACACACGCTACACACGTAACAGAAAATAAAGTGATGGTGTGCTTCAGCTTAATCCAATTTTCATATATTGAATTTAGTCGTCCTGTTTCTTTTTGCTTGTTTCCTTTTACTTAAGATCTACTTTTTATTCTTGAATTTTCCATTGATTTCAGTTGGCGATCTTCCGTTCAACAGGCCCTTTTGACTTAAAAACGGACCACCATCTAAGTATGCCAGCAATGCCTGGCAGAGTTAGCATCCACAGTTGAAACTGATGAAATCAGCAAAAGATCCCCAAAGTTGTCTATCCACCAAGTACAGTCGGCTGTCAAAAACGTCTGCCTTTGTGGCTCACACTGCAACTTTGTTTCGATTGTTTCCCCGCCCCCAGCTTTTAGAAGCTCTAACAAAGGCCAAATTGAAGGCTTAAAGAGAAGCCTTGCTCTACCCAGAGGCTGTGAGATTAGCTGGGCTAGTCAACACCCCCTCTGTGTGCAGGCACAGGCAGCTGGTGTAACCTGTCAGCACCCATTTCTGTCCCTTTTATCATTGACTTGCTGCAAAGACAGGGTCACTGCCCCCTATTCTGTTAATCTTTTCTCCCCCCTAGGGTGGCACACAACACCCACCACCGGCCTTCCATCAAAGCTCTAGCAGCTGCCTCAAAGAGAAGGAAGTGCGTAGCTCCCTTCAAACTGTTTATGGACCACAAGCCTACTCTAAAGGCTCTTTTAAAATAAAGCAGGAAACTGAAGGCCAGGGAGCGGAGGAGTCTGGTTCAAGTTCCAGCCCAGGTCCCTGGCCTTCTTCCAGAAGTTGCTCAAGATCAGAGAAAACTGTGGCACACACGGGCTGTGACTTCCACTGCTGATCTCTCTGGGGCTCGGGAGCGCGCGTCCTGCCCTTCTGTTAGAGCGGGATGTGCCTGGACTCCGATCTTTTTTAACCTTGAGCGGTGTTTTCAGCTCGGTTGTAAGTGGCATTAAGGACACTGGTTTTTCCAGCAGAGGCTTGTCCCTAAGCGTGCTGTGTTTAGTCGCTAAGCAGCAAGGAGAAGAGAGATGTCTCTACTGGAAGAGAATTTGCCCTGGAGCATACAGGGTCAGTCCTGTTGGGCTTGGTTTTTTGTTTTTAGGTTACTCCAAATTTCATGTTCCAGTATGGAAGCAGTTTTACAAAGTTTTTATAGTGTTACAGAACAAACAGAGTCCTAAGTAAAGGCAAGTTTAAAACACATCAGAGAATCAGGTACAAGATGAGGGCATCTTTTCTACAGGCCAAAATGCCGTCTGACGACATTCTTGGCTACTGGAAGCTAGTGTTCTCCTAAGTTAATAGATACTAAAAGGACTTGATTTTTGTCATTATATCTGATGAGGTTGGGAGAGCAGCCTTTGGCTGGGACCCAGTATGGTTCTAACTATACTCCTACTAGTCACAAGGATGAGGCAGGAGGATTATCAGTTTGAGGTCAACTTGAGCTACACAGTGAGTTCTGAACTAGACTGGGCAACTTAGTGAGACTCAGTCTCAAGAGGAAAATAAGAAGGTATAGGGGGCCTAACACCATGGTACCAACACACAAGACCTTTGACTCAATTCCCAGCATAAAACCAACCAACCAACCAGACCAAAAAAAAAAAAACAAAAACCCCCAAATCCAACATTGGCCAGGACTTTTTCTGAGGCAAGACTGGATCTGGATTCTCTCCTTCACTTGCCAAATAGAGTGTTGTTGTCCCCCATTGCCCCCCCCCCCAATGAGTTCACAAGACCAATAAAGAAAGACACCCCTGGGCAGGACTGTGGGTGGTGTTTTTTAATTTCCATAGTGTATTTGTTCAGTTTATATATAAGCAGATCACGTCACTATTTACAGTACATGAGCATAGAGATTCTACAGTCTTTTGTGATGTAAACAATAGCTCCCAGCAGGGGCCGAGAAAAGAAACCAGTTCTGAAGTATTTACAGACGTTAAAATAGAACTTTATAGTCACAGAATAATAATACGTAGAGCAATTTGGTTAAATTATCTACGAAACTATAGACTCTGACAATGTACAAAGACAGGAAAACAGTTTCTCATTTAGAAGGTAAGACAGATAAATCACACCGGAAATAAAATAGGGACAATGACAACCACAATAATTAAGAGCAAAGAAGTCTTCTTCCTCACTGCTCACGGATAAAGTATTTATATAAATAAGGACACAACCCAACGAAATGGGAAAAAAATATATAAAAATCTTCTACCAATTAAAAAAAATAGCAAAACTAAAAACTCGATTTTCAATCATTAGCAGTGTCCTTTAAAAAATTAAATTTTAGCTTCTATTTATAAATAATAAAGCAGATGTGTCCCACTGTATAGGTGAAGTTCTTGCACCTTTCTCAAGAAATGCATCAATGTAACACACACACACTCACGCACACGCGCACACACGCACACGCACCCACAAACACAACCTTACATTCACATACCCCAGGCTACAGTTACCTTGTTGAGCTCCCTAATACATAATGCCCCCCTACAGTAGAACCCTGGGTATGACAAAACCTCTCAAGTTTAGCCATTCCCTGGTTTGACCCTGTCACAGAGCCAGGGAAAGCCCTGGCTCCCTATTGCTCAAAATTCTCTAGGCTGCTGGTCACACTAGGTCATACTAAGAGAAAAGGGTTTTGAGTCCAAGATTTGGAACTGCGGGGAGGGAGCACAGGAACTACCTTGCCCAGTCGATTAAGGCTAGCTATTGACTGCATCTCCTGACTAGGGCTTGGGAGCTAGGGAGTCTTGTCTTCAATCTCAGCAGCTGCTTCTCATAGAAGCTTGTGCTCAGGCCGTGCTAACAGGACTCAGGAGCCAAGGAGGCAAGCATGAACCTCTGTAATTGACAGCATCGCAGACTGTCAGAGGGTGGGGGTCATCTTCCCCAGCAACCACCTGGAAACCCAAGCCCTCCACTGCCCCATCCCATGTACTCCACAGACCATGCTCCCCATAAGATTTCCAACCTGTTTCAATTGGAATCAGATCACCCCTTCAGAAACCAAGGTGGGAATAATTTATGACTTATTATTCCTAACACAAAAACGCCTGACAAGATTTTAAAATACAAAATACAGAAAAATTAAAACAAAAACAAGAACAAGAACAAGAACAAAAACCTGTTTGGCTATTCAGTGGACCATATCAAAGGTCATGGCCAGGGCCCCTTCTCCCCCAATCCTCATACCCAATTTCTTTGTTTGTCCCAAAGGTACCATGTAAGCTACCTAGCAGAGGTTCACTTAACAGGGTTGGCAGCTTGGCTGCCAGTATTGCAGTTAGAGTAAACCACTCAGGACAGCTGGACACAGGGTTCAACCCCATCTCCTCTACCACAGGAAAACCAGTGCATTTTCCACACTGTATAGGCATCTAAGTAGTTGCTGATGTTCCGAGTTGGTACTGAACAAGTAAGACAACTCATTTGTATCATTGTGTTTCATTGCCAAGCTGCTGTTGGCCGCCATGGTGACTGATCAAAAGACCTTAATTTTGCCTTCCATCTTGGTGGCCAGTGGACACCAGTCTTTGACCACTAGACTGGTGACCACACATTGATAAGGCAAAGTGCTGGCTAATCCCCTTCATAAGGACACTACCCAAGGCCAGCGAAAGGGAGCAAGGAGGCTTGCTGAGGCTTCCTTGAAGAATCCTTTGACAAAAAAAAAAATAATATGGCACAGAGGGGTTGGAGCCACATGAATACCTTTCAGAGGAGCTGTTGTACGGTAGAGACATATCATCTACAAAAATCATAGGTTGTAAGCCCCTCCATTTGGGTATTGGGATGTCCGTACTCCTTCTGACGTGCAAGGCATCCTGATGAAATGGCTTCGTGAAGATCTGTCTCCCCAAATCCCAAAGGCTTGGTCACTGCTGCTATACCATTAAAGATTCAAAAAACAAAAGCTGCCCTAAACATATGCAGTGTGATCCATGCCTCCTGTTGCCCCATGTGTTTTTACAATCACTGGAAAGCAATGTGTGAAAACTGTCTAAGCTGAGCTGTTTGGGGAAACAAGTGTATTGCTAGTATTGTCTGCAAGCAAGCAAGAGACGGCCAAGTGGTCACAACATTCAGATTAAAAGCTGTTCGGTGGGGATGACAACAAGGCTAAAACGCAAGACTGGAAGTTATCAACGAGCCCGATGAGGGGTTTATTCCTTACCATCCCCACAAGGAACTATGGCTTGGGTCTGTCCTGGTAAGCTAGCCTCTTCATGTTAGGCACCTCAGCCAGGACTATGTGAATCTCACCCTGTTGGAGGCTGACGACCTTGTGGAAAGTGCCTCACCCCCGCCCCCAATACATACCCTGAGCTAAGCCAGAGAGTGGAACTCTGGGCCCCCCTGGCTCCAGGATGAGAATGCTGTTATCACTGGATAGCTTCATTTGCTAGCTCAGGGAACAGGGGCCAAAGGTCAGACAGCAAGTAAGAAACTTAGAGTGAAATGATTGCGCCACAAGTGTTGCAATTGGCTAGGCTGTTTTTTTTTTTTGTCTTTACAAAAGTGGGTACCAAGATATAAACCTTTATCATTCTGTTTCTTGGGCTTCCAGTGAAGAGGACGGCCAAGGACTGGCTAGGTACAGACTCTCTCAAGGCTGCTACTGCCTTGAAAGATGGCCGTTTTCTTTCTCACACTGGCCCCCGTCCCAATCCCCTCACCCAGCCTTTAGGACAGCACCTCACACAGATAAAGGGTACACATATTTGCCAGAGGAGAATGTGGAACAAGGCGGAAGTGTCAGGTTTCTGAAAGTGCTTTCATTAACTAGTGCAAGTGTCTGACTAGCTACTTCCCGGATGTCCCGCATGTCCAGGCCAGCAGCTAGCGCCCCGCCCACACTCCCATCTGTTCTAAGTCAAGGCCATTTCTGCGCGTGAAAGTTTTTATCCCAGGCTCTCCCTGCGCTTACCCTGTATCCCCAGCCTCTTCAAACAGCCCTGGAGCTCGTCTGAGTGCAAAACCCTCAGGGATTTGGAGAATAGCATCAACATATTGCACATAAGTACTGGTTCGTTTCCTTCTGCCCCAGTAGGAAGGATGAAGGCATCCCTTTTTCTTTGGCTAATGACACCAACAGGTTCACTCTATTTACGACAACACACCCAATCCCTTTCCACACGTGATCCTGGGATATGGCTTTCTCAAGCTGATCTCAATCGCTGAAGAGCAAATGTCAAGAAAAATACTTTTGACCTCAGTGAATCACATCACACACCCTCTAGGGTGACCCAGGTACAGAGAGAGGTGCCCTGCTTCTGCAGCAGCAGGATCCGCTGAGAGGCGAATTGAACTCAAGGGCTGGGACAGACCCGGACTAGAGCTGGCCGTGCATGCGCATGCCCAAAGAGCTGTCTGCACTTTCTCTCCATTTACTACCTGCACAGTGGCCTCGGCAGTGGCCTCACATCTTCCCCCAAAACACTGACCTCGAAGGCTTGAGGTCACAAAAGACATCTTACTGTAAAAGTCTTACCACATTAGGATTTGAGGGTTAAGTCTTTGCAGCTGGCCCGGAGCGCTCCTCCCACCCCTGGAGGCTTGCTACCCATTAGATGATACAAGATCAACAGATAAACCCAGGCATAGGATGGGCACTTCCTGACTCAAAGCATTTTTCTAGTGGGAGCCACAATGCGTGTCAGGGGGATGGGAGTAGGGACCTTAGCTGCATTCCTTCTTCTCACATCACCTAGTTGATGCATTCTCCTTCAGCAACCAGAGTCATGCCCCACCCCCACTCCATAGGACTGTGGTTCAGCCTTGTACTGACCGAGGAAGGAGATGGAAGAATTCCACTTAGTGGTTGGATTAGACATTTCTAGAAAAATAACAGCACAGCACAGAGATGACACGGAGCCTGAATGGCGATCACACGTAAACATCATTGAGACGCATTAGGACAGCTACAGTGAGGTGGTTGCCAGTAAGTAGCAGCTGCTCCCTCTGGGTTCCTCCTTGATTCGATGGGAAAGAGACCAAGATGGTCTCATGGTCTCGGAGGGGGCCTGACCATCTCCTTGGTAAATTATATGCAGCACCGAATGAATCTTCCAGAGAGAGATCATCTACAGGGCTGGTCATCTGCAGAGCTGGGAGCCTGGTTTTATGAGAGGGTGAGTGGAGAATACTAGAAACTCTTGGCGGGCATCAGCTCCCAGCATTGACCTGTGGTATATCGGGCATCAGTGCCAGGTTCAAGGCTCCGCTCTGCTCTAGAGCCGACCTCTAAGTGACTTTGAAGGAACCGACTAAGTAGCTCAGTTAACCCTGGCTGGAGAAAGAGAGACTTAACTGTTTGCTAAGAATTTGTTCTTTTACCCCAGCAACCAACAGCTGGCCAGGTCTAACTGTGGAAGCAAATAGGAAGAGCCCAGGGTTTTCTAGACAACTCCTACACTCTGAGGTCCAGAAAGAAGGGACTCAAGAAACCACAAGAGAAGTTCTTGGTGGAATCAAAATTCAAATGGCTCTTCAGATTAAATCTAGTCCCTCTCCCATCAGGCAATTTCAGTAAACACTCACTTTCTCCCTTGATTAGAGCCCAAGTTTTAGTGGATGCAACTGAAGAACTTTAATTTGGTTCCATTCTATACCCATTTTCCATGTGCCCATCATATGCTGGGCAATGAACAACTATAAAGGAGTGTGGAATGTTTGGGTCTGTGCTGTGAAAAGTCCCTTCTTGTATCTATCCTTAGGAGCCACCCCTTCTCCAATTATATTCCTGTTTGCTATTTCACCTTCCCCTCTCTATATTCTTGTGTTTTGCAACAGTATTGGGAAGTCTTCTGCCAAGTAATGGCTTCAAGGGCATATCTCCCGGCATATCTCCCCTCAGAGATCAAGTCAGGACAAGGATGGGTCAGCATAAAAACCAGCCAGCATATGGCTCTACAATGGTAGTTTTCCAAAGACTACCACTAGATCAGGATGTCAGATAAATGAAACATCAACCAATTAGTAATGCCTGACCAGAGAGAGCACTGTTGAAGATTCTAATTGCACAACCAGGCTAAAAAAAATTAGTGTTATGATCAATTAAGTATGTCTGCACTGACCAAAGGTGTGGGAATCACGACTGTGACTAGACACTGCCTAAGCAGAAGCTAGGACATCTGCTGCCTAATTGTGCCCCTCAGTCTATTTCACAGAAAAGGAAACTGGGGTTTAGGGAGGCCAACAGATTTGACACCCAGATCCTGTTTCCCTAGTTCTGCTAAAGCTAGTCTCTTCCAGCCCTATCTATGGGTGGAGAGTTTTCCCAATACCAAGTATAAGATCAGGCTTCACTTTCTTTACTGAGGTATTTGAAAATCAAAAAAATAAAACAAACAAACAAAAAAACCCCACAAATTTTCAAAGGAATAAGCCTGGCATTAGCAGCAGATTAATTTAGTTTGGTTAGTTTGATGAGTTATCTACCTTCAAACTTTCTTATTTGGCAGAACATTGGGGGGGGAAATGAAAGAAAGAAATGTCACAAGATCAAGGAGGAACTAATTGATATATAATGAAGCATTAGAATGGATACTCTGCCTAGCTGGTTCTCCCTCATGAAGGGCCCCCAGGGGCCCAGAGGATGTCACACTGGATATGACTTTGACAGCAGTCATAACGGTTTGAAGAGGAGCCCACCATGAACGCTCCATGGGAGTGCCTTGCCCACCCCCTACTCTGTACCTTTACAGAGGAGGGACAGTAAGGACAGCAGCAGGATAGAGGATGGTCTTAATGCTGATGAGTCAACAGTTGACCTAATTCTCAAATAAGCTGCTAGGCTGCTCAACTCAGCTAACTCCACTCTTCCAGCCTCTGACTTTTGCATCTTTATGCTAACTGCTGCAGGAGGCTGGAGCCCGGAGTCAGAAGGCTTGGTGTGGGTCACTGCTCTGCATGCTCCCTGGCCATGGGACCTGGGACCCTGGGCAAGGTACTTCCCCTCACAGGGCACTGTCCTCTCTCCCTGGGGAATGGGCCTAATGCAGCTTGTTCCACTTTCCTTACAGACATTCACGGCTCTGGGCTCTCCAGACAGGCACTCTCCAAGTGTGAGTCGGACAGGGGGAAGGGATTCTCATCACAACTTGAGTGGAACTCACTCAAAATAAAAGAAACCAACCAGGGCTCGGTAGAGTATACTTGGCTACCTCTCTCCACTCTTCCTACTTGTGACTGCAAGCCAATTTTTCCTGCGGACATAGTGGCCACCCAGCACCTCTAGGACTACACGGCCAGGGGAGCAGCGCAGCTCAGTAGCAAACACCTCATGACAGTGCATAGTTAAACAACCGAGGAAGCAATACGATAACCCCAGGCACAGTATATCTGAGCCATAAATACATTTGTTTTAAGGATATACTTTTTTTTTCTTCAATTAAAAATGAGTTTCTAATCCTGATTCTACTCACAAGTAACAATTTCATCATCACACGCTACAGACAGAAGATGTTATGGGGGACATAGCTCAAGTCTACAGAAGGAAGTCAGTCGGGCAGGACGGGCAGAGGATGATTGACAGCACTTGGAGGTGCACCCAGGACGATCCGCTGGAAGCGAGGGCACTAATGTGGCAGTGGAACATCAACGCCATGGAAACTCACGGACGGAAGCAGCTTTGTTCAATGTAAACATTGATTTGTTTTTAAAAGGAAACAACAGCAGATTCAAGTCTCTCTCTCTCTCAATGTGTGTTCTCTCACGCTCGCTCATTGGCTCGCTCTCCTTCTCATATACTTATTTCTTTGAAAACGTAAACATATTGGAGGGCCTTGTCTGAGGTATTGAGGTATTCCTCGAAGGTTAAGGCTGATATCAATGCAGGCTCTGCTGGGCCTCTTTCAGTAAGCTGTCAAAATCCATGGCTTCATACTTGCTTTTCCCGGATGAGGGAAGGGCCTCTTCTGATGTGGGATCTGTGGGTTGGTGAGAGGTAAGGTCGGTGAGAAACTCAGTCCCAACCAGCAAACCTGCCACTGAGGTGGGGGGGGGGGCTCACAGAGCTGGGATGGCCAGGGTGTCACAGTGCAGGAATGGGTACTACCACCGTAACAACCGTCATCCTGCTGTGACCTTTCTTCCATGCTGACAAGATTTCAGAGCTTCAGTAGCCCTGCTGTAGAGCAACGGGTCCCTAAAGAGAACACCCAACAACTCGTTTCCTGCCAACTTCTTAGAAATGGACTTACCTCAACTTGACTCTCCACCAACTAGTAACACTGTGAGTTCTCAGTCCCAGCTAGCAACACTGTTACTACTCCGACCCACCAACTAGTAACACGATTAGTACGATTAGTACGATACAGTGTTGATAGTCATTCACAGAAGAATGCTAATAAACCTACCTCATGGAGATGGGGAAACAGTCTCATAATGGACTGTAGTCAGGTGGAGTGTTGCCTGACCTGGGACCCACCTAGCTCTCCTGATAATGCTGATGTGGGAGTGATTTCTTATTAATAAAGAAACTGCCTAGGCCCCTTGATAGGCCAACCCTTAAGTGGGTGGAGTAAACAGAACAGAGGGCTGGGAGAAAGAAGCTGAGTCAGAGAGTTGCCATGGTTCTCCCACTCCAGGCAGATGCAGGTTAAGATCATTCCTGGTAAGCCAGCTTGTGAACTACATAGAATAATAGAAATGGGTTAGATCAATATGTAAGAGCTAGCCAATAAGAGGCTGGAACTAATGGGTCAGGCAGTGATTAAAAAAATACAGTTTCCGTGTAATTATTTCGGGGCATAAGCTAAGCTAGCCATGTGGGCGGCCGGGTGCCGGGGACGCAGCCTCGCCGCTCCTAACACAACACAATGCTGCATCTTGAGGGCTACCATGGGCTCTCCTCTACGAGTAATTCTTTCACAGGTCATGTTTCTTGGGATTTCACCAACTTGTACACAAACAGCAAGGGCATGATGATGGTTCAGACACACTGTCACCTATTAACAGCAAAGCTGCTGCCTGTTCAAGGGTCACCACGGAGTGACTGTAAAAAGGTAGGACAGCCATGGTGCTGCTGAGCGGCTAAGGGCACGACTGAACCTTCCTGTAAGAGCTGGAAGGTGACTGTGTGGTGAGAGTCATTCACAGGTCCAGAGGCCAGAACAAAAGCAACATGGCAGCCACAGACAAAGCGGCTGCGGAGTAACAGCGGGCATGAGCTTGACTGAGGGCCATGCCCAGAGGGGCCTTCAGTCTAGGTGTCATTAAAGGAAGGCATTGTGCCTCATGTTCTGGGACTCACTAGAATACAGTTAGGATTTTTCTCTCTTACCGTAGTCAGTGTATCTGGGCCAGCGGAAGTGCCGGAGCCCTCCATAGCTCAGGTGGAAGGAGGGCTCGTTGCGCTTCCTCAGGGTTGCGCCGTTCCTCAGGGACAGGGCAGCATGCTCCGAACACCGGAAGGTGATGACGCCATGCTTCTCACCTCTGGAAGAAGAGGATAGGGTAAGAGAGGGTGTTTCTGGGTCAGTCTGGTGGATGTCAAAACACGCATTATAGGATGAGGAGAGGAAAACCATGCCGCATGCCTTCTCATGGATGAGGGACATGAGGCCATGGTGTGAAGCTATGAAGGTGAAGCCTGGGTTGCCTTGGAGACCCCAAGATGTTGGAGATGCTAGATCCATGGGATACCTGCCAAGGAGAGCTGCTAACAGGGAGCAGAACCAGGCCAAGAGAGAGAAGTGTGTTGTCAACAAGACTGGCTGGAGTTGGGAGATCTGAAGAGTGCTTCTACATCAGACATGGAGATGCAGTTTGGAGTTTGCCCAGCTCCGTTTTGGTTTTGCTTACTTACAGTATTTCCTTACTTTGCTCCCTTTCCTCCATTTTGGAATGGTAATGTATATCCTGTGCCACTCTATGTTGGAAGTAGTGATGTGATCCCTTTTTAAATTTTTCATTTAATAGGGGATTATAGTTAAGAGATTGTATGAATCTCAGAAGAGACTTTGAACTTTGGACTTTTAAATATTGTTGAGACTATGATAGACTGTGGGGACTTTTGAAGTTGGACTAAATGCATTTTGCATTATGTTATGGATAAAAGCCTATGAGGGCCTGGGAGTGAAATGTGGTGATTTGAATGGGTGTGGTTCCCTATAGACTCATGGGTTTGAATGCTTGGCCCATAGGGAGTAGCACTATTGGGAGGTGTGGCTTTGTTGAAGAAAGTGTGTCACTGGGGTGGGTTTTGCAGTCTCAGATGCTCAAGCTAGACCATGTTGCCTCAGTTGCTCTTCCTGCTGCCTGCAGATTCAGATGTAGAACTTGATGGAGGAAGGTCATTGGTTAAGTAATAAATAAACTGCTTGGCCCTCATAGGTTAAAACATAGGTGGGAGGAGTAAACAGAACAAAATGCTGGGAGGAAGAGGAAGTGAGCTCAGAGAGGCCATGCTAAGCTCTCCTGGGCAGATGCGCAAGATGAAGCAAGCCGCCAGGTCAGACATGCTGAATCTTTCCCGGTAAGACCGGAGCTACACAGTTTATAAAGATGAGTTGATCAGGATATCAGAATTAGCCAGTAAGGGCTAGAGCTAATGGGTCAAGCAGAATGGGCCAAGCAGTGTTTAAATAAATACAGTTTGTGTGCTGTTATTTCGGGCATAAGCTAGCAGGCGGCCTGGGTGCTGGGGACACAGCCCCACCGCTCTTAATACAACATAGAACTCTCAACTTCTATAGCGCCATGTCTGCCCGCATGCTACCATGTCCCGCTATGAAACCTCTGAAACTGTAAGTCAGTCCCAAATAAATGTTTTCCTTTATTAGAGTTGCTGTGGTCATGGTGTCTTTTCACAGCAGTAGAAATCTGAATTAAGACAGGTGGGCTTCATTTTTCCCACATCCTTCCCAGCTCTTCTTTATTTCTATTTTAATAGTAATATGCTGGTTAGTTCCTGTCAACTAGAGTCATGTGGGAAGAGAGAACCTCAATGAAGGAACCACCTCCATCAAACTGGCCTGTCAGGCCTTTTCTTGATCAATGACTGATGTGGGAGGACCCATCCTATTGTGGGTGGCACCATTCGGGGGCTGGAGCTCCTGGATTGTTTAAGAAAACAGACTGAACAAGCCATGGGAAACAAGTGTAATGAGAAGCACTCACCCATGGCCTCTGCTTCAGTTCCTGCCTTGAGTTCCTGTCCTGACTTCCTTTCATGATAGAGTAAGCAGTAAGCAGAAACAAACCCTTTCCTTTAGGCCACAGTGTTTAGCATAGCAAGGGAAAGTGAACTAGATCCGTAGCCATCAAAATGGAGACAAGGTATGGAATGACACAAGAGAAGACTTTCTGGCTGACACTTTTTATTATGATTATTGTTAAATAGGAATTTAAAACTCCTAATAACCTACTTTGCAGGCATGATAGCAGATAATTTGGCAATACTTTTCAATCAACAAATCTGTGGCATCTATAGCAAACGTTTATTTATTTATTTATTTATTTATTTTAGGCAACTTAGCTTTTGTGGATTCCCTTACAGATGGAACATCAGCTCCCCTAGGTACGTGAGGACAAGCCAGGGTTGCTTAGCAGACTGCAGCCCCAGGACTTGCTGTAGAGGAAGGGAGGATGGTGAGTAACATAGAGATGCGCCACAGTGCTCGCTTCGGCAGCACATATACTAAAACTGGAACGAGATGTGCCACAGTGAGGTCACCAAACAAGAGCATCTTCAAAGTGTCTAAGGGCATTTCGTGGCCCACATGGTTGTCTGCACAAAGGCCTTGACAAGCCCAGGGGCTTCAGCTCTTTCCTGATAACTTGTCAGAGCTCATCCAGAAAGGAAAGCAGGGTTTTGGTAGTACCAGATGTTGAGTTGACAGAAAGCATGGAAATGAGCTGGCACTGGGTCACGTGTCAGCAGGATTCATCATGGTCCTTCTCCCACCCACATCCCTCCCAGCCCGCTGCGCCCTCCCACTCGGAACAGCTGGTCCTAACTCACCTCTTACTTCTCGTCAGCACCTGGCACTCTACGATCTCGCCGAACACCTCAAAGCGCTTCTTCAGTTCCCGAGAACTCATGTCACTGGAGAGATTTCGAATGTACACCACACGGCCTTCGCCCTGCTCAAGGAGGAGGATGGAGAGGAAGCCTGTTATTATTCTCATGAAGTCTCTGTCTAGGCCTGGCTGAGCAGCAACATTGCTGGAGTCAGAGAGAGGATAAAAGATAAAATCGTGGCTCTCGTGGCCCTAATGCTCATCTCATTATCTCTCCTCCTAGTGTCCTCTGACCCCTACAAACCGGTTGGTTTTGTTTTTTGTTTATTTTTTTTTGTTTTGTTTTTTTCAAGACAGGATTTCTCTGTAGCTTTGGAGCCTGTCCTAGAACTAGCTCTTCTAGACCAGGCTGGCCTTAAACTCACAGAGATTGGCCTGCCTCTGCCTCCTGAGCGCTGGGATTAAAAGCATATATCACCATGCCTGGATTTACCTGTAATTTTTGTTGTTGTG